>NC_053395.1:103629798-103954389 GCF_905171765.1 Bufo bufo | reverse complement strand
ATTTCATTATGTTGCATTACTGCTCGACGCGTTTCTATGCTGACATAATATCAGCGTTTCATCAGTAGCCAGTATAAAATAATAAAAGTAAGGCTACTTTTACACCTGCGCTCGGTGCGGATCTATCTGGTATCTGCACAGGCGGATCCACACCGATAATGCAAACGTTTGTATCCGTTCAGAATGGATCCGTTTGCATTATTCTTTTAAAAAAAGTCTAAGTCAAAACGGATCCGTCCTGACTTAAATTGAAAGTCAATGGGGGACGGATCAGTTTTCAATTGCACCATATTGTGTCAGTGAAAACGGATCCGTCCCCATTGACTTAGGCTACTTTCATACTAGCGTTCGGAGCGGATCCGTCTGATGTTTCATCAGACGGATCCGCTCCGATAATGCAGACGTTCGCATCCGTTCAGAACGGATCCGTCTGCATTAAAACTTAGAAAATTTTCTAAGTATGAAAGTAGCCTGAGCGGATCCGTTCAGACTTTGCATTGTAAGTCAATGGGGAACGGATCCGCTTGAAGATTGAGCCATTTGGTGTCATCTTCAAGCGGATCCGTCCCCATTGACTTACATTGTAAGTCTGGACGGATCCGCTCGCCTCCGCACGGCCAGGCGGACACCCGAACGCTGCAAGCAGCGTTCAGGTGTCCGCTCACTGAGCGGAGCGGAGGCTGAGCGCTGGCAGGCGGATGCATTCTCAGTGGATCCGCCTCCATTGAGAATGCATTGCGGCTGGGCGGCTGCGTTCAGGACCGCTCGTGAGCTCCTTCAAACGGAGCGCTCGAGCGGACACCTGAACGCAGGTGTGAAAGTAGCCTTACATTGTCAGGAAGGATCCATTTGGCTCTGCATCGTCAGGCGGACACTAAAACGATGCAAGCAGCGCTTTGGTGTCCGCCTCCAGAGCGGAATGGAGGCGCAGCGGAGCCAAACTGATGCATTCTAAACAGATCCTTATCCATTCAGAATGCATTGAGGCTCAATTGATCCGTTTTGGGCCGCTTGTTAGAGCCCAGAAACGGATCTCACAAGCAGACCCAGAGACACCAGTGTGAAAGTAGCCTAAATCAAAGCAGCTGCACGCCTTTAGCCTCTGGCTCTATAATGACCGTAAAGCAGCCGCTACATGCCGTTCACTAAATAAAACTAGCCACGCCCCCTGGGTAGAGCTGCTGCGGCAGGGAAGCCTATCATAGCGGAGGCGCGTCAGTGCTAACCCCCCTCCTATTCATTGCTATGTACTCCAGAGGGCAAAGTAAATAAATTAGGTGATATACTCGGTGGTTTGGTGATTTACAAACACCGGAGCAATATACATACTGAACATGGTAAAGCAATCTCACATAATAGGTGTTAACAGAAATGTATACCCACATTAATGTTAGGCCGTATCTATGCCATTAACAGAATGAAAATAACATTGGCAGAGCAGAGCCCCAGGTACATACACAGACAGGTCTTAATAAAGCATTGAAAAGTACCCTATCCAATGTTATAAGTACAAAATGCATCCAAATCGGTATAGGGTAGGATGTATCATAACGCCTATGTTTTTTCATGCAGCCGAACCAGTTGAATAGAAGGTGGTAGAACGGTAGTCTCCTAAAGAGTATTTGCATATTCATTTATTTGTTTAATACTACAGGTGGCCAAATTATCATTTGGCCACCTGTAGTAGGTAATAAGTCAATTGGTGACACTGTGACTATCACCTATAGGTCAAGCCCCTGCATTTGTAAGTCTCATTACTCATCAAAGGAGATCATAACACCCATCAAAGGAGGTCATAAAACACAATTGAGTGGTGTAACAGATCTCCTAGCACCCCGACCGGGTACCTCCATCGAATGGATGCTCCTAGTGCTTCCCGAGGACTCCAAGCACTCCACTTGACACCGTAAGCGCTGCAGACCCCACGGACCGCCGAAGCTTGGTTGAGGTCTCGTTGTCTCCTACCCACCCTGGACCTACGACAAGGCTCCCGGCTCCAGTGGGTGAACCTCTCCTAACTCCAGAGAGCAGGAACAGCTCTTCAAGAGCTAATAGTATTAGCCAGGAGAGTATAGCAAATCTTCAGCGTATAGCAATCCCCAGCGTCGATCAGTTATCCAAACACCAGCCTCAACATGGTAAAGGGTAAAAACAGGAACTCTTAAATGGGTTATTTTTCAGCCTTTTATGCAGGTCTCCTAGCAAGGGACACTCCCCCTGGGGCCCTTGTAAAAGACTGTGACAGTTTATATTTTAGCCAATCACATGCATTTACAGTATTGAAACCTTCCCAGCAATTGTACACAAAATCCCCTTCCCTCTGTCTGTAACGCAATCAACAAAATACAATGAGCATTGTCTGTGACGCAATTAACTAACACACTGGCATTGTCTGAGACGCAATCAATAAAATACAATTACCAAACGTAATGGGCTAACTTAATCCCTCACAGACAGAAAACACACATTTTTCAACAAAACACAGAAAGACAATGGAAAGTATAAAATGCATCCAAATCGGTATAGGGTAGCATGTATCATAACGCTTATGTATTTTCATGCAGCCGAACCAGTTGAATAGAAGGTGATAGAACGGTAGTCTCCTAAAGAGTATTTGCATGTTCATTATTGGTTTAATAATACAGGAGGCCTCAGTAAATTATTACATGGCCATCTGTAGTAGGTCATAAGCCAAACAATTGGTGACACCGTGACTATCACCTCAGGGGTGTGGAAATAAAATTAAAAAAACTACTTGTTGAAGGACTAAAGCGGGGGCTCGATCTACTTGTCCCTCATGACAATCTACTTGTACTGATACAAAAAATAATTTTAAATCAAAAACATTTCAATGCACCGTCACGCTTCCTTATGCAGGGAGGTGGATGGCTTGCGTTCCAGCCTTTGCAGCATTTTGTTTCGACTGGACCACAGGCACAATGTGCTTGCGATCCTGTGCAGCTGATCGCATCGCAGCCGTTGGGCATGGTTATGGTGCCAATCACTTCAACACTTCATCACTTTTTTTAATTTCCACACCCCTGAGGTGATAGTCACGGTGTCACTAATTGTTTGACTTATGACCTACTACAGATGGCCATGTAATAATTTGCTGAGGCCTCCTGCCGCACAATATAGTTAGCCGGCCGCAATGCGGTGCAGTGCATTCTGGACAGAATCAGGTCGGAACGCACTGCCTGGTGTGAACGAGGACTTAATGGGATCACAGCAATTAGTTTATTGCACACTCTTGCTCTTAGCACATTACTACTCATACCTCTAGGTGGTTTAGGCAAATTAGCTGCTGATGTGGCATGGAAAGGACATCAGCAGCTAACATGCCCAGTTTGACAACACCTGCAGAAAGGGGGTCCTCTGAGGGATGCTGGCAGAGTTGATAGTTCTATCAATGCCCCTGGCTCTGTAACGGCTCTGTCACTGCTTCTCCCCCAGAGCCGGAGACGTGACAGAACCTTTCATTGCTCCACCCCTCCAGCTCTGTTATTTCTTCTTCCCCACGCTGTCACTACATCCCACCCACGCTCTGTCACCGCGGCCGTGTCACTGCTCTACGCCCACTGCTCGGTCACCGCCGCTCCACGCCCCCAGCTCGTCGCCGATCCACTGCGTCCACTGCTCCAGTAAACAAAGCCATCTCAGCCCTGCTACTTGCCCGTAGAGATGGGAAGTTCGGATCTTTTACATGAATCGGTTTATTTGAATTAGTTCATTTAAAAGAAACAATTCATGAATCAAATCTTCGGTTTACTTGCTGAGTCGGCTGACAAGCAAGTGAAACGAAGCTCAGGAGCTGAATAGGTAATAAGTGTTACATCAGTGGTGACTTGCCTGACGACTAGAACAGGAAGGAGGTGCTGGGGGCACTGATTTGAACATTATATAAGAATAGGGGGCACTTCTGGAGGCGTTCTATTGTATGGAGGGCACACGATTCTTTTAACTCAAAGAATCAAATGAGTATCACTCAGTAGGATCATTGGATTCTTAGACTCCGTGTACAACTCCCTGTGCTGTGTGTGACTCAGTGCTTGTGCCTTAGCTCTGATTGGTTTCAGGGTGGGGAGAGGAGGGGCTGGCTTCCACAGATTACACTCCTCCCTGCTGCCAGCGTCTCTGCTATTGCTAACTATCTGACTGAGCTGTTTCAAACGGATCAGCTCAGTCAGATTAATAGATTCCTCCGGTTCATCACTACTTGCCCGCTGCAGGGCTAAGCTACTGAACAAACTACCTGGCGGCGCCCGAAACTGCATGTCCCGGGCATCGGGCGATACGATTTCCACACCCCTGCACCTATAGGTCAAGACCCCGCATTTGTCAGTCTCATTACTCATCAAAGGAGATCATAACAACTATCAGAGGAGTTCATAAAACACCATTAAGGGGTAACTTATAATGTATCAGAGGCTAAATGAAACATGTCTACGAGATGAAATAATTTAACCCCAGCGGTTTCACCATTTGCAATGTGAACGGTCATTGCGCTTCTTTTCGCAGTAACAAATTGTCAATGTTCTATTCTGACCTCAGGTGGAGTTGGGACAACTGTTGCTGTGGAGCGCACGGGACAACAGGGCAGCCAGGTGCCAGTGCCAGGTGAGCTAGGGGAAACCATTCCTCCCTCTCCCTAGTAGAAGGATACTCCTCTTAACTTCCCCTCTGTGCCACACATCTCTTACCTGCCATATCAGACATGATACTCCATTGCCCTGAAAGCTAATGCAATTGTTTATACCAGGTTGATATTTTCGATACATGTTGTGGTGTCATCCTGCTTGCTGATATTTAAAAGGTGTCCCAAGAGGGAAAGGGGGGGCTCACTCCCCTAAAGGGCAGACCAATAGTATCAGGAGTTGGTAGCCTTACGGAAAAAAATCAGTATTTATGTTGAAAAAATATTGAGAGCATTTGTGACTAGTCTCCCGTCTTATGTGAGGGATTAAATGGATATGTTGAAACGCCTAAATGATATTTATTGTGACAAGGACAGTCTTCTAGCCAGCCTTGACGTTGAGGCTCTGTGCATGTCACGGCTGAGGATGGGGGAAATCCTCAGCCCTGCGATGCCAGATGATGTTATGGCTGCTAGGCCAGGACAACAGGATTAGGGAGCAGGTCACCTCCTACAGCATCCCTAACCTGACCCTAACTCCTATCTGCATGGGCCGACCTTAAAGGTAGGAGGACCCATGCGCAGGAATCTAGGAGCCCTGACTTGCCCTCCGTCCGGTCCCTGGGCTAAGGAGCAGGGTAAGACAACCCACTCCTCCTAGGCACGGAGGAGCAGGAGTCTCAATGGCCAAGCGGCTGGAAAAGGGGGAACATAAACAGCTCTATGGATATGGCAGGTGAACAGGGAGTTCCACCTACCTGCCACAGCCTTGCTGACTGGATCCCTGTGCTGGCAGGGTGCAGAACACAACGCATCCCCACACAGGGACCCAGATCCATAGCTGCACAAAATCACAAGGAAACATCAAATAGACATCACACATAACTGGACATAAACTTAAATGTGACATTATGATTATGACCACAGGGGTGGCTCTCACTGGTAGGTAGTAAACACAGGAGGCTGCTTCAGCTAAGCATGGCTGAAGCAACCTGCAGACCTGGGAAAACCGTGAGGCTTTATAGGCCAAGAGGCCACACCCAACAATCAGACACACCCTGTGACTCAGACACACAGAAAGGGAGTTAACCCTTCCAACACCAAAGAAGGGAAACACTTAGGCCTCATGCACACGACCGTATGGCTTTTTCAGTGTTTTGCGGTCCGTTTTTCACGGATCCGTTGTTCCGTTTTTTGTTTCCGTTGTGTTTCCGTTTCTGTTCCGTTTTTCCGTTCCGTTTTTCCGTATGGCATATACAGTATACAGTAATTACATAGATGAAATTGGGCTGGGCATAACATTTTCAATAGATGGTTCAGCAAAAAACGGAACGGAAACGGAAGACATACGGATGCATTTCCGTATGTGTTCCGTTTTTTTTGCGGACCCATTGACTTGAATGGAGCCAAGCACCGTGATTTGCGGACAAGAATAGGACATGTTCTATCTTTTCACGGTACGGAAATACTGAAATACTGAAACGGAATGCACACGGAGACACTTCAGTATTTTTTGCTGAACCATTGAAATGAATGGTTCAGTATATGTTCCGCATACTGAACTACAAAAACGGCCAGTATACTGAACGCAAAATACTGTCGTGTGCATGAGCCCTTAAAAGGAGAAGTGTCCAAACAACACACACACTGTGGCTGTAGCCGCAGGCAACGACATGGGTGGCACTCATGTCCTGGGAGTCAGCCCGAAGGCCGAGACACTGCCACCACATGTACACACAATGACCAAACGTTGCCACGGGCAACCACAGTGAGGGGAAGATGTAAGTGCACACCACACAAAACACAGAGTGTACACAGACATACAAACACACACACCTAACAGAAGGATTGCTAGGTGCAACCGCATGCACAACATAGCAAGCTGCCATAATACAGCTCAGCGTGCTATGCTGCCACATACATACCGTTGCCAGCGGCAACCACAGGTGAGGCAAATACCACAGACCTCACCTGTGATTGACAATCAAACTAAACCGCTGACAACCGCATGCGGTTTGAGGAGTCACGGTCATAGCCATGGCCGTGACAGTGCAGCTCTATCCCACATGACAAGGGATGTTAAGCTGTGAGGACCTTTCTGACACAGAAGGTGTCAACATTTGTCCACGAACAATGATTTTAGCTTATCTTGACCCATAATATCTTTACGTTTGAACGCACCATTTTCCACCAGCTCAGGGGTGTGGTGATGGGGAGCCCCTGTGCCCCCACGTTTACTATTCTTTACCTGGGGTGGTGGAAAAAGTTAGTGGCCTCTGGAGAGGAGATGGAACATGGGCCTGGTCCATCATTATGTAGATGAAATTCATTGATGACATCTTTATCCTCTGGAATGGCAGCAAAGCCAGGTTTGAGGATTTTGTTTCCTTGCTGAACAATAACAGTTTGGGTTTGTTTTTTACCAGTGAGATAAATGAGACCCATCTGACTTTCCTAGACCTCTCCCTCAATATTGTTCATTCTAGGAGGATAATAATAATGTCTAGTAAGCGCACAGCTACAAATACCCTGCTTAGATGGGATAGTGAACACCCTAGTACACTAAAACAGGGGATCCCGAAAGGTCAATATCTAAGGGGGCAATTTCTCGGGGTGGGTTAGTTTAAACTGGCGGCAAATGACCTCCAAAGGAGATTTATGCAGAGAGGCTACCCACAATTCTCATTGAAAAAAGCATATCAAAATGCAGCAGCATGTGATAGGGAAAATCTATTATACCCTAAGAAACGTGAGATGAAGGACACCAATAGCTCATAAATATGTGCGTGAAATTTTGAAGGATCATTGGGGGAGCCTTAAATCGGATCCTGACATTGGATATTTGGTCGGTGATTATCCATCGATCACCTATCGACTGGGTTGCAATCTTAAGGAAAGTCTGGTACACAGCGTCTTCAACACTCATTAATGAAACATGGCTTTCAAAGAAGCCACATGGTACAGTTAAATGTGGAGGTTGCATTGCCTGCAAAGCAATTAAGAAAGGCAACACAGTAATGAGTTCAGCTACTGGACGTAGCTAGAATATTAGATCATTAATTAAATGTAAAACCATAGGCGTGGTATATGTGGCCTCATGTATATGTAAAAAACAACATGTGGGGGAAACTAAACGAGAGTTTGGGAGGCGCATAGGTACAGTAAACACCTTTTAAATATTAGCAAGCAGGATGACACCCCGAAACACCCGATATAAACAATTGCATTAGCTTCCAGGGCATGGAACATGTAAGAGTGTCCCCAAGAGGGGGTGACATTGACAATTTGTTAATGAGAAAAGAAGCAAAATGGACGTTCACATTGAAAACGGTGAAACCACTGGGGTTAAATGATTTAATCTCGTATACATTTTTAATGTTGCCTCTGATACATAAGTTACCACTTGTGGCGAAACCAACCTCGCCACTGGGTTTTGGAGGGGCCTGGCTACCAGCCTCTTGCCCCAGGATTATGGGCCCTCTCATCAGCCAGGCTTCCTTTGTTCACAAAGGACTTGTACTAACTTGAACCCCTGGTCTAATTCGTGCCATTTTGGGATGTTGGATGGTCAAGGGTGGGACATTGTATACGTTGAGTAGTGAGGTCTGTTCCATTGTCTTTCTGTGTTTTGTTGAAAAATGTGTGTTTTCTGTCTGTGAGGGATTAAGTTAGCCCATTACGTTTGGTAATTGTATTTTATTGATTGCGTCTCAGACAATGCCAGTGTGTTAGTTAATTGCGTCACAGACAATGCTCATTGTATTTTGTTGATTGCGTTACAGACAGAGGGAAGGGGATTTTGTGTACAATTGCTGGGAAGGTTTCAATACTGTAAATGCATGTGATTGGCTAAAATATAAACTGTCACAGTCTTTTACAAGGGCCCCAGGGGGAGTGTCCCTTGCTAGGAGACCTGCATAAAAGGCTGAAAAATAACCCATTTAAGAGTTCCTGTTTTTACCCTTTACCATGTTGAGGCTGGTGTTTGGATAACTGATCGACGCTGGGGATTGCTATACGCTGAAGATTTGCTATACTCTCCTGGCTAATACTATTAGCTCTTGAAGAGCTGTTCCTGCTCTCTGGAGTTAGGAGAGGTTCACCCACTGGAGCCGGGAGCCTTGTCGTAGGTCCAGGGTGGGTAGGAGACAACGAGACCTCAACCAAGCTTCGGCGGTCCGTGGGGTCTGCAGCGCTTACGGTGTCAAGTGGAGTGCTTGGAGTCCTCGGGAAGCACTAGGAGCATCCATTCGATGGAGGTACCCGGTCGGGGTGCTAGGAGATCTGTTACACCACTCAATTGTGTTTTATGACCTCCTTTGATGGGTGTTATGATCTCCTTTGATGAGTAATGAGACTTACAAATGCAGGGGCTTGACCTATAGGTGATAGTCACAGTGTCACCAATTGACTTATTACCTACTACAGGTGGCCAAATGATAATTTGGCCACCTGTAGTATTAAACAAATAAATGAATATGCAAATACTCTTTAGGAGACTACCGTTCTACCACCTTCTATTCAACTGGTTCGGCTGCATGAAAAAACATAGGCGTTATGATACATCCTACCCTATACCGATTTGGATGCATTTTGTACTTATAACATTGGATAGGGTACTTTTCAATGCTTTATTAAGACCTGTCTGTGTATGTACCTGGGGCTCTGCTCTGCCAATGGCAGTAACCATGTTATTTTCATTCTAACTGTTAATGGCATAGATACTGCCTAACATTAATGTGGGTATACATTTCTGTTAACACCAATTATGTGAAATTGCTTTACCATGTTCAGTATGTATATTGCTCCGGTGTTTGTAGATTACCAAACCACCGAATATATCACTTACTTTATTTACTTTGCCCTCTGGGGCACATCACGATCAATAGCAGGCAAGGGGGAAGTAGCACTGACACGCCTCCGCTATGATAGGCTTCACTGCCGCAGAAGTTCTGCCCAGGGGGTGTGGCTAGTTCTATTTAGTAAGGTGAGCAGTTTTTTTCTCAATGGCTGTGACGCGGTCTGCTGTGATTGGACAGCACCACAGCCAGGGAAAAGAGACCCCCACTGAGAAAAGCTGATGTCTCCTCCTCCCTGTACCGTTGCTATTAATTAGCATACAGGGCGCATAAACAGAACGAGGGGCACAGTGGCGCAATGTCAATGAAAACAATTAGCGATATGACATCTACTGAACATGGGCTACAGTGTGAGGTATTGCTTTTATAAATTAAAAACTGGTGAAACGTCCTCTTTAAAGTTGGTTTTAGCGTTTTGTTTTTGTTCAGGCAGTTAACCCGTTACATTAACTAAGAACGCATATTTGATCATCAATTAGTAACTTGTCAATAATCATATTTCTTCCATTATTTGCATATGGTAGAAAGATCCAATTACGCTGAAAAGGGATCCATCGGTGCATGGTCTGGCTTTGCCTGCTCCTCCACTGGAAGAGACTGCCGGAGTTTAAGGCAAATATGTGAACCCAGCCTTATTTAGACCTTTTGTCTTGGTTCTCAGATTTGATATACAAATCAATTAGAGAGTACTTTTGGCCATTTGTTCCTATCAGACTATTTAACCCCTATCAGACCTCAGATGAATAATAAAAAATAAAAAAAACTCACCTCTCCTGCGCCGTGGCTCCCCTGTGTTCTCCGGCCCGTGCTGCACTGTCACCTGACAGTGTGCAGCGTCAGGTAGTAGTGCAGCACGGGCCCCATCAAAGAAGACCAGGGAGGGTGAGTATCGGAAGTGCTTGCAGCGCTTCTTCCCTGCTCCTGGCACCCGATGCATACTAGTGAGCGCTTCCATAAGCTCTCACTAGTATTCGCTTTATACGCATTATCGGCAAGGTTAGATGTCGATACCGATAATATGCAAAATCCTTAATATCGGCCGAAAATATCAGTACTTCCGATAATCGGTTGATCCCTAGTTAAAATTCCAAATAAGGTTTAGGTTCTTCATCAACACCACAGGGCATCCAAGCTCAACATTCACGGGTGAATCCACTGCAAAAACAAAACACCTGCCTGTCTGGGAGCTAACAATCCTGGTGAACTATTTGCAGTGCTTCATTTGTGCAGGTCAAGACAACTGGGTTACTTTGCTCCCCGGGCAAAATTCTCCTGGGGACAAGTTAGGTGCAGCTCCCAAAAACATCAGACTCAAGATACCCTCATACACATTGGCACACCACTCGACCTTTTTAAGTTTTGAGACAACTGAATCTAGTCTATTACAAGTTGCATCTCCCTTCCTCTTTACATATCCCTAATTCTTTTGTTTCCCTCCTCAAGCCAGTAGTGATCAATTTTACGCCAGCTGTCCTGTTCCTGCTCCTACACCAGTTGGCACTGACAATAAGTATGAGGTCAAGAGGGTTCTGGTCCAAAGTAGGGCCCTGGGATCCTGCTGAGAACATTCCTGTACCAGCCCTTCAAAGAAAATTCCTGTGTTGGTCTGGATCAAAAAAGAGAGCGTAAGGGGGGAGTATTGTCACAGAAGAGGTCAGAGCCCACTGCTGCTCCTCTCACCTACTCCTCCACTCCCAGGTTCCAGCAGCTCAGAGCTTCAGCATTTCCCTCCTCCTTCCTGGTGAGCCAGGCCGCCAGAGTAGCTCAGCTGTTCCTCAAAAGCTATGGCCTGCTCCTGCTCTGCCCATGGGGTGCACACTTCCTCTGGCTCTTAATTAAAGGGTAAGTCAGAGCGGGAGAAGAAAAGGAGAGGGTTAATCACTAGACCTTCGGATCGAGGGTCCGGGAATAACTTTGCAGGGCGCCAAAGGAGAACAAACTAGGAAGTTTCTGTTAATTAAGGAAATTGATAGAAAAAAAGTGTAAGCGGGCAGGCTGCCACTGGTCTCAACCTAACCCTGATGACCACAGGGTAGGTGATAGGGAAGAAAAGTGGTGTTGTATGGAAACGCTAAAAAAGACCAGGCGAGAGGCGCCAAAAACCCTTGGATACGGATTTAAGATTTAAATGGATCCCTTCAAAGGGATCTATGGACCCTGTGATGTTAACACACTCTAAAAGAGTGTGTGCCCTCAGAGTATATAAAATCGAATGTTAAGGTAGATAATATCATATAAAATCACGTATGATCACATATAAAAATCACATATATAATCAAAAATATTATCAAAAATATTAGTGACTCACTTCACCCAGGAGGGTAATGTGGGATAAAGCACAAGACACCCACACCACACCTCCTGCGCCTGGGTCGCCCGTAGAGGTGTCAGAATCGGACAGAAGCACACTCAGGAGTCTGTTTCTTTTTCTTTCCTTTTATTCCAACTGGTATCTGCTCCTGATGAAGGGGACCCACCTAGAGGCCTCGAAACGCGTTGAGCTGTCCACTCCCCCCACGCTGGCTTTGGAATAAAAGGAAAGAAAAAGAGAGACTCCTGAGTGTGCTTCTGTCCGATTCTGACACCTCTACGGGCGACCCAGGCGCAGGTGGTGTGGTGTGGGTGTCTTGTGCTTTATCCCACATTACCCTCCTGGGTGAAGTGAGTCACTAATATTTTTGATAATATTTTTGATTTTATATGTGATTTTATATAATATTATCTACCTTAACATTTGATTTTATATACTCTGAGGGCACACACTCTTTTAGAGTGTGTTAACATCACAGGGTCCATAGATCCCTTTGAAGGGATCCATTTAAATCTTAAATCCGTATCCAAGGGTTTTTGGCGCCTCTCGCCCGGTCTTTTGGTACTCCACACTAGTATGTCCTGACTCCTGTGGTCAGCACGCACTTGAACAAAGACTACTTCACAATGTAGCGGGCTGTTGGTTCCCTTGCAACAGAGTCCAGATCCCTGTACAGGGGTTAAAGGGTGAAGACCATGGGTGACACTTGGGTATACCCTTAAAGTTTCTTGTTTGATTGACCTTCAAGTCTTACAGTAATGAAGGATTGTAGTTTCCCTTAACTTATTTGGGTGGTTCTTGCAATAATGTGGATTAGAACAGTATTAGAATAGAGCTATACACTGTAAGGAACTGTGGACCCATTTTACATCTGCACAACACAACTGATGGTCTCAAGAACCATTCCACAAATGAACTCTTCACAAGGCATACTTGTTAACTGAAAACCATTCCAGTTGATTACCTCATAAACAAGATTGACAGAATGCCAAGAGTGTGCAAATCTGTAATCAGAGCAAAAAGGGGTTCTCTCCCATCATCTATTTATCCCCAGGACTGTGACAAGGGGACATCCTCTGCGCCTTGAGGAAAGAAGGTTTGTACACAAACATAGAAGAGAATTTTTTACGGTAAGAGCAGTGAGACTATGGAACTCTCTGCCTGAGGAGGTGGTGATGGTGAGATCACTAAAATAGTTCAAGCTGGGCCTGGATGTACTTCTGGAGTGTAATAATAGTTATCAGATTGCCTGAATGGAGTCGGGAAGGAATTTTTTTCCCCTTAAGTGGGGAAAATTGGCTTCTACCTCACAGTTTTTTTTTCTGCCTTCCTCTGGATCAACTTGCAGGATAACAGGCCGAACTGGATGGACAAATGTCTTTTTTGGCCTTATATACTATGTTACTATCTTGAAGAATCTAAAATATAAACCATTGGGGTCATTTATCAAACTGGTGTAAAGCAGAACTGGCTTAGTTGTCCATAGCAACCAATCAGATTGCACCTTTCATTTTCCAAAGGAGCTGTCAAAAATGAAAGGTGGAATCTGATTTGTTGCTATGGGAAAATAAACCAGTTATACTTTACACTAGGGATCAACCGATTATCGGAGTTACCAATATTATCGGCCGATATTCATGATTTTCAAGGTTATCGGTATCTAACCTTGCCGATAATGCGTCCAGCAAGCTATCACAGAACATGAGCGTGCTGCTGTCAGCGTGCCATGTTCCCTCAGCAGCATAGGGGAGAAGGAGTCACTCTCTCCCTCCCCCTGTGCCGCACTGCCAATGAGGAGAGACGGGAGGAGGAGGGGCGGGCGCACTGCGCCACCGATGGAAGTTAAAGGGAACCTGTCGGCACTAAAATGGATCATAAACCGCCAACAGTACCTTAAAGCTGTTAACATCCGGATTCTAATGATGTTCTTGTGTAAGATGTCTGAGGCGCATGATCGCTGTAAAACAACTTTTATTCCCCCGCAGGTCGTATGCAAATGAGGCTTTCTTGCTTCGAGTCTAGGTAAGCACACCCTTTAACCACCTCAGCCCCCAGTGCTTAAACACCCTGAAAGACCAGGCCACTTTTTACACTTCTGACCTACACTACTTTCACCGTTTATTGCTCGGTCATGCAACTTACCACCCAAATGAATTTTACCTCCTTTTCTTCTCACTAATAGAGCTTTCATTTGGTGGTATTTCATTGCTGCTGACATTTTTACTTTTTTTGTTATTAATTGAAATTTAACGATTTTTTTGCAAAAAAATGACATTTTTCACTTTCAGTTGTAAAATTTTGCAAAAAAAAACGAGATCCATATATAAATTTTGCTCTAAATTTATTGTTCTACATGTCTTTGATAAAAAAAAAATGTTTGGGTAAAAAAAAAATGCTTTGGGTAAAAGTTATAGCGTTTACAAACTATGGTACAAAAATGTGAATTTCCGCTTTTTGAAGCAGCTCTGACTTTCTGAGCACCTGTCATGTTTCCTGAGGTTCTACAATGGCCAGACAGTACAAACACCCCACAAATGACCCCATTTCGGAAAGTACACACCCTAAGGTATTCGCTGATGGGCATAGTGAGTTCATAGAACTTTTTATTTTTTGTCACAAGTTAGCGGAAAATGATGATTTTTTTTTTTTTTTTTTTTTCTTACAAAGTCTCATATTCCACTAACTTGTGACAAAAAATAAAAACTTCTATGAACTCACTATGCCCATCACGAAATACCTTGGGGTCTCTTCTTTCCAAAATGGGGTCACTTGTGGGGTAGTTATACTGCCCTGGCATTCTAGGGGCCCAAATGTGTGGTAAGGAGTTTGAAATCAAATTCTGTAAAAAATGACCAGTGAAATCCGAAAGGTGCTCTTTGGAATATGGGCCCCTTTGGCCACCTAGGCTGCAAAAAAGTGTCACACATCTGGTATCTCTGTATTCAGGAGAAGTTGAGGAATGTGTTTTGGGGTGTCATTTTACATATACCCATGCTGGGTGAGATAAATATCTTGGTCAAATGCCAACTTTGTATAAAAAAAATGGGAAAAGTTGTCTTTTGCCAAGATATTTCTCTCACCCAGCATGGGTATATGTAAAATGACACCCCAAAACACATTCCCCAACTTCTCCTGAGTACGGAGATACCAGATGTGTGACACTTTTTTGCAGCCTAGGTGGGCAAAGGGGCCCACATTCCAAAGAGCACCTTTCGGATTTCACAGGTCATTTTTTACAGAATTTGATTTCAAACTCCTTACCACACATTTGGGCCCCTAGAATGCCAGGGCAGTATAACTACCCCACAAGTGACCCCATTTTGGAAAGAAGAGACCCCAAGGTATTCGCTGATGGGCATAGTGAGTTCATGGAAGTTTTTATTTTTTGTCACAAGTTAGTGGAATATGAGACTTTGTATGAAAAAAAAAAAAAAAATCAGCATTTTCCACTAACTTGTGACAAAAAATAAAAAATTCTAGGAACTCGCCATGCCCCTCACGGAATACCTTGGGGTGTCTTCTTTCCAAAATGGGGTCACTTGTGGGGTAGTTATACTGCCCTGAAATTTTCCAGGGGCCCTAATGTGTGGTAAGTAGGTAAATGACCTGTGAAATCCTAAAGGTGCTCTTTGGAATATGGGCCCCTTTGCCCACCTAGGCTGCAAAAAAGTGTCACACATGTGGTATCGCCGTATTCAGGAGAAGTTGGGGAATGTGTTTTTTTTGGGGTGTCATTTTACATATACCCTTGCTGGGTGAGAGAAATATCTTGGCAAAAGACAACTTTTCCCATTTTTTTATACAAAGTTGGCATTTGACCAAGATATTTCTCTCACCCAGCATGGGTATATGTAAAATGACACCCCAAAACACATTCCCCAACTTCTCCTGAGCACGGCGATACCAGATGTGTGACACTTTTTTGCAGCCTAGATGCGCAAAGGTGCTCAAATTCCTTTTAGGACGGCATTTTTAGACATTTGGATACCAGACTTCTTCTCACGCTTTGGGGCCCCTAGAATGCCAGGGCAGTATAAATACCCCACATGTGACCCCATTTTGGAAAGAAGACACCCCAAGGTATTCAATGAGGGGCATGGCGAGTTCATAGAAATTTAATTTTTTTGGCACAAGTTAGCGGAAATTGATATTTTTAATTTTTTTCTCACAAAGTCTCCCGTTACGCTAACTTGGGACAAAAATTTCAATCTTTCATGGACTCAATATGCCCCTCACGGAATACCTGGGGGTGTCTTCTTTCCGAAATGGGGTCACATGTGGGGTATTTATACTGCCCTGGCATTCTAGGGGCCCTAAAGCGTGAGAAGAAGTCTGGAATATAAATGTATAAAATATTTTACGCATTTGGATTCCGTGAGGGGTATGGTGAGTTCATGTGAGATTTTATTTTTTGACACAAGTTAGTGGAATATGAGACTTTGTAAGAAAAAAAAAAAAAAATTCCGCTAACTTGGGCCAAAAAAATGTCTGAATGGAGCCTTACAGAGGGTGATCAATGACAGGGGGGTGATCAATGACAGGGGGAGTGATCAATGACAGGGGGAGTGATCAATGACAGGGGGGTGATCAATGACAGGGGGGTGATCAATGACAGGGGGGTGATCAGGGAGTCTATATGGGGTGATCACCACAGTCATTGATCACGCCCCTGTAAGGCTTCATTCAGACGTCCGTATGCGTTTTGCGGATCCGATCCATCTATCAGTGGATCCGTAAAAATCATGCAAACATCTGAAAGGAGCTTTACAGGGGGTTGATCAATGACAGGGGTGTAATCAATGACAGGGGGGTGATCAGGGAGTCTATATGGGGTGATAACCACAGTCATTGATCACGCCCCTGTAAGGCTTCATTCAGACGTCCGTATGCGTTTTGCGGATCCGATCCATCTATCAGTGGATCCGTAAAAATCATGCGGACATCTGAATGGAGCTTTACGGGGGGGTAATCAATGACAGGGGGGTGATCAGGGAGTCTATATGGGGTGATAACCACAGTCATTGATCATGCCCCTGTAAGGCTTCATTCAGACGTCCGGATGCGTTTTGCGGATCCGATCCATCTATCAGTGGATCCGTAAAAATCATGCGGACGTCTGAATGGAGCTTTACAGGGGGGTAATCAATGACAGGGGGGTAATCAATGACAGGGGGGTGATCAGGGAGTCTATATGGGGTGGTCACCACAGTCATTGATCACCCCCCTGTAAGGCTTCATTCAGACGTCCGTATGCGTTTTGCGGATCCGATCCATCTATCAGTGGATCCGTAAAAATCATGCGGACGTCTGAATGGAGCTTTACAGGGGGTTGATCAATGACAGGGGGGTAATCAATGACAGGGGGGTGATCAGGGAGTCTATATGGGGTGATCAGGGGCTAATAAGGGGTTAATAAGTGACCGGGGGGGGGGGGGGTGTAGTGTAGTGTAGTGGTGCTTGGTGCTACTTTACTGAGCTACCTGTGTCCTCTGGTGGTCGATCCAAACAAAGGGGACCACCAGAGGACCAGGTAGCAGGTATATTAGACGCTGTTATCAAAACAGCGTCTAATATACCTGTTAGGGGTTAAAAAAAACTATCGCCGCTGGCAGGCTGGAGATCAACTCTCTTACCTTCCGTTCCTGTGAGCGCGCGCGCCTGTGTGCGCGCGTTCACAGGAAGTCTCGCGAGATGACGCATATATGCGTGACTGTGCGCAGCGCTGCCACCTCCGGAACGCGATCCTGCGTTAGGCGGTCCGGAGGTGGTTAACTGTCCCCTCTTTTGTTAAACAACCTGCAGCGCAGCCTGGATGGCACAAGTCTCACGCATACGCAGTGCGCTGCTGAAACCCGGCTAACAGCGGCAGCCGGAGACAGGATAGCGCCTTACCAAGGAGTGCACCGCGCTTGCGCGAGACTTATGCGATCCCGGCCACACTGCAGGCTGTCAATCTAACAAAAGAGGGGACGGCTAGGGGGCGTGCTTACCTTGACTTGAAGCAAGGAAGCTCACGCGAGATTTTATCTGTAGGGGCGTTTCTTAGGCAGAGCTGAGGAGCTTGACTCGAAGAAAATAAGACTTCTCTGGTCAAGCATGTAAGATATGACTCTTTTCTGTTAATTAGAATAAAAGGTGGGAAAGCGTTATAGGGCGATAAAATAGGACAGGTTAGTCCTGAAAAGATTATGGATCGTTCGCTGGGAACTATCAGGGTAAACAAGCATTAAGGTACATTTGGTTTTATATGTCAGAACATGGTAACAGGTTCCCTTTAACGTCTAATACAAATACAGGAGGCGGTGCCAAGCCTATATGACAGGAAGCTGCGATCAGCGACAGTTAACCCCTCAGGTGCCGCACCTGAGGGGTTAACTGCTGCTGATCGCAGCTCTCTGTCAGAGGCAGGGTGCCAGCTGTGTGATTCTGCCGCCGACACAACCGCCTCCTGTATTAAAGGTTAATTATTATTGGTGGTGCAGTGCACCCTCCCCAATATTAAAAACATTAGTGGCACAGTGCCCCACCCCCCCCCCCCCACCCCTCAGTATTAAAAACATTGGTGGTGCAGTGCGCCCCACACCCACCCAGTATTAAAATCATTGGTGGCAGTGGCCACAGGGTGCCCTCCCCTCCTCTTCATTAGTGGCAGCTTCTGATCGGAGCCCCAGCAGTGTAATCCCGGGGCTCCGATCGGTTACCATGGCAGCCAGGACGCTACTGAAGCCTTGGCTGCCATGGTCAGCTCTCTGCTGATGTGTGCACTATGCACAGGGCAGCAGGGAGAGTGTGAAGTCCTATTCACCATAATAGAGCTCTATTAGGGGGAATAGGACAAGGGATTAAAAGATCCCAGGTTATAGCCCCTAATAGCCCCTAAGGGGGGGAAATAGTAATTAAATACAAAGTAAAAAAATAAATAAAATGAATATATGAGTATAAATCACCCCTTTCCCAATTTTTCATATAAAATATATAAATAAATAAATAAATCACATATTGCCATATCCTAAAAGTCCAAACTATTAAAAAAAAATATGTAATCTCCTATGTGGTGAATGGCGTAACAGACTTTAAAATTTTTATTTATTTTTTTCAAAAATGAAAATGCACAGAATATTGGTATAAGTTATCAGTTATCGGCCTGAAAGTTCACAGGTTATCTGTATCGGCTCTAAAAAAAAATCTATATCGGTCGATCCCTAATTTACACTAGTTTGATAAATGACCCCACATATTTTAGTTTGTTTAGCACTACTTTATTAACCACTTAAAGGGGTTGTCCAGGTTCAGAGCTGAACCTGGAAATACCCGCATTTTTACCCAGGCAGCCTCCCTAATATGCTCTGATGTTCTCCGTTCCCCTGAGCTGAATCACGCAGGAGAAAAGCTTTTTTTTAGGAGATCCAATGACGTACCGGGCTCTACATGATGAAAGCTAGTCGGAGGCTTCTGCCTAGAAGTGAGCCTGGTGACGTCACAGTCACCTTTAGTGCTGCCTTAACCTGTAAAACGGCTAGGGCAGCGCTAAAGCCTGCCCATCAGAGGCGATGCTGTCACTGGGAAGCCTCCACCTAGTAATGGTAAAAACAAACAGTATAGTATATACTGATCAGTATAGTGTACTGATATTCAGTGATATTCACTCATTGAGCTATCAGTATGCCCAGAAGCCATTTGGTCATTGTGTCCCTTGTTAGCATATCAAAGACAGGATGGGCACACTGTAGTTGGGAGAAAAAGCAGTTGGACAACATTCTCTTGGCTAACACACTGGAAGATATTTAGGTGGTCTTAGGGTTGAGTCGATGGTGGGAACTGGGACACAGGAAAATATATGTTATGTGAAACTTGGGGGTTTGGGCTCTTTCTCTGCAACCCCTAGACGAACAGCACTTCAGAAGCCAGCTAAGTTATATTATATGTGTTCTAATTGTGGTGATGTGAACGCTAAAGTTAATAAGGATCCCGGAAGAGGGGTATATTTCATCCAGGTTCCTCAACTGGGTGAGATAAGTAAAGTTCCAGAGTGGTGCTGGCTTCAGCAAGGCATAGTTGCTGGAGCTATTTTGTTTAGTATTTAAAGGGGTTATCCGACTTAAAAAAATATGTGTTAGGGCTGCTTTATACATCATTAAAGATACATTTCTAATGTACTCACTATTGATTTTGCGCTGTTTCCACACTGCTGATTTGGGTCATGTGACCCCCGACGTCATCAACCCTTCTCTGGGACTGACGTCTCGTTTACAAGCTTCTCCCTGCTTGAGGGAGTGGCCCAGCTCTGTAAACGAGACGTCAGAGCCTTTGGTGCCCGCCCCCTCTCTCCCTGTATCTGGCTGCCGTGATCTCATTAGCATATCAATAGAGCAGCAGGGCTGTCATTACTGTGCAAAACAGAAGCTCCTGTGTTGCACTGAAAGAGTGTACAGGAGAGCTCTGATAAGGAAAGGGTTACCCAGGTGCTGCCAGTCGCTATATTGCTGTGATCCAGGAGCAGGAATGAAGGACAAGCAGCTCAGACAATAAAAGGGAGAAGGCAAGTCAGGACAGCCAATCAGATGAAAGACCTGCCCTCCCTGCTGTTTACACTGGAGAGTAAAGACATGTGCTTCTGCCTGGGCTCTTAGGTTTCCCGGGGAGAGGAAGGTGGGGGACACTGCATTGTGTGTATTGTGTGTGTGGAGGGGTGGGGGACACTGCATTGTGTGTATGGAGGGGTGGGGGGCACTGCATTGTGTGTATGGAGGGGTGGGGGACACTGCATTGTGTGTATTGGGTGTATGGGGTGGGAGAGGGGGACACTGCATTGTGTGTATGGAGGGGTGGGGGACACTGCATTGTGTATATCGTGTGTATGGAGGGGTGGGGGACACTGCATTGTGTACATCGTGTGTATGGAGGGGTGGGGGACACTGCATTGTGTATATTGTGTGTATGGAGGGGTGAGGGACACTGCATTGTGTATATTGTGTGTATGGAGGGGTGGGGGACACTGCATTGTGTGTATTGTGTGTATGGAGGGGTGGGGGACACTGCATTGTGTGTATTGTGTGTATGGAGGGGTGGGGGACACTGCATTGTGTGTATTGTGTGTATGGAGGGGTGGGGGACACTGCATTGTGTATATTGTGTGTATGGAGGGGTGGGGGACACTGCATTATGTGTATGGAGGGGTGGGGGACACTGCATTGTGTGTATGGAGGGGTGGGGGACACTGCATTGTGTGTATGGGGTGGGGGTGACTGCATTGTGTGTATGGGGTGGGGGTGACTGCATTGTGTGTATGGGGTGGGGGAGACTGCATTGTGTGTATGGGGTGGGGGAGGGGGACACTGCATTGTGTGTATTGTGTGTATGGAGGGGTGGGGGACACTGCATTGTGTGTATGGAGGGGTGGGGGACACTGCATTGTGTGTATGGAGGGGTGGGGGACACTGCATTGTGTGTATGGAGGGGTGGGGGACACTGCATTGTGTGTATGGAGGGGTGGGGGACACTGCATTGTGTATGGGGGGGAGGGGGGACAGTGACTACATAGTATATAGTCAACATAGATATGGCTGTAATATAGCTTAGATAGATATAGGTGTCATATATGACACCTATATCTATCTAAGCTATATTAGATACATACAGCTTAGATACACAGAGCTGCCTCAGAGCTTAGATACACAGAGCTGCCTCAGAGCTTAGATACACAGAGCTGCCTCAGAGCTTAGATACACAGAGCTGCCATAGAGCTTAGATACACAGAGCTGCCATAGAGCTTAGATACACAGAGCTGCCATAGAGCTTAGATACACAGAGCTGCCATAGAGCTTAGATACATAGAGCCTGTGTTTCTGCAATGTGACAGGATGATCTGTCTGTGTGAGCTAGGAGATGATCATGTGACTGGTTTATGCAAAGTTAGGATGTGCAGAGCAGGGTGAGGGGAAGGTCAGATTGTTCACGCCCACAAATATTCATGAGGCAGAGCTCAGGCTTTGTTGTTATACGCCCCCTCAGCATGTACTTCAGCATGTAAACAAAGCAATGACAGAACCATGAAAAGGTGTACATATGGGTTTTAACTTGATGAAATCTAGCTTAACCAAATTATATGTATATCCAGATGGGTTTTAAGAGTTTTTTTTTAATTTTTTTTATTAACTCGGATAACCCCTTTAAGGGCTGGATTTTACTTGGATTGGGAGCTAGGTTGGTAGAGGAAGCTGCCAATCCACCCCTCCCATTCCAGGGCAGGTTTTCCCTAGCATGAGGGATCCCCAGGTGTAATCACCTGGGATCATTACTGGGAAGTAAAAGCCCATCCCAGACTGTCAGTCGGGGGTGTGGTTGCAAACAGAGGCCAGATGAGGCTCTGGGTGTGTGGTTCCAGCCGGGCTAGGCTTAGAAACCATGAGGCTGGGACATACATAGCCTGGACTGACCGAGTTACAGCCTGGGGGGCTGGTATACACTTGGCTGAGAAAGCTGGACCTGACACTGTGTCTGAACGTCTAAAGAAAAAACCATCTACAACTTACTCAGATATGCTTTTAGAAGAATGGGAATCCATCTTATCCAGCTGCTCACTCAAATTGATGGACTTGATTGTTCGCAATGAAAGGCAAACATTGGATGATCTCAGGAAAGAGATAAAAACCACACAGGACTCACTTTTGGTCTATGTTAATAATCCCGAATTCTGAAAGTTTGATGACAAACTGAGGATATGCTCATACAAATGAAGCAATCCAAATATAGCCGCGATCTGTTGGATTACAGCCGCAAGGAAGTCTATACTTGGGACGAAATGAGAGCTCACACACCGCGTTCAATATTAAGAAGCTTGAGATCCAAAAAAGCAAACCGTTGCAAGGTATTTTTCAGCTCTACAGAAGCTGAATCCCTGGAGTCCGAGGGTGATTTGGATCAACTCCAGGTAAAGGAAGCCATCAATTCTTCTGCAATAGAATACGGTTCACACAATTAGGCAGCAAAAAACGCAGGGTGGGCCAAAGACACCACAAATCGCCGATATCCCGCGAGGTTCAAAAAAGGAAAGATGAACTACAAATAATGAATTTGTCTGCCAGCGTATTATCTCAGTATGAGCTAAGTGTACTAGAAAAAGGATTGACATTTTCACCAACATGCCATTTCGATCTCTATAAAACTATATTGGATGTAAACAGGCTGGCCTGCAACTTAACTTTGCGGCAACATTTTCAATCATTTAAGCCCCATGTAGACAATTTGGGTGAAATAGAAACCAGCCTGATTACCCCCAATATAGAAACTAACACCAATGATGATAATTTACAGATTGTTTTTGCTGACAAGTATGTTCCAGCAAATACCGTGTCTTTTTCAGAAATGATACATGTATATGAATTGCAAGAATTACAAAATATGAGTTCTCCCTTACAGTTAACCCATTGCTCACAGAACTTTAACCCCTCCAACCGGGACTTTTATCCAATCCAGTCAAGATCCCATGCGCTGGACAGGTTTCAGGAATTGGTTGAGAGGGATTTAGTTCTGTTGAGTAATAAAGTTATCTCTAGGGGAAATAACCCCATTATCAGTAATCTTTCCAAAAATGAATCCATAGCACTCCGTGGGTTAGCAGATAGGACTGAAATTGTGGTCAAACAGGCTGATAAGGGAGGAGCGGTGGTCATTTTGGACAGTGAACTATACAGGATCCGGATCCATCAGATGTTACAGGATAACAAAACCTATAAGATCTTACCTGGCAATCCACTCCCCTCTTTTCAAGCAGAACTCAGAGAGTTGTTATTCCGAGGGCTAAACATTGGTGCTCTCAACCAAAAATAATACGATTATATTTATGTTGACCACCCAGTCATCTCTATTTTACATGCCCTCCCCAAAGTACATAAACAGATTTTTCCTCCACCCCTTAGACCCATTATATCGGGGATAGGATCGTATTCAGAGCATTTATGTCAATGGGTAGACTCACTGTTACAGCCACTAATTCCTCACATTCCAGGCTTTTTGAGAGATACTACGGCAGTTCTACAAGCAGTGAGAGATTTGGAGTGGTTTGACCATTATTCATGGGAAACAGAAGATGTTATTGCCTTATACCCTAGTATTCCTCACAATTTGGTCACCACTTCTCTGTTATGGTTTTTGAATAATTTTGCAGATTTTACAGATCAACTCATTGAGTATGTGGTGGCTTTGGTGGACTTCCTCCTCAGGCGGAACTTTTTCATGTTTTTTCTTCAGACATCGGGGGTGTCGATGGGGGCCAAGTTCTCTCCCTCCATAGCCAACATATTTATGGCATGGTGAGAGAGAAGCTTTCTCCTCATCGACACCAACCCATTTGTGGAGAATATTAGATGGTATGGCCGTTACATCGACGACCTGATCTTCATATGGTCTGGCGATGTGGCGGCCATACCTCTTTTCTCCAATTATCTTAACACGTGTGTGAACAGTATCAAATTTACTGTTCAATATGACGGCTCCCACACTGTGTTTTTGGATCTCCACCTGAGGGGAGACTCCGCCGCAGCCTCCATCTACTCAAGTACATACAGAAAACCAACGTCAGGTAACACATTATTACACGCGAGATCTTGTCATCCGACTCATACAGTTCAAAATATACCTAAGGGGGAACTCATTAGAGCCAGGAGAAATTGCAGTCAACAAAAAATGTATGAAATGGAGGCTCAAGATATCATCAACAGATTGTCAAGTAGAACCTACTCTAAACAAATGATGACAAAACATAGCAAAGAAGTTCTAGACATGAACAGAGATAAATTGATTAATATAGATGCCAAAAAAACTAAAATAAACTGTGATACAAACTACACAAAAAAGAATGTTTGTCACACAGTTCAGCAGTGAATACACACAGATTTGCAACATTGTTAAAAAAACATTTCCCAGTATTAGCATGTGATAAAAACTGGAGCGAGGTTGCTTTAACTGGTGTTAAATGTGCAGCACGTAAAGCCCCTACGATTGCAAATACGGTTAGCCCAAGTTTGTTTCAGAAAAACAAAGGATCAACGCCTAATATATGGTTATCTACCAAAGGTAATTATAAGTGTGGGCATTCTGTGTGTATTTGCTGCAGATATATGAAAATATCAAGATCTTTTGAATCCTGTGTCACTGGCCAAAGTTTTGTGATTAAATCATTTTTAAACTGCAACACAACATATTCCATCTATTTGATTACATGCACTAAATGCTTGCTGCAATATGTGGGATGTACGACAAATGCTATAAAAACCTGAATAAGAAAGCATATTTCTGATGTACCGCACCATGAAAGCCGCAATGTTTCTGCGGCTAGCCTTCATTTTGCGGTAGTTCATGGTGGCGATACCTCAGATATGCTTGTGCAAGGTATTGAAAGGGTCAAAAAAAAACAGCAAGAGGAGGCGATCGTAAAAGGAAACTCCTAAATAGAGAGTCCTTTTGGATTTTCAGACTAGAAATCCGCCAACCATTAGGATTAAATAAAAGATTAGATTTGATTCTACAATACTAAACATTGGATTCCCTGTTTTTCTATAGTTTTCATGAGAATATTTTAAGTTTAAGTTTGTTTTATTGTCACGTATTTCTGTAGGAGGGAGTGGCCGCATGACCCTTTGGTTGGTCTAGGTGCGGTTTCCTCCCCCTATAAGTGTAAGGCCTTAGTGTCTGTTTAATGGTCATGAGTAAGGGCTATAATTGCTTTGTTGCCTGAAACGCGTAGACCAACATTATCTGTACCTGGATGTTTTTAAATTTTGATATCGAATAAAGTGCAATTGGAACTTTGCAAAGAAAGGCTGGACAACTCCTTTTCATTAATTCCTGAACAGGGATTGTACCATATGTTTAGCTAGAGCCCAGCCGGGCAGGTGTTTGTTTTGTATTATGTTTGTTTTGCTGAGGTGCAAAATAAATAAATGTTTGGACCTTAAACTTGGTGTCTGGCAAAGATACTGGTGTGAATGACCCCCAGAGAAGAGCTAATCCCCCACATAATATAGAGGCCAATAGAAAAAATGCAGCGGAAGAAGGTATACTGTTGTTGGACGCGAATAAAGTGTTTGATTGTATTGTATGGATGTATTTATATGAGGTTCTTAAGTGATTCGGCATAGGGGACCGGTTTATAAATTGGATAAAATAATATACTCCCACCCTAGTGCGAGGGTAGTTGTGGAACGGGCTATGTTCCGGCCCTTTGCCTCACACGAGGTCTCTCAGTTTTTTCTTATCCATAGGTTACATCGAACACCTTTAATATTTAAAAAAAAATGGGTGTAAGAATAACAGATGAATGTCCACGATGTGGTTAAGAATGTGCAGGTCTTATACACCTAATTTGGAGATGCCCCAAGTTATTTAGATAATGGCTTGAAATAGCACATACTATTGATAGAGATTTGGGAGTACAGATATATAATGATCCAGTGGTTTGTATATTGGGTGGAACAATTCATTTAAAGTCTTGAAAGGAGGTAAAACAAGCATTTTGCAAGCTTCTGTTTCAGGCAAGATTGCTTATTTTAAAAAAATGGACAAAAAAAATCAACCTTTGGTGTCTGAATGGAAAAAATCTGTTAATAATATGATAAAAATGGAAAGAATAAGCTGGCATAATAAGGGCATAATAAAGATCATCTTGAGCAGATATGGAATCAATGGCATACTGGTATATACGGGTCCCCCCCCCCCCCTCTCTATGGGTGGTGGGCAGGTATGGGATTTGTTTGGTAATAATATGCATTTGTATCAATTTAAAGAAACAGGGGGCACACCAAATGGTCCAAGGAGTGCAAAAGGGTGGTAAAAACACCTGTCCCAAGAGAGAGTCAAAAGAACCACCCCATCAATGCACATCCAACAATCAGTCAATAATAAAATATATGAAATTTATTAGACACCAACAAACACACATTTAAAATTGTATACAAATAGAACAAAGTGCGGTATACAAAATAATATAAGTAACCGACACAAACAGAATCCACTGAGCGTCCGCTAAGTGGGGACATGAAATGTAAACCAGCTATATATATAAAATGTCCTATGGACAACATTAGGAAAATGTAGAATAAGGTCAGGCCGCTGAATGAATAAAGACAGACCAAAATGAGATCAAATATCAAGAGCCAAAAACATACATAAACAGCTGGTGCAGTGGACCTGGCAACATGAGAAACGCCCAACGCGTATTGCCGGCGCAGTCCGGCTTCCTCAAGGGTAATGAGCTACATGTTGGAGTGTCAAATAATATAGAGCAGTCAATAAAATATAATAGTATTCACCTGTGCAGTGGAGATAATGGAGGCGGTGCAGCAGCATGTCAAACACAGCAGTGAGCCATGAACCGGATGAAGGAGGGTCACATGACCAGCAGTGAAAGGCAGGTGGAACGCGTGATGCGTTCCACCGCCCAATCACTGCTGTAAAGCACAAATGGAGCAATAGAGTAAAATGAATTAAACTCAACAAAAGAAGATCGCAGAGGTACTTATTACTATGACACACATGCATCGGCAACCGAAATGAATAGAAATAAATCGGACCGCTTAGTCCGAGGAACGGAAGAGCCTCTGTGATGATCGTAAAACCGGATGTGCGGGTAACACATGACCGGAAGTGAAGAGCCGCAGTGGAACGCATAGGGTGCTCCACAGACGTGGGTGGAATACACGATGCGCTCCACAAGCAAAATAAATAGCCACGGACAGCACACTGTGCTTGGAGGGGTAGAGGGGAGTGTAGGGGGGTATGTTAAGCCCTGGGGATGACTGCATATGCCTGAAACAGATGTACATTATGTCTATATATTAAATGTTGAGTATACAAAAATATGTACATAAATATGAATATACACATACAGCAGGGGCCAATAATAAATAATTAGTCCATAGCTATATTAATATATAAATAAAAAAATTTAGTGAAAGAAAATATTATTAAATTGGTGACATCAATATAAATGCAAAAAATGATAAATAATCATAAAAACTCATAAAAAATCATGAAACATATTCGATAATCAACTATATAAAAATATATAATGCAATACATACGCCGTGAGAAGATTATAATAGTGATAATTGATAAAGCTAAATAAATATATTAAAATAAGAGTGACAAAGTGTATAAGTGAAACGTGGTGAAGTGATGTGCACATGCATTAAAGTGAATGAAAGAAAAATAAGAGAAAAAAGAAAAGTGCAAATCAAGTGAGTGAAGGTGAACCTGTAAGGAATTAATTAATTATTAAATACATAAAATAATAGAAAAAAATAAATAACATTTTTTAATAAATGTTACACACAGTGTAACAATGATGGTAGTAATAAGCCAAACACATCCTAATTGGCCCCTAACATTAATACCCTGACAGTACAGAACATACTGGCCTAACATGGTATACAGCCTATTAAACCTAAATTGGTACCAGACAGTAGAGCCCCAAATCAATGAGTAGATAGCCCGCCCGCCCTGCTTGCATGTGTCATACACTGGCATTCATTTAGCACCAGTCACTTTATATATATACAGGGGCAAAAGTCAATGGTCAGAGTTATATAATTGATTATCGAATATGCTTCATGATTTTTTATGATTATTTATAATTTTTTGCATTTATATTGATGTCACTAATTTAATATTTTCTTTCACAAATTTTTTTTATTTATATATTAACATAACTATGGACTAATTATTTATTATTGGCCCCTGCTGTAAGCGTACATTCATATTTATGTACATATTTTTGTATACTCAACATTTAATATATAGACATAATGTACATCTGTTTCAGGCATATGCAGTCATCCCCAGGGCTTAACATACCCCTCCTATACCCCCCTACACTCCCCTCTACCCCTCAAAGCACAGTGTGCTGTCCGTGGCTATTTATTTTGCTTGTGGAGCGCATCGTGCGTTCCACCCACGTCTGTGGAGCGCACTATGTGTTCCACTGCGGCTCTTCACTTCCGGTCATGTGTTACCCGCACATCCGGTTTTGCGATCATCACAGAGGCTCTTCCGTTCCTCGGACTAAGCGGTCCGATTTATTTCTATTCATTTCAGTTGCCGATGCATGGGTGTCATAGTAATAAGTACCTCTGCGATCTTCTTTTGTTGAGTTTAATTCATTGCTCCATTTGTGCTTTACAGCAGTGATTGGGCAGGTGGAACGCATCACGCGTTCCACCTGCCTTTCACTGCTGGTCATGTGACCCTCCTTCATTTGGTTCATGGCTCACTGCTGTGTTTGACATGCTGCTGCACCGCCTCCATTATCTCCACTGCACAGGTGAATACTATTATATGTTATTGACTGCTCTATATTATTTGACACTACAACATATAGCTCATTACCCTTGAGGAAGCCGGACTGCGCCGGCAATACATGTTGCCAGGTCCACTGCACCAGCTGTTTATGTAGGTTTTTGGCTCTTGATATTTGATCTCATTTTAGTCCGTCTTTATTCATTCAGCGGCCTGACCTTATTCTACAGTTTCCTCATGTTGTCCATAGGACATTTTATATATAGCTGGTTTACATTTCATGTCCCCATTTAGCGGACGCTCAGTGGATTCTGTTTGTGTCGGTTACTTATATTATTTTGTATACCGCACTTTGTTCTATTTGTATACAATTTTAAATGTGTGTTTGTTGGTGTCTAATAAATTTCAGATATTTTATAATTGACTGATTGTTGGATGTTCATTGATGGGGTGGTTCTTTTGACTCTCTCTTGGGTCAGGTGTTTTATGTAATATGCATTTGTATGGTAGTGTATTGTTTTTTCTTTTTCTGGATTTTTATAATATATGTGAAAATGAATAAATAAATAATAAAAATAAAAAAAGTTATATTATATGTGTGCCCTCTGTGTATGTATAGAAGTATATGTATCCCAGTAGACTTTATATGTGTACATATAGATATTTGTAGTCCATAATTGTATTCCATTTACACGAGGGACTTTGGATCCTTTGGATTGTAAGTGTTTAAGGGTGTGTAGATTATATATATGCTATTTATGCAGGAGAACAAAAACGTGTAAGGACAACACAGACTTTTCACAACAAAGTCTCATGTAAACACACCTCTAATGCTGGTAATGTAGTAACAAAGTGATATGTAAAAATGTAACTATACAACACCTGTAGGTTGCGTTTGCTTTTCCGAATGTTATGCTGCAACAAGAAGTTGCTTTCCAAGGAAAATCTGCTATATTGATCATCCAACTGTGACAGAAGTCCATGAAACAGAATTGTGGCTAGAGAGACATTGAATGAGGCATGTTCCCTAAAAAAGAAACATATTCACATTTACAAATAAAACTTCTAAAAGGAGGTACATACAACTTTGTAGTAGGCCAAAAAATGACAAATTCTACAAAAACTAATTTGAATACATTATATTAAATATTAATCTTGACAGGTTAAAGTTGGTGTCCACTTATAAAATTTTTTTCTACCTTAATTTTCAGCTGTGTGCTACACACAGATTTATAAAAGATCACATCTCTGATTTTATGCACAACCAAAGGCCCCGATACAGTCATTGGGGTTGATCAGCTCTGTTTATGTGCTAGACCTGGTAAATCCTTAATTTTCATTACTCTGCAGAACAGAGCAGAACAACAGAAATTGATAGTGCTGGTGTGATCCGAGCCTTATTGCCTCAATTACGGTATGTTTATGTGAATTTACAGTGGCTTTGTTGAAAGCTTTTTAAAGTTTTGTCTCAAAGCACAAAATGAGAATATACTCTATCAATCTGAACACTTCACCCTCAGCCTTAAAGGGATTCTGTCACCAGGTTTCACCCCTGTCAGCTAAACATATGCTGATGTTCAGGGCCTCATCACGATTCCTAATGTGGGCTTCTAAATGTGATCCGTAGCCTTATTTTGCTAAAAAACAGGTTTTACTAACCTGTCACTCAAAGAAATAAGGTGCCCAAGGGGATGTCAAGGGATGCAAGGTGCCGGCCGCACCCACCGCCGTTCGTGCCCAGCGCCGCCTCCTAATCCTCTGTGCCGCCTCTGCAAATTTCGTTCTCCTCGTCTAGAAATATTCCTCAAAAATGGTAAGAGGAGTATTTTTACTCTTCCGGGGGGAAGAGTAAAAATACTCCTCTTACCATTTTTGAGGAATATTTCTAGACGAGGAGAACGAAATTTGCAGTAATAGAAATAACTAATACGTAGGCCTACATAATGTTAAGGGCTTGTCCACATCTGCATTGTACGGGGCTCTGTCGCAGATTCTGTCAAAGGCTGGACAAAAAATCCTTACATGCAGGACTATTTTGTATGGTAAACAGATAGAATCCTGAACAGAAACTGAATGGACTCCATAATAGTCAATGGAGTCTATTCAGTTCTTTTGGGGTCAGTTATGTGCCCTATCCAGCACTTGCGTTATTTTCGTTGTTCGGCTCATCTAATGGAGCAGAACAACAGAAATAAATTGTGGTGGTGTGAACGTGCCATAAGAGGTGGGTATTTAAGCTAGGGTACTATTACTTGTTACAGCAGGCAATTATAGCGAAGTAATAAAGTACAGTTCAATATAGTGGATCTTCTCCGTACTTTATCACAAGTCAGACAGGTCAGTCATAAAAGTGACGGCGTCCCTGACAGAAAGAGTAGGCTTCAACAGCCCTCTGGTTATAGGTGGCATACAGCTACATGTAGGTCCATTTGAGCTACAGGCAGGGTACCATTAGCACTGGGACCCTGTCCTTGTCCAAACCAATGGATCCCATGACATGTCACATGGGAGTGAAGCAGCGCTTCACTTCCAGCCTAAGTACTCCAGAAAGGCCTGAGATCCACAGAAGGGCACACGCCTTCCTGCCATTGCCTGCCTCTCACAAACCCCACTTCCCACCACATGTACAGTACATGGCAACTTCAGAACACTCTCAGAGCATGCACACACTGGAAGGCTGCAGTGCCACAGCTCCTTCTGTGCCCATACACCATGTACACTGTAGAGATGACACCGGGTGCCCACCTACCCACAGCGCCTCTCACCACAGGAGAAGAGGAGTTAACTTACTGGGCTCATCCTGAGCAGGAAATCAGCCCAGGTTTTGACTGAGACAGAGCCATACCTTTATCTCACCCAATCGCAGGATGAAAAGGGGAAATGCAACATAAAATTTCATTTGTGTGGGTCCTAATTTCTTCTAAAGGAACAGCAAGAGTTAATAGAGCTTGGTGCATGTGTGCAGATCGACAAGCTGATGCTACCCAAGCTGTACCCACAATGCCCACACAATCTGTAATGGGAACGGAAGGGAAACAGGATGTAAGATTTTACATTAGGACCGGCTTGGATTGACTGAAGGGGTTAACTACCTGGGATGCTTTGGAGACAGCTCGGCACAGTCCGCTACTATACAAGTTCACAACATCCAGTAATCCTCAGAACATTCCTATGGCGCATTGTCAGTGGCACACATTGCAGAGAAGATACCTGGTGCCCCCCTACCCACAGCGTGTCTCACACAGGAGAAGAGGAGCAAACTTACTGGGCTCATCCTGAGCAGCAGCTGGGACCAGAGGACGAAAACTGCTCTAGTTTCTGCACATTGTGCTCCGGGGGCAGATAGTGTGCACATATAGTTAGATCGCATGCCACAGCTTTAGAATGGCGTGCCGAATGGTCGCCAGCCCGCTCAAAGCAACCAATAACAAAGCTCCTTGCCGTGAGGAGCCTTGCTACTGGTTATTTCAGCCACAGGAAGCATCGCTGCGCTGCCCGTGCCGTGCGCTAATGAATGCTAGGGAAAAGTCTAAGGCGTATTGGTAAGGAGTAAAATGGCCTGAACAGGCATCTATGACACTTGTACAGGCATTATTGCGACCTCTGGCCAACACTATGTTCTTCCCGTTGTCGGCACCATGTTTCCGATTTTGAGATGTCGAGAATAAAGCTGGGTTTCGATTTCTTGATGAAGTACGCGGAGCAGTTCCTCGCCCAGGCAAACTAGGTGCAAAACAGCGTGACACTGCCGTGCCTTGTACATGTGGTATGCTGGAGGAGCACTGTGAATTGTCCCTGCAGTGGAGGATAAGGACACTGTGGAGGATGAGGAGGCAAAGTTGGACATTGTCGCAGGACCAACGGCATAAGAACGTGGAGGCGGAAGCAGTGTCATCTGGTCAAGTTGCTGGTGTGGCTGGGCAGGAACCACATTTACCCAGTGGGCCATAAAGGACATACAGTTGCAAGAAAAAGTATGTGAACCCTTTGGAATTATATGAATTTCTGCACAAATTGGTCATAAAATGTGATCTGATCTTCATCTAAGTCACAACAATAGACAATCACAGTCTGCTTAAACTAATAACACACAAATAATTAAATGTTACCATGTTTTTATTTAACACACCAGGTAAAAATTCACAGTGCAGGTGGAAAAAGTATGTGAACCCCTAGACTAATGATATCTCCAAGAGCTAATTGGAGTGAGGTGTCAGCCAACTGGAGTCCAATCAATGAGATGACATTGGAGGTGTTGGTTACAGCTGCCCTGCTCTATAAAAAACACACACCAGTTCTGGGTTTTCTTTTCACAAGAAGCATTGCTTGATGTGAATGATGCCTCGCACAAAAGAGCTCTCAGAAGACCTACGATTAAGAATTGTTGACTTGCATAAAGCTGGAAAAGGTTATAAAAGTATCTCCAAAAGCCTTGCTGTTTATCAGTCCACGGTAAGACAAATTGTCTATAAATGGAGAAAGTTCAGCACTGCTGCTACTCTCCCTAGGAGTGGCCGTCCTGTAAAGATGACTGCAAGAGCCCACGCAGACAGCTCAATGAGGTGAAGAAGAATCTTAGAGTGTCAGCTAAAGACTTACAATATGCTAACATCCCTGTTAGCGAATCTACGATACGTAAAACACTAAACAAGAATGGATTTCATGGGAGGATACCACTGCTGTCCAAAAAAAACATTACTACACGTTTACAGTTTTCACAAGAGCACCTGGATGTTCCATAGCAGTACTGGCAAAATATTCTGTGGACAGATGAAACCAAAGTTGAGTTGTTTGGAAGAAACACACAACACTATGTGTGGAGAAAAAGAAGCACAGCACACCAACATCAAAACCTCATCCCAACTGTGAAGTATGGTGGTGGGGGCATCATGGTTTGGGGCTGCTTTGCTGCGTCAGGGCCTGGATGGATTGCTATCATGGAAGGAAAAATGTATTTCCAAGTTTATCAAGACATTTTACAGGAGAACTTAAGGCCATCTGTCCACCAGCTAAAGCTCAACAGAAGATGGGTGTTGCAACAGGACAACAACCCAAAGCATAGAAGTAAATCAACAACAGAATGGCTTAAACAGAAGAAAATACGCCTTCTGGAATGACCCAGTCAGAGTCCTGACCTCAACCCGATTGAGATGCTGTGGCATGACCTCAAGAAAGCGATTCACACCAGACATCCCAAGAATATTGCTGAACTGAAACAGTTCTATAAAGAGGAATGGTCAAGAATTACTCCTGATTGTTGTGCACGTCTGATCTGCAACTACAGGAAACGTTTGGTTGAAGTTATTGCTGCCAAAGCAGGTTCAACCAGTTATTGAATCCAAGGGTTCACATACTTTTTTCCACCTGCACTGTGAATGTTTACATGGTGTGTTCAATAAAAACATGGTAACATTTAATTCTGTGTGTGTTATTAGTTTAAGCAGACTGTGATTGTCTATTGTTGCGACTTAGATGAAGATCAGATCACATTTTATGACCAATTTGTGCAGAAATCCATATCATTCCAAAGGGTTCACATACTTTTTCTTGCAACTGTATATTATCCTTGACCGTAGTTACAGCTCCATACATTGTCGCTGCTGCACACTTTGGCAGACACCGACAGGCTCAAGGACTAGTCCGCCTTCTGTTCTACATATGTGAGCAGGGCTGGTACTGCGTTTTCCGCAAAGAAATTACTGCTTGGGGCTCTCCACCTCGGCTTGTCAAAAGCAAATCAGTTCTCTGAAAGGTGCAGAGTCCACCACTTGGAAAGGGAGGGACTGCAGCACCAGCAATTTGGCCAGTAGCACGTTCCGCTTCTGCACCGTTGGATGAGTGTACGCATACAGCTTGTCTCTTGGCAATCGCTTTGGTGATCGATTGCTGATGGAATTACTGACAAGGAGCAGGAGGACGAGGAGCAGGAGCATCAGGACCACCAGATGATGGGAAAGACAGACAGCTCCCTTTGGCTGAAATTGGGTGCGTGCCACTGGGCGATACAGCGGTTGCTGCAGCAGGCTGAACCACCACATTGGAGCCACGGTTCTCCCAGGCCACTTTATGATGACGCTGCATGTGCTGACGCAGGGCTGTGGTGCCAACATTGGCACCCTGGCCACGCTTCACCTTCTGCCCACAAATTCTACAAATGGACACATTCACCTGCTCCGGCGGCCTAACAAAAAATTGCCAAACTGCTGTATATGTCATTTTCCCCCCAACACTACGCGCTGACTGCCTGCTACCGCTGCCTCCATGAACCCCTGCACTGCTACTTTCCGGGCAGGTAGGCTCCTGCGAAGCGGGTGGTCTACCCCGAGCATGTTTGGCTCCCGACCTCCCACTGCTGCCACCCTGCTGACTCACAGCCACGCTACCACCCTGCTGGCTCAGCCGCTGCCTCATGCACAAGCGGCCACCCTCTTCTCCTGATGATGAAGCCCCTTCTTCACCCGGCTCCCAAGTGCGATCGGCGACATCATCATCATCTGCTACTGTCTGCATGTCACTGATGTCCCCTTCAACGGTCTCAGGGCCAGGAGCCTGACCGCTCGCAACACATGCTCCCACGCGACTCTCATCATCACTACTTGCCCGCCTACCGTAGGAAGCGGCGGATCTCTCCTCCAGATCTCTAGACCTTGCTGAAAAGTGGAGCCAAGTCTACAGCATATAATACTTCTCGTGCTGAGGGAACATAAAATGACAGAGGCAGTTGAGGACAGTTGGGGGCCCAGGGCCTGCTCCCGGAACATGCCAACTAAGCATTCTGTCAGAGGAACCCACCGACTCTTGGCTGGGGGTGTCTGATGTCACCTGCGACAAAGTCGAAGACCGAGTTAACCATTCAAGCACCGCTGGGTTGATGGTCAAGACACGACCACTAGATGACAACAGGAGCTCAGGCCTCTCGCTGCGACTCCTGCTGCCGCCTTCTTCTGCTGCTACTTCTGCCTGCAACAGAAACATTTTGGCCACTGCCCGTTCCCTTTGAAGGGCTTGGCACCTATCTGTCTGACATACAGTATAATAAAAGAATTAAATTAAAATAATACACCCCAAAAAAGGCTGTAGTACAATGTAACTTCATCGCAGAACGGCAATTAAGACGTATTCTTTTTCCTATTAATACACCCCAAAAAAGAAATATAACAATCACAATTTATTGCAGAACGGACAATAGGATGCACGTATATTTCCTTTTAATACACCATGTAAATGGCTGTAGTACAAAGTAACTTTACCGCAGAACGGCAATTAAGACATATATTTTTTCCGATTAATAAGCCCCCAAAAAATATAACAATCACAATTCACCGCAGAACGGCTAATATATAGGACGTACATTTATTTTCTTTCAATACACCCAGTAAATGGCTATAGTACAATGTAACTTCACCGCAGAATGGCAAATAAGACATTCTTTTTCCTATTAATACACTCCAAAATATGAAATAATTACAATTCACAGCAGAACAGCTAATAGGACATACTTATATTTCCTATTGATACACCCCGTAAATGACTGTAGCTCAAAGTAACTTCACCGCTGAATGGCAATTATTACATATTTTTCCAATTTTTCCTATTAATACACCCCCCCCCCAAAAAAAAAGTTAAATCAACGCAGAACGGCTAATAGGACGTACGTATATTTCCTATTAATACACCCCATAAATGGCTGTATCAAGCAGAACTTGCACCCCAATCACAAGCAAGGTTTGCTGAAATGACTGATGTATCATATAGTGCAAACAACCTAAAAGCAGCAGTATAACTGCAATTTGGATCCCCAATTAGTGCAGCAAGGTGTAATAGAATCGCTTTTATTACCCAAACTGTACACCCCCCTATTGCACCCTGTTCCCCTTTTATAGTGTAGATGATGCCTCCCTATCCTTTCCCTTCACCTTGAATAATCTTTCCCTGAACTTCTAAATCGATTTTTCAGCACAATAAAGTCTTTCCTAGCACTGTCCCTAGCTCCAGCTGACGTCTCTCCCTGCACTATATACACTGGAAAATGGCTGAATCCAAGATGGCTGAGGCTATTTATAGGGCTGTGACATCAAAGGGGCTGGCTGGCTGCTGATTGGCTGCATGCATGGCTTTGTGGGTGCTCCCTTGTTTCCAGAGTTCTTTGCCTAAACACGTGCAGCAACCATTTTAGAAAAAATGCGATTCGTTACCACGAAGCGCGAGGAAATTCGGCTTCAGTGCGAATCTAATTTTTCCTGAAATTTGAATCGAATTCCACTTCGTCAACTTCGATTCACTCATCTCTAGTCATTGTAAAAGGAAAGAAAAGATAAGCTTTTACAATCACCTATTGTGAATACACAGAGCAGATAACATTACAGGCAGGATTAGAATGACAGACAAGGAGAAAACTGCAGTAAAGTGATCTGTACAGACCAAGAAGTAGCACCTATTAATAGGCTTAGAGGCCAGTGCAAAGACTGCAGGATTATATCGTTTTTGCTTAAGTATAGATATTGATATGGAAAATTAAAAATAAAATTAAAATTGTTTAACCCCTTCCATTGCCAGCACCGTACTAGTATGGCGCTGGTCGGGTCTTTAAATATGGCTCCCGCTCCCCACCATGGGGTGCCTGTTGTTTCATACATTTAAAGGGAACCTATCATGCGGACATTTGATTATATTCTAACTAATTATATACACAACTACTAAAAAGTGCCTTAGGCCTCTTTCACACTTGCGTTGTCCGGATCCGTCGTGTACTCCATTTGCCGGAGGTGCCCGCCGTCTTCAAAATGCGTTCAGTGTTACTATGGCACCCAGGACGCTATTAAAGTCCTGGCTGCCATAGTAGTAGTGGGGAGCAGTATACTTACCATCCGTGCGGCTCCCGGGGCGCTCCAGAATGACGTCAGAGCACCCCATGCGCATGGATGACGTGATCCATGCGATCACGTTATCCATGCGCGTGGGGCGCCCTGACGTCACTCTGAAGGCCCCGGGAGCTGCACGGACGGTAAGTATACTGCTCCCCCGCTCCCCACTACACTTTACCATGGCAAACAGGACTTTAGTGTCCTGGCAGCCATGGTAACCATTCAGAAAAAGCTAAACGTCGGATCCGGTAATGCGCTGAAACGACGTTTAGCTTAAGGCCGGATCCGGATTAATGCCTTTCAATGGGCATTAATTCCGGATCCGGCCTTGCGGCAAGTGTTCAGGATTTTTGACCGGAGCAAAAAGCGCAGCATGCTGCGGTATTTTCTCCAGCCAAAAAACGTTCCGTTCCGGAACTGAAGACATCCTGATGCATCCTGAACGGATTTCTATCCATTCAGAATGCCCCGACGACGGAACTCTATGCCGGAACACAACAACGCAAGTGTGAAAGAGCCCTTAGATGTATTCACTTACTGGCATGACAGATGGTTACCTCATAATATACACACAAAGATGCCACATGCCGCATGCTAATGAGCTGATTGGAGTCCAGTGTGATGTCATTGAGTCCAGCGTATATTTAATTCAGTGCTATAGCCACTCCCCTGCCCACCTGCTGCTGATTCCTATGGAAAAAAACTGTCATTCATCAGCAGGTGGGCGGGGAGAGTCAGGAGCTCATGAATATTCACGACTCATCATTATCAGCTGGAGCTTTTCAATACAAGATGTTGGCAGATTGACTGGGTCAATTAAAGAAAGTGACCCAGCATTGTGCTAAGAGAATCAGTCACTTATTTATGTTGCCCTTAGTTAGGACACCATAAAACTGGTGACAGGTTCCCTTTAAGTCTACTTTCACACTCGCGTTTTGGCTTTCCGTTTGTTAGATTCGTTCAGGGCTCTCACAAGCGGTCCAAAACGGATGTTTGCATTCTAATGCATTCTGAATGGAAAAGGATCCACTCAGAATGCATCAGTTTGCATCACTTCAGTCTCCTTTCCGCTTTGGAGATGGACACCAAAACGCTGCTTGCAGCGTTTTGGTGTCCGTCTGATGATAATGAGCCAAACGGATACATCCTGGCACACAATGTAAGTCAATAGGGACAGATCCGTTTTCACTGACACAATCTGGCACAATAGAAAACGGATCCGTCCTCCATTGACTTTCAATGGTGTTGGCTATGTTAAAGATAATACAAACGGATCCGTTCTGAACGGATGCAGACGGTTGCATTATCTGAATGGATCCGTCCATGACGGATCCACACAAAATGCGATTGTGACAGTAGCCTAACACTTCGGATGCATTGGTCAACCATGATCGCTGCATCCGATCGAAAACACGAAAGCGTGCAATTCCGGGTATGCTCCGGCTCCCTCCAGCGGAGATCAGAGGTGACGGAACTTGTATGCGTCAGTCCCTGTCATTGAGAATGACAGGAGGCTGCTGCATAGTGTTGCCTGTGGCAGGGCTCCATAGGAAACTTGTAAATTTCTCACTGACTAAAATGCTAATGAATTGGAGTCTATCAGAATAGCAATCTAATGATTGCTTGTTATAGTTCCATATGGGAACCATAAAAAAGTGTAAAAAAAAATAAAATAAAGGGGGTCATTTAACCGCTTGCCGCACATGTAACGCCGAAAGGCGTCATCGCGGCGGCTCCCCCAGGCTACGCTAACGCCAATTGGCGTCATCTCGCGTGAGCCGAGATTTCCTGTGATTTCCTCACAGGAACGGAAGGTAAGAGAGTGGATCTCCAGCCTGCCAGCGGCGATCGTTCGCTGCCAGGCTGGAGATGTGTTTTTTTTAACCCCTGAAAGGTATATCAGACGCTGTTTTGATAACAGCGTCTAATATACCTGCTACCTGGTCCTCTGGTGGTCCCCTTTGTTTGGATCGACCACCAGAGGACACAGGTAGCTCAGTAATATGTTGCACCAAGCACCACTACACTACATCCCCCCCCCTGTCACTTATTAACCCCTTATTCACCCTTGATCACCCCTGATCACCCCATATAGACTCCCTGATCACCCCCCTGTCATTGATTACCCCCCTGTAAAGCTCTATTCAGACGTCCGCATGATTTTTACGGATCCACTGATAGATGGATCGGATCCGCAAAACGCATACGGACGTCTGAATGGAGCCTTACAGGGGCGTGATCAATGACTGTGGTGATCACCCCATATAGACTCCCTGATCACCCCCCTGTCATTGATTACCCCCCTGTAAGCTCCATTCAGATGTCCGCATGATTTTTACGGATCCACTGATAGATGGATCGGATCCGCAAAACGCATACGGACGTCTGAATGGAGCCTTACAGGGGCGTGATCAATGACTGTGGTGATCACCCCATATAGACTCCCTGATCACCCCCCCCCTGTCATTGATTACCCCTCTGTCATTGATCACCCCCCTGTAAAGCTCCATTCAGACGTCCGCATGATTTTTACGGATCCACTAATAGATGGATCGGATCCGCAAAACACATACAGGCGTCTCCCTGGAGCCTTCCGGGGGGGTGATCACCACATATAGACTCCCTGATCACCCCCCTGTCATTGATCAACCCCCCTGTCATTGATCACCCCCCCTGTCTCACCCCCCCTGTCATTGATCACCCCCCCTGTCATTGATCACCCCCCCTGTCAGGCTGCATTCAGATGTCCGTATGATTTTTACGGATCCACGGATACATGGATCGGATCCGCAAAAGACATACGGACATCTGAATGGAGCCTTATAGGGGGGTGATCAATGACAGGGGGGTGATCACCCCATATAGACTCTCTGATCACCCCCCTGTCATTGATCACCCCCCTGTAAGGCTCCATTCAGACTTTTTTGGCCCAAGTTAGCGGAAATTATTATTTTTTTCTTACAAAGTCTCATATTCCACTAACTTGTGTCAAAAAATAAAATCTCACATGAACTCACCATACCCCTCACGGAATCCAAATGCGTAAAAAATTTTAGAGATTTAAATTCCAGACTTCTTCTCACGCTTTAGGGCCCCTAGAATGCCAGGGCAGTATAAATACCCCACATGTGACCCCATTTCGGAAAGAAGACACCCCAAGGTATTCCGTGAGGGGCATATTGAGTCCATGAACGATTGAAATTTTTGTCCCAAGTTAGCGGAAAGGGAGACTTTGTGAGAAAAAAATAAATAAAATCAATTTCCGCTAACTTGTGCCAAAAAAAAAAAAATTCTATGAACTCGCCATGCCCCTCATTGAATACCTTGGGGTGTCTTCTTTCCAAAATGGGGTCACATGTGGGGTATTTATACTGCCCTGGCATTCTAGGGGCCCTAAAGCGTGAGAAGAAGTCTGGGATCCAAATGTATAAAAATGCCCTCATAAAAGGAATGTGGGCCCCTTTGCGCATCTAGGCTGCAAAAAAGTGTCACACATCTGGTATCGCCGTACTCAGGAGAAGTTGGGCAATGTGTTTTGGGGTGTCATTTTACATATACCCATGCTGGGTGAGATAAATATCTTGGTCAAATGCCAACTTTGTATAAAAAAAATGGGAAAAGTTGTCTTTTGCTGAGATATTTCTCTCACCCAGCATGAGTATATGTAAAAAGACACCCCAAAACACATTGTCCAACTTCTCCTGAATACGGCGATACCACGTGTGACACTTTTTTGCAGCCTAGGTGGGAAAAGGGGCCCACATTCCAAAGAGCACCTTTAGGATTTCACAGGTCATTTACCTACTTACCACACATTAGGGCCCCTGGAAAATGCCAGGGCAGTATAACTACCCCACAAGTGACCCCATTTTGGAAAGAAGACACCCCAAGGTATTCCGTGAGGGGCATGGCGAGTTCCTAGAATTTTATATTTTTTGTCACAAGTTAGCGAAAAATGATGATTTTTTTTTTTTTTTTTTTTTTTTCCTTACAAAGTCTCATATTCCACTAACTTGTGACAAAAAATAAAAAATTCTAGGAACTCGCCATGCCCCTCACGGAATACCTTGGGGTGTCTTCTTTCCAAAATGGGGTCACTTGTGGGGTAGTTATACTGCCCTGGCATTCTAGGGGCCCAAATGTGTGGTAAGGAGTTTGAAATCAAATTCTGTAAAAAATGATCAGTGAAATCCGAAAGGTGCTCTTTGGAATATGGGCCCCTTTGCCCACCTAGGCTGCAAAAAAGTGTCACACATCTGGTATCTCCGTACTCAGGAGAAGTTGGGGAATGTGTTTTGGGGTGTCATTTTACATATACCCATGCTGGGTGAGAGAAATATCTTGGCAAAAGACAACTTTTCCCATTTTTTTATACAAAGTTGGCATTTGACCAAGATATTTATCTCACCCAGCATGGGTATATGTAAAAAGACATCTCAAAACACATTGCCCTACTTCTCCTGGGTACGGCGATACCACATGTGTGACACTTTTTTGCAGCCTAGGTGCGCAAAGGGGCCCAAATTCCAATGAGAATCTTTACGATTTCACAGGGCATTTTTTACGCATTTGTATTCCAAACTACTTCTCACGCTTTAGGGCCCCTAAAATGCAATGGCAGTATAAATACCCCACAAGTGACCCCATTTTGAAAGAAGACACCCCAAGGTATTCCATGAGGGGTATGGTGAGTTCATGTAAAATTTTATATTTTGTCACAAGTTAGTGGAATATGAGACTTTGTAAGAAAAAAAGAAAAATCATTTTCCGCTAACTTGTGACAAAAAATAAAAACTTCCATGAACTCACTATGCCTATCAGCGAATACCTTGGGGTGTCTTCTTTCCAAAATGGGGTCACTTGTGGGGTGTTTCTACTGTCTGGGCATTGTAGAACCTCAGGAAACATGACAGGTGCTCAGAAAGTCAAAGTGCGTAAATTCACATTTTTGCACCATAGTTTGTAAACGCTATAACTTTTACCCAAACTAATAAATATACACTTATTGCGTTTTTTTTTATCAAAGACATGTAGAACAATAAATTTAGAGAAAAATTTATATAGAAATGTAGTTATATTTGAAAAAAATTTCAACAGAAAGTGAAAAATTTCATTTTTTTGCAAAAATTTCGGTCAATTTCGATTAATATCAAAAAAAGTAAAAATGTCAGCAGCAATAAAATACCACCAAATGAAAGCTCTATTAGTGAGAAGAAAAAGAGGTAAAATTCATTTGGGTGGTAAGTTGTATGACCGAGCAAAAAACCGTGAAAGTAGTGTAGTGCAGAATTGTAAAAAGTGGTCTGGTCATTAAGGGGGTTTAAGCTAGGGGAGCTGAGGTGGTTAAAGGGGGAAATTACGAAGTTGCGGAACTGACCAAGCATACTCAATCCATGGTACGGATTGATAAGGTTAGTTATAACCTATTGATTCCCATACAGGTAAACAATATAGCATGGGTGAAATATGCCAAGTTGGATCTAAAATCCGAAGCCAGTTATATAAGTCTAGGTCTCTTAAAACAGGTCGCCAGCCCTAAATGATTAACGGTTCCTCTGCACAGGACCAATGGATCTGGATGGAGATTCTCAGAGTCATAATGTGATTGCAAGATATCTATTGTCCATTTCCATAGGAGATAAGACTACGGAACATTTATTCATCGTATTAAATGAACCATGGTACCAGATGTACATAGGTAATGACCTTCTACACCGATTTGCTGTGCAGATTGATCTGGTCAACAATACTCTAAGGTCCTGATTACCTGGAAACCCGGAGGGGTTCCAGGATGAAGAGAAAGCCTTGAGATGGGGACAACAGATGCCCTATGCCGTAAGTATCACGGTTGCTGATGAGGTTAAAATCCCTGAAGGGTGCAAGCCATTTCTTCTTCCCATTCAAGTAAAGAAGGGGCAAAAATTTAAGAATGCAGATGCATTGATCTGTTTGTCTAACCAGATACAGCAACTCGGCCTGAAAGTAAAGCCCACTCCTATGGTAAACATCCATCAGAATCCATTGCATATGGTAATTCATAATATGGCTCCCCATAGCATATACTTACAAAAAGGCACCATAATTGTTCTAGGTATGGATTCAGAGTATTACACTTTTGGATTCCAGAATGATGTAATTGGACTTATTCCTGATGAATACTTGACAGAAGAACAAGTAGTGGAACAACATTTTTCCTGAATATCCACTGTTTATATCCACTCCTTTTAATCCTGAAGAAGGTACATGCCACATTGAAGACTCCTCTTTGGTTTTCAACCATGAGATCGATGAAAAGGAGTATGAGTCATGCCAACAGGGAAAAGAGAAGGCACGTGATACTCAAAAAGATTTAACTAGTGAGCTTGAAGAAGCTTATGAGTCAACCTGAAATCTTTCCAGAATTTCACGAACGGGTGGAAGAGCAAATCTCTATAGCTGACGCATGCTCCGATCAGTCGGAGCGTCAATAAGAGCTATTGACACGGTGGAGAGTGGGGAAAACCCCACACCGTACAATGTAAAAGGATAAAGGGGAAGCAGCTAAGCCAGGACGCCGGAATCAGGGAACAGGTAACCTCCTATAGCGTCCCTAATCCTCACCCTAACTGCTCACCGTATGAGCGGACCTGGATGGTAGGATGGCTCATACCAGGATACCTATGGCCCTGAGTCGCCCTGATAATCCCTTACATAGGAGCAGGGGAGAGACGACCTGTTCTTCTCAGACATGGATGAACAGGAGTCTCAAATGGCCTAGCAGCAGGGAAAAGGGAGGCCCATACACAGCTAGAGGATCAGCAGGTAAGAACAACAAGACTACTCACTTACCTTCCGAAGCCTCCACAACTGGAACCCGTGCACAAGTACAGGAGCCCGAACACACAGCAAGTCACAGTACAAACTACAAAGTAGAAAATTCGTGGCACACCAGGATTAATTAATGCTTTTTAATTAGTAGACGTATTACATAATTTCATATATATAGTACATCCGGATTAGATAATATAGGTTAAAGTCGTATAATTTAGGGACTACATTTTACGACTTTAACCTATATTATATAATCCGGATGTACTATATACTATATATATTTAATGATGTAATAAGTCTACTAATTAAAAAGCATTAATTGATTCTGGTGTGCCACAAATTTTCTACTTTGATACCACACGACGAACCGTCCTCCGTGAGCACCCAACCTTATACAGGGTGTGCAGATCTCATCATCCCTTTACAGTACAAACTACCACACAGGAATCCAGCATACTAACTCTGCCAGAGCCCCCCATGCTGACACAGTGCATGGCAGCCCCAAGCAGCGCTGCATACACGCTTATGTTTCACCCCTCCGGGAAACCAGCCCCCTCGCGGAGGTAACACACACAAAGGGAAACAAAGGGGAGTAATGACTGGGATATATCAATACCAGGGTTCTCTCTATACAGGAAAGACAGAGAAGGCAAGAAGGGGGAGGGGTGGCCCTGTATGTGAAAGACAGCATAAAATCTAATTTGATACAAGTTAGCGAGAACAATTTAGAGTCAGTTTGGGTTACCTTGCAGCTTGATAATCATAAGGCAACTCGTGTATGTGTGATATATAGACCACCTAGCCAACTCAAAGAATTAGATGATCTACTAGTTGAGGAAATAGCTAAAATGACATTGAAGTTATCATTATGGGAGACTTCAATCTTCCTGATGTAAACTGGAAAACCAAAATAGCTAGTTCTGCCAGGAGTACAGATATTCTAAATTCCCTACTGGGATTATCTCTACAGCAAGTAGTTGAGGAGCCAACCCGGAAGGAGGCCATTTTAGATTTAGTATTCACAAATGGGAATTTAGTATATGATATTACTGTAGGGGAAAGTTTGGGATCTAGTGATCACCAGTCAGTGTGGTTTACTATAAGTACAGTGACTGAGTCACACCACACAAAAACAAAAGTTTTAGATTTTAGAAAAACTGACTTTTCTAAAATTAGATTAGTGGTATACGAGTCCCTATCAGATTGGAACAGTTTCATTGGAGTCTAGGAGAAATGGGACTACTTAAAAGAGGCACCATTGAAGGCAACAGAAAATTGCATTAGGCGTGTCAGTAAAAGCATAAAAAGGAAAAGACCACTGTGGTACTCAGCAGAAGTGGCCAAAATCATTAAAAACAAAAAGATAGCATTTAGGAATTATAAAAAAAAAAAAAAAAACACGTGGATGACAGGCTAATTTAGAAGATTAGGCAGAGAGAGGCCAAACAAGTTATAAGAGCTTCTAAAGCACAGGCAGAAGAGAAATTAGCTCAGTCAGGGAAAAAAGGCGATAAGGCATTCTTCAGATACATAAATGAAAAAAGGAAACTAAAACAAGGAATTACAAAATTAAAAACAAAAGAAGGAAGGTATATGGAAGAAGATAAAGAACTAGCTGACTGCCTCAATGAATACTTCTGTTCAGTCTTTACGAAGGAAAATGAAGGAAAAAGACCTCAGTTAGGAAAGAAGACTAATGAATCTTTTGATGCATGTGTCTTTACAGAGGAAGAGGTTCTAAGTCAGCTGTCTAAAATCAATACAAATAAGTCACAGGGGCCTGATGGGATACACCCAAAGCTATTAAAAGAGCTCAGCGGTGAACTAGCAAAACCATTAACAGATTTATTTAACCAATCACTGGCAACAGGAGTCGTCCCAGAAGATTGGAAATTAGCAAATGTTGTGCCGATTCACAAGAAAGGTAGTAGGGAGGAATCGGGCAACTATAGGCCAGTAAGCCTGACATCAATAGTGGGGAAATTAATGGAAACCATACTTAAGGAAGGATTGTGGAACATCTAAAATCCCATGGATTGAAAGATGAAAAACAGCATGGGTTTACTTCAGGGAGATCATGTCAAACTAATCTTATTGATTTTTTTGATTGGGTGACTAAAACAATAGATGGCGGAGGTGCAGTAGACATCGCTTATCTCTAGACTTCAGTAAGGCTTTCGATACTGTCCCACACAGAAGGCTTATCAATAAATTGCAGTCTTTGGGCTTGGACTCCCATATTGTTGAAAGGATTAGGCAGTGGCTGAGGGACAGGCAACAGAGGGTTGTAGTCAATGGAGTATATTCAGACCAAGGTCTTGTTACCAGTGGGGTACCTCAGGGATCTGTTCTGGGACCCATATTGTTTAATATCTTTATCAGCGAAATTGCAGAAGGCATCGATGGTAAGGTATGTCTTTTTGCTGATGACACAAAGATTTGTAACAGGGTTGATGTTCCTGGAGGGATACACCAAATGGAAAAGGATTTAGGAAAACTAGAGGAATGGTCAAAAATCTGGCAACTAAAATTTAATGTGGATAAGTGCAAAATAATGCACCTGGGGCGTAAAAACCCAAGAGCAGAATATAAAATCAGTGATACAGTCCTAACCTCAGTATCTGAGGAAAGGGATTTAGGGGTCATTATTTCAGAAGACTTAAAGGTAGGCAGACAATGTCAGAGCAGCAGGAAATGCTAGCAGAATGCTTGGGTGTATAGGGAGAGGCATTACTAGTAGAAAGAGGGAGGTGCTCATGCCACTGTACAGAGAACTAGTGAGACCTAATTTGGAGTATTGTGCTCAGTACTGGAGACCATATCTCTAGAAGGATATTGATACTTTGGAGAGAGTTCAGAGAAGAGCTACTAAACTGGTACATGGATTGCAGGATAAAACTTACCAGGAAAGATTAAAGGACCTTAACATGTATAGCTTGGAAGAAAGACGAGACAGAGGGGATATGATAGAAACTTTTAAATACATAAAGGGAATCAACAAGGTAAAAGAGGAGAGAATATTTAAAAGAAGAAAAACTGCTACAAGAGGACAGTTTTAAATTAGAGGGGCAAAGGTTTAAAAGTAATATCGGGAAGTATTACTTTACTGAGAGAGTAGTGGATGCATGGAATAGCCTTCCTGCAGAAGTGGTAGCTGCAAATACAGTGAAGCATGGGATAGGCATAAGGCCATCCTTCATATAAGATAGGGCCAGGGGCTATCCATAGTACTCAGTATATTGGGCAGACTAGATGGGCCAAATGGTTCTTATCTGCCGACACATTCTATGGTTCTATGTTTGCACATATGCAGAGACAAACACCAACATCATCTCAGACATGCAACAACAAACAAGACGTACAACAAACCTCCAACTCAAACCCACAACATAAACAACACACCAGGAGGGGAAGGACAAGGAGGAAACACACAGAAACTGGGAAGACCTTGATGACCACAAGGGTGGCCCTCACTGGACAGATGGTAAAGCCAGGAGCAGTGAACCACAAGCACACACCAAGCCTGGAGGAACACTGAGCTACAGGCTTCCAGCAGAAGCTAAATAGCCCAAAGTGACTACATCCAATCAGGGGGTTAACCCTTACAGCACCACAACAGAGGAAGTGCACACACCAGCCAACACGTTGCCACCGGCAACAGCTTGCATAGCAACCATGTCACGGCGCACAAAGCCGAGACACTGCCACCACATGCCATAACAGCAACACGTTGCCAACAGCAACAGCATGCGTGGCACAAGTGTCAAGGCGCACACAGCAAAGGCCGTGGCACTCCCACCCCTCAAAGCCCCTCCCCCCCAACTGAAAAAGGGGAAACTAAATGGAACACCCAATCAACAACAGGGGAGGGAGAAAATAAAGTCGCAAAATCAGCATTAGTGCAAGGGAGTCTCCCCAGAACTGCTGCCAGCCGCTGGAGAAACACACAGTAACCAGGGAGCCAGCCACCAAACAGCATGGAGAGACCGCACTGAACGCTGCGTCCACCTCAGACCCAGTTCACACAAGGTCGCTGCAAGCAAGCATTCCCCTACCAGCACACAGCCAGTACACCGAAGGAATGCAGCAAGCACACAACACCAGCAACAGAACCACTGAGAAATGGACGAGGAGAGACGCAAACACAAGTGATGGTTCACACCTACTGCAACCACTGTCACAGAGAACCGCAATAACAGGGTCTCACCTTTCACCCTCCCTCCGGAGGATAAGCATGTGCGCCAGAAAATGGCAGGTGACATGCTGGGCCCTCTTCCGAAGGCGCCAAGCAAGGAGCCTTTGTGGTCATACTGTCACGGTGGGGAGTGGGGAAAACCCCACACCGTACAATGTAAAAGGATAAAGGGGAAGCAGCTAGGCCAGGACGCTGGAATCAGGGAGCAGATAACCCCCCTATGGCATCCCTAAATCTGGCCCTGTTCTCCTAAGTGTATGAGCCGACCCATATGGTAGGAGGGCCCATATGCTGGAACCTCAGAACCCTGAAATCCCTGAATTTCCCTGAGGTTAGGAGACAGGGACCAGAGACAACCAGGTTCATCCAAGACACGGATGAACCAGAGTCTCCAAAGGCCTAGCAACAAAGGGAAAAGGAGAGACCATTCACAGCAAGCGGATCGGCAGGCAAGAACAACAAGACTACTCACTTACCTGCCGAAGCCTCCACAACTGGAACCCGTGCATAAGTACAGGAGTCCGAACACACAGCAAGTCACAGTACAAACTACCACACAGGAATCCAGCATACCAACTCTGCCAGAGCCCTCCATGCTCACACAGTGCATGGCAGCACCAAGCATCGCTGCATACAGGCTTATGGTTCACCCCTCCGGGAAACCAGCCTCCTCGCGGAGGTAACACACACAAAGGGAAACATCTTGCACACATGCAGGGACAAACACCAACAACATCCCAGACATGCAACAACAAACAAGACGTACAACAAACCTCCAACTCAAACCCACAACATAACAACACACCAGGAAGACAAGGAGGAAACACACAGAAACTGGGAAGACCTTGATGACCACAAGGGTGGTCCTCACTGGACAGATGGTAAAGCCAGGAGCAGTAAACCACCAGCACACACCAAGCCTGGAGGAACACTGAGCTACAGGCTTCCAGTAGAAGCTAAATAGCCCAAAGCAACCACACCCAATCAGGGGGTTAACCCTTACAGCACCAGACAGGGGAAGGCTACAACTGAAAGGGGAAGCGCACACACCAGCCAACACGTTGCCACTGGCAACAGCATGCGTGGCAACCATGTCACGGCGCACACAGCCAAAGCCGAGACACTGCCACCACATGCCTTAACGGCAACCGCAAGCATGGCACAAGTGTCAAGGCGCACACAGCAAAGGCCGTGACAACAGCTAAAGGGGCTCTTCGCTGAATTCCAGGACATGTTTGCTAAGGATTCTTATGACTGTGGGGAAACTGTTGCAAGAATCCAGACGGATCCCAATGCACCCCCTTTATATGTCAAACAGTACCGACTTCCGTTGGCAGCTTACGAGTTGCTATCGGAAATCATCAAGAACTTGGAGATGCGGGGAATCATCCGTCCGGTGCAAAGCTCGTTCAACCATTCTATACTTGGGATTCTCAAACCCAATGGTCAATTTCACCTCTGTTCGGACCGAAGGCAGTTAAATAAACGGGTATATATGTCCGGATGGCCCGTGCTGTATATTGACCAGTGTTTGGCGCAAATACAGGGGTCCAAAATTTTCACTGCTCTTGACTGTACGCAAGGATTTTGGACGAAAAGGATCAATACAAATTGGTCTTCACATTTGGGAAGCAGCAATATGCCTGGATCCGATTGCCTTTCGGGTACATTAATGCAGGCCATGAGTTTGCTGTGTTCATGCATAAGGCGATGCCTGATGCAACTGAACAAGGTACCTTATCCTATGTGGATGACATCCTGATCAAAAGCATGACTTGAGAAACACATTGCGGAACTGAGGCATGTACTAACCCAACTGAGGAGAGCTGGTGTGAAAATTTCTTTACAGAAGGCTCATTGATGTCATATCAAAGTAACTTTCCTAGATCATGAAATCACTGCTGATGGAATCAACCCGCAGAAAAAGAAGGTGGAAGCAGTGACCAATACAAAGTCACCTATAAATCTCAAGGAGTTGAGATCCTTCCTGGGTATGATGAATTATTCACTTAAGTTCATAGACAACTATGCCTAGATTACGAAACCTCTTTTGCAGTTGCTGAAGAAAGGAGTGAAATGGGAATGGAGTGAACGTCACGAGCAAGCTGTGAATGAGCTCAACGTCAGACTCACCCAAGCCCCATGCCTTCCTTACCCGGAAGGTGGGAAACCTTTCTTCATTGAAACAGGCTTCACCGACAAAAGCGCGAGTGCACTCCTCTTCCAGAAACAGGGAAACCTGAATAAGATCATCGCCTATGCCAGCAAGTGCTTATCACCGATTGAGGTAAAATTCAATGACTGAGAAAAAGCATTACTGTCAACGGTATGGGCTTTTCAATATTTCAGGAGTTAATCTTGCAACTGGTGCTAATATTCTTAATGATCTGACAAACCCTATTTAACTGGCAGCCTAACTTTCCAGTTTTCACTGACTTTGCCAAAATGGTGTGCCGTTCCAAAGTGACTGTAACACTCCGGCAGCAGGTTGTCCAGATGAAGGTCAAAGGGGTGACTATCAGCCATAGCAAGAGAAGTTGGTCGTTCCAAGTCTGTGATTTCTAGAATATTGCATCTTTACATCACAAACTCATTCAAGTCTCCCAAGAAGGCCGATTGCCCTCGAAAGACAAATGCAAGTGAGGACAGGATAATGCGGAGAATCTCCATGGGTAATCGTTTCAACACTGCAGCTGGAATTGCTCGCTAGTTCAGCACTGAACAGGCTAAGGATCTGTCTCGTCATACAGTGTCTCAACGTTTAAGAGCATTTGGACTGAAAGCCCACTCTGCAGTGACCAAACCTCTCATTAGCAGAAAGAATCAAAAGGCTAGACTCACCTTTGCTGAGGAGCATGTTGTGTGGACAGAGGAGAAGTGGTCCAGAGTTCATTTTAGCGATGAAAGAAAGTTTAATTTATTTGGGTCTGATGGGAAACATGTTCGTCGACAAACTGGTGAAAGACTGAACCCAAAGTATGTAAAGAAGTCAGTGAAAGGCGGTGGAGGAAATGTCATGGTTTGGGGAATGTTTTCTGCAGCAAGAGTTGGACCTCTCATACAGCTACATGGCAGAGTGAATGCAAGTGTGTATCAGAACCTTCTTCAACAACACATGGTTCCTTCCTTGCGTTCATCACTCAATCAGCCAGCAATTTTCATGCAGGACAATGCCCCCTGTCACACAGCAAAACGGGTAAAGCAGTTCCTTGAAACTGAAAACATTGAAACAATGAAATGGCAAGCCCAGAGTCATGATCTAAACCCAATAGAAAACCTCTGGAAAATCCTTGCTGACAAAGTTATGGTCAAGAAACCCACAACAGTCACATAACTGTTGAAGAGACTAGAAGAAAAGTGGACCAAAATCACACCAAAGCAATGTGAGAGACTAGTGATGTCCTGTGGCCGCAGATGTGCTGAAGTCATTCAAAGCAAGGGACTGTACACTTCCTACTGATTGGTGACGGTTGTAACCTTCAGAAAATCTTTGTTAGAATCTTTCTCTGTGCTAAAGTCATTGCTGTTCTCTAATTATGATCATCAGGTTTTTTGAAAAAGAAATTATATACTTTGGTTATTTTGTAAAACACTGTTCTAATAGCATGGTGTACCCCTTACAAAAAATCCTTCAAATGATGATCAATGTATCATTATTTCTGAAAAAATCTAGTGTTCATAAATTGTTCTCTAATTTTGATCGCCAGTGTGTGTGTGTGTATATGTATATATATATATATATATATATATATATATATATATATATATATATATATATATATATATATATATATATAGAATACACTGCTCAAAAAAATAAAGGGAACACTTAAACAACACAATGTAACTCCAAGTCAATCACACTTCTGTGAAATCAAACTGTCCACTTAGGAAGCAACACTGAGTGACAATCAATTTAACATGCTGTTGTGCAAATGGGATAGACAACAGGTGGAAATTATAGGCAATTAGCACCTGCAGTAGTGGTTCTGCAGGTGGTGACCACAGACCACTTCTCAGTTCCTATGCTTCCTGGCTGATGTTTTGGTCACTTTTGAATGCTGGCAGTGCTTTCACTCTAGTGGTAGCATGAGACGGACTCTGCAACCCACACAAGTGGCTCAGGTAGTGCAGCTTATCCAGGATGGCACATCAATGCGAGCTGTGGCAAGAAGGTTTGCTGTGTCTGTCAGCGTAGTGTCCAGAGCATGGAGGCGCTACCAGGAGACAGGCCAGTACATCAGGAGACGTGGAGGAGGCCGTAGGAGGGCAACAACCCAGCAGCAGGACCGCTACCTCCGCCTTTGTGCGAGGAACAGGAGGAGCACTGCCAGAGCCCTGCAAAATGACCTCCAGCAGGCCACAAATGTGCATGTGTCTGCTCAAACGGTCAAACAGAATCCATGAGGGTGATATGAGGGCCTGACGTCCACAGGTGGGGGTTGTGCTTACAGCCCAACACCGTGCAGGACGTTTGGCATTTGCCAGAGAACACCAAGATTGGCAAATTCGCCACTGGCGCCCTGTGCTCTTCACAGATGAAAGCAGGTTCACACTGAGCACATGTGACAGACGTGACAGAGTCTGGAGACGCCGTGAAGAACATTCTGCTGCCTGCAACATCCTCCAGCATGACCGGTTTGGCATTGGGTCAGTAATGGTGTGGGGTGGCATTTCTTTGGAGGGCCGCACAGCCCTCCATGTGCTCGCCAGAGGTAGCCTGACTGCCATTAGGTACCGAGATGAGATCCTCAGACCCCTTGTGAGACCATATGCTGGTGCGGTTGGCCCTGGGTTCCTCCTAATGCAAGACAATGCTAGACCTCATGTGGCTGGAGTGTGTCAGCAGTTCCTGCAAGACGAAGGCATTGATGCTATTAAATGGCCCGCCCGTTCCCCAGACCTGAATCCAATTGAGCACATCTGGGACATCATGTCTCGCTCTATCCACCAACAGACTGTCCAGGAGTTGGCAGATGCTTTAGTCCAGGTCTGAGAGGAGATCCCTCAGGAGACCAGCCGCCACCTCATCAGGAGCATGCACAGGCGTTGTAGGGAGGTCATACAGGCACGTGGAGGCCACACACACTACTGAGCCTCATTTTGACTTGTTTTAAGGACATTACATCAAAGTTGGATCAGCCTGTAGTGTGTTTTTCCACTTAAATTTTGAGTGTGACTCCAAATCCAGACCTCCATGGGTTGAAAAATTTGATTTGCATTTTTTTATTTTTCTGTGATTTTGTTGTCGGCACATTCAACTATGTAAAGAACAAAGTATTTCAGAAGAATATTTAATTAACTCATGATCTAGGATGTGTTATTTTTGAGTTCCCTTTATTTTTTTGAGCAGTGTATATTTTGGTGCTTAATCCACTTATGTCTTCCAGTTATCTATAACAGTTAATTCATCCTTTGCGACATATCCCGATACCATTAACATTATCGTATTATAGAACCTGTGCCCTCCAAGGTTGGAATGCATCGATTATTAGGCCTGTGTGTTCCAAAGTTGGAAAGCATGCTTTTGAGGTTCTGCAGTAGCTGCGTTATAAGGCAGTAATTGCAGTTAGAAGGCACTACCAGGCACACCTAGTCTCAGCTCCTCGCCGTTTTACTGGATTCCTCCGAAGCAAACCTGAGCTGCTTCAGGTTCATCTGCCAAACCTGGTTTGTTAATAACTCATTCTCTTCTCTAGTCATGACGATAGGATGCAGAGCCCACACCCCCTCCCTCAGAAGCGTGAAATACCAGGGAAAAGGTAACCACATCTATGGCAAAGTACCAACAGAGAACCATTTTCATCATAGATTTGTAATTAGTTATGCATTTCTGAAATCTAGCTATGAAGATGAAAAGGTCTGTCCTAATTTTTTTCCATGCAATAAAAGGGGTAGATTTAATGAATTCCTTCTTCTTAGACCTTCATACATTTTGTTGGGTAAGGCCCATTGATGGTATTTCGTTGAGATCATAGAGTAAATGAGTGAGATTTTGATAAAAATGAAAGGTGATTTCCAAAAAGGTGACATATAAAATTCTTTGTAGGGAAGAAAGAAAATCTGGTTTAGAATAGAAAATTGCTGTAGTTGATTAACCTTCATGAAAGAGGATAGTTGTGTCAAACCTCTATCCCTCTAAGTATCTACATATTAATCAGGAAGAAGAGCTCCAATGATTCTACTGGACACCAGGGGAGCAGAGAAATGTTAGAACGCGCACATTTGGAATGAAAGATCTTCCAATTATTTAAAGAAGAATTCAATAGATAGGACATAGGCCTAACTATGTTGCAACAGCTCAAAGAAGTAATAAGCAAACTAAAGCTAAATGGAGCCAAGGTAGATTCTATAAGGAATCAATGTGGGGAAAGATAGCCAACAAACCATCCTCTAGGTTGATTAACCTGTGTGGGAAGATATGAGTCATATAGATTAGGAAAGCTTAGTCCACCTTACTTTTTCCAACTGTTAAGAAGTGTGGAAGTAAGAGATTTCCCTGCTTTCAAACAAATGCCTTAAAAAAAAATCATCAGATTTGTGAAAGAAAGATTTTGGAAGAGGGATAGGGAGTGTTCTGTATAGACAGTCATTTTGAAAGAATAGATAGTTGCAAAATGGCAAACCAACCTACCTATGAGATGTCATATTTCAATAAATGCTTCAATTCTTTGCCTATTGCTGAAAATTGTTAAAGATAGTCCACTTTATACAAATGGTAACCCCTAGATATTTAACCTGGAAATCTTATCAATCCAAAGGGAATTTGTATTTCATATCAATTAGATCTCCATCTGTTATATAAGGGAAGGATTTAGGATTTACCCATTAATAGTTTTAATTTATAACAAGAAATCCTCCCATAATCATTAATAATAACCAGGGCCAATGAATGGTTTGGACACTGAAGGCAGAAGATCACATTGACTGCATAAAGAGAAATACAATGAGATTTATTCCCTATCTTTCTTCCCTTAATGGAATCATTTTGTCAGATCACTTGGGCAACAGGTTCCATCGACAGAATAAATATCAGAGGGGATAGAGGAACCCCTGCTTGCTACTCGTTGAGGAAGTCATCAGAAAGTGTACCATTTATAAAAATCCTTGCTAAGGAAGATGAGTATAAGGCCTTTATAGAGTTCACAATTTCGTCTTTAAAGCTCATTCTATCCATTACCAAGAAGACACAGGACTAATTCACTTGGTCAAATGCATTCTCAGGGAGCTACCTTCATAAACAATTATTTTAAAGTCATGTTGATGCAAACGAGAAAACTCTTAGGCCTCTTTCACACGGGCAAGTTTTCAGCACGGGTGCAATGCGTGAGGTGAACGCATTGCACCCGCACTGAATCCGGACCCATTCATTTCTATGGGGCTGTGCACATGAGCAGTGATTTTCACGCATCACTTGTGCGTTGCGTGAAAATCGCAGCAGGCTCTATATTGTGTGTTTTTAACACAACGCAGGCCCTATAGAAGTGAATGGTGCTGCGTGAAAATCGCAAGCATCCGCAAACAAGTGCGGATGCGGTGTGATTTTCACGCATGGTTGCTAGATGATCGGGATGGGGACCGGATCATTATTATTTTCCCTTATAACATGGTATAAGGGAAAACAATAGCATTCTTAATACAGAATGCTTAGTAAAATAGGGATGGAGGGTTTAAAAATAAAATAAAAAATAATTTAACTTACCTCATCCACTTGTTCGCGCAGCCCGGCTTCTCTCAGGTCTTCTTCTTTGATGACCTGGAGGAAAAGGACCTTTGGTGACGTTACTGCTCTCATCACCCAAACCTGAACTTCTGTGAAGAAGTCCGGGTTCGGGTCTGGGCACCAAACATGCCGATTTTTCTCAAGCGCGTCCAAACGCATTAAAACGCTTTGCACTCGCGCGGAAAAATCGTGCATTTTCCCGCGACGCACCCGCATCCTATCCGGACCTCACACGCGACGCCCGTGTGAAAGAGGCCTTAAGGGAAAAGTATTTCCCTAGGGTTATCTGTAACTCTTCTTTGCATTTACGGTTAGAAATTAAAAGGGTTGTCTCACTTCAGCAAATGGCATTTATCATGTAGACAAAATTAATACACCCTGTACAGAATTATTAGGCAAATGAGTATTTTGACCACATCATCCTTTTTATGCATGTTGTCTTACTCCAAGCTGTATAGGCTCGAAAGCCTACTACCAATTAAGCATATTAGGTGATGTGCATCTCTGTAATGAGAAGGGGTGTGGTCTAATGACATCAACACCCTATATCAGGTGTGCATAATTATTAGGCAACTTCCTTTCCTTTGGCAAAATGGGTCAAAAGAAGGACTTGACAGGCTCAGAAAAGTCAAAAATAGTGAGATCTCTTGCAGAGGGATGCAGCACTCTTAAAATTGCAAAGCTTCTGAAGCGTGATCATCGAACAATCAAGCGTTTCATTCAAAATAGTCAACAGGGTCGCAAGAAGCGTGTGGAAAAACCAAGGCGCAAAATAACTGCCCATGAACTGAGAAAAGTCAAGCGTGCAGCTGCCAAGATGCCACTTGCCACCAGTTTGGCCATATTTCAGAGCTGCAACATCACTGGAGTGCCCAAAAGCACAAGGTGTGCAATACTCAGAGACATGGCCAAGGTAAGAAAGGCTGAAAGACGACCACCACTGAACAAGACACACAAGCTGAAACGTCAAGACTGGGCCAAGAAATATCTCAAGACTGATTTTTCTAAGGTTTTATGGACTGATGAAATGAGAGTGAGTCTTGATGGGCCAGATGGATGGGCCCGTGGCTGGATTGGTAAAGGGCAGAGAGCTCCAGTCCGACTCAGACGCCAGCAAGGTGGAGGTGGAGTACTGGTTTGGGCTGGTATCATCAAAGATGTGCTTGTGGGGCCTTTTCGGGTTGAGGATGGAGTCAAGCTCAACTCCCAGTCCTACTGCCAGTTTCTGGAAGACACCTTCTTCAAGCAGTGGTACAGGAAGAAGTCTGCATCCTTCAAGAAAAACATGATTTTCATGCAGGACAATGCTCCATCACACGCGTCCAAGTACTCCACAGCGTGGCTGGCAAGAAAGGGTATAAAAGAAGAAAATCTAATGACATGGCCTCCTTGTTCACCTGATCTGAACCCCATTGAGAACCTGTGGTCCATCATCAAATGTGAGATTTACAAGGAGGGAAAACAGTACACCTCTCTGAACAGTGTCTGGGAGGCTGTGGTTGCTGCTGCACGCAATGTTGATGGTGAACAGATCAAAACACTGACAGAATCCATGGATGGCAGGCTTTTGAGTGTCCTTGCAAAGAAAGGTGGCTATATTGGTCACTGATTTGTTTTTGTTTTGTTTTTGAATGTCAGAAATGTATATTTGTGAATGTTGAGATGCTATATTGGTTTCACTGGTAAAAATAAATAATTGAAATGGGTATATATTTGTTTTTTGTTAAGTTGCCTAATAATTATGCACAGTAATAGTCACCTGCACACACAGATATCCCCCTAAAATAGCTAAAACTAAAAACAAACTAAAAACTACTTCCTAAAATATTCAGCTTTGATATTAATGAGTTTTTTGGGTTCATTGAGAACATGGTTGTTGTTCAATAATAAAATTAATCCTCAAAAATACAACTTGCCTAATAATTCTGCACTCCCTGTACAAGGCACTTACAAATGTATTGTGATTGTCCCATACTTTTCAATCCTATTATATACTGCTTGTTTCCAGGGGTTACGACCATCCTGCAATCCAGCAGCGGTAGCGGTGCTTGCACACTATAGGAAAAAGCCCAGCCTCTCTGGTGGCCGGAAACGTAAGATCGTGCGTAAGCACACATTCACAGAGGCTCTCATTCGAACCATGTCGTACCTGCACTGCAGTGGTGGCTGTAACCACTGGAAACGAGAAAAGCTAAAAAAAATAAACCAGTATCAATAATCTAATGATCAAAATTTAAGATAGAGATGATTTTGTGATAAAAACAACTGTAGATATCTGTTAGAATAGCGTTTCACTTTTTGCCATTGTTCCATACGTCCAATTCTAGTGGGTTTGAAGTACAGTTTTTGGGCGTACAGTATGTTCAATGGCGGTTGATATTTGCCACTATTCTGTGTTTCCTGGTGTCGGAATCTTGTGGGTGTGAAATGGAGCCATTGTGCTTTGTATATCACCACAGTTTGGCACTGCTAGAGTTAAATGTCCCTGGCTCTGAGTAAGCACCTGTTTGTCTTATATGTTGCTCTGCTATATATTCTGAGCTGTGTCCCCTGCCCTTGGTGGTGTAACAGGATAACGTGGAGGTGACTCCTGAGTCTGACACCATGCCTCAGAGCCAGAGGTCATATCATTCCTCCTGCTCCTCTTCCTTGCAGCCCCAGAGAAGCCTTTCAGTGTCTTCACTGTCCCCTCCTAGTGGGGCACTTTCTTTTTTCCTAAGAAAAGGAAACAAAACCCCTCTACGAACTCTGGCATATAGTTTACAGAGTCTCTCTGTTGATGACTTGGTTGAGAGCAGTCAGCGTTTGGACCGTCCTGAGAAGGAGGTTCAAGGGGAGGTGGAGGACCCCATGCATAGCAATATTGGTGGCAACAGTAGCGGCACCCATAGGCACAGTGGTGGCAGTAGGGGCAGTGGTAGCGACAGGGGTACTCCAGGCAAACACAAAGCTAGGAGTTTGGAGGGGGACCAAGGAGCCCACAATAGGATCTCTCAGTCTGGTTCAGTTGCTGCCTTACCATCAGTTGTGGTAAATGGGGTGCACTTTCTCCTAAATGTAATTCTTCTGGTCTGGCCCGGGTGGTGTCAATGTGGGTCTTCTCGCCAAGGGTTCCGCTGCTGTATGGAAACTCTAACTCTTGTTGGTCGGCAAATGTGGTGCACTTCCGCCCCTTCACTTAAATTAAATTCTTCTGGGCTCTGTTCTGGGCGGTACTGATGTGGGACTTCTCGCAAAGCATGCAAGGGTTCCGTTGTTATATGTAAAAATAAACGGGGTTCTCCAGGGTCAGGCCTAAACCCGGACATACCCTATTCTTTATTTTGTTACTATATATGAGTGGAGCATCGGAACATTTCCTTGCTCCAATGCTCTCCCTTGCCTTGCGCTGTCTGTTTGTTTACTGCTGGTGACATGCTAGGCAGAAATTCTGTCTAGCAGTGAGTTTGGTGATGTCACCACCACAAATGGGTGGTTTAATAATGCCCCCTAGGCTGCTTTGGAGGCGGGTAATATGCAAAGTAGCATAGTACCCGCCTCCAAAACAGCCTCCGGAAGAGCTATTGACCACCCATTCATGCCGGTGATGTCTCCGGGCTCACTAGACCTTGTGCTGCACAATGCAAGGCAAGAGAGAGCATTGGAGCAAGGAAATGCTCCACTCATATATAGTAAAAGAAGAGCTTAAATACAGGTTCAGCCCTGATCCTGGAGAACCCCTTTAACTCTTGTCGGTTGGCAAATATAGCACACTTCCCCACCTTTGCATAAATGAGATTTTTATGGGCGATTGCCCAGCTGGTGTGATGGGACTCATATGGGCAGGCATTCTAACCCTGTTAAGGGAAACTTTTTGGACACTTGTTTCACCAACAATTTTCATGCCATAATATCACATGTTTTTAAATACCATCTGCCCCAATAAGTGACAATTTTTGGAAGCTTTGGAATATGAAAAAGCAATAACACATGTGATGGTATGGTGTGTTTTTAAACACACTATTCATTTGGGTAAATTCAATTCAGGCCCAAAACAAACTTAAAAAAAAAAATTGGTCTAACCGGAACCGAACTAAATCTCAAAAGGTTCGTTTATTTCTAGTGTGGACCTATCCCAGTCTGATACCCATTATAGGCTTTTATTTGTGATTTAAAGAACTCAAAAGGGGCAATAAGCTAAATCAGCCTCCTCAAATAAAACAAATGAAGGACAATTGCTCACTTAAAGGGGTATTATCATCTTGCTCTTTCAGCCTTCCCTGCAGTCAGCTAGCTGTTCACTTCCTGGTTTTCTGCAGTTAAGGCTGGGTGGGCTTAGGCAGCTAGAGTGAAGGCCGGCCACACCTCCTTATGACATCACACTGAGCACTGAGTTCTTACGTGCTCGTTCATGTGAATAGTATGACTCATCAGTCTGGCAGCCTGCAGTGTCTGAGGCCCCTCCCCCTGCTGGGGAATCATCAGAGAGCCATGTGAAGTGAGCTCAGTGTACAGGAACATGTTCTGTCCTGCAGTCTAAGACTCCATTCACACGTCCGTGGTGTGTTGCGGACCCGCAAATTGCGGATCCGCAACACAGCCGCCCACCACCCCTATAGAAATGCCTATTCTTGTCCGCAGCTGCGGACAAGAATAGGACATGCTCTATCTTTTTGCGGAGCTGCGGACCCAAAGATCGGGGCCGCGCTCCGCAAATGCGGATGCGGACAGCACACTGTGTGCTGTCTGCATCCATTCCCTCCCCCATAGAGAATGAATAGGTCCGCACCCGTTCCGCAAAATTGCGGAACGGATGCGGACCCATTTTGCGCACGTGTGAATGGAGCCTTAGGGTCCATTCACACATCCGGTATTTGGGTCCGCATTTCCAGGATCCGCATCTGTTTTTTCAGGATCTGTTTTTTCGGGATCCACAATTCCGTTCCTGAAAAAAAAATAGAACATGTCCTATTCTTGTCCGCAATTGCGGTCTAGAAAAGGCATTTTCTATTATAGTGTCTGTGATGTGCGGTCCGCAAATTGCGGTCCCCAATGCATGGAACGGCCGACACACATTCATGTAGATGAGCCCTAACGGAGAGATGGCGGGGCATTTATCCATATAGAGAAAGCAGAAGGGAAAAATGGGAAATTCTTGCTTTGTAAAGTCTCAAGTACACTCTTTGTGCCGCCATATGGTTTTATATAGCACCATAATTCAGAAGTATTCTCTCCTAGAACAGTCCATAATGCAATTAGAGGCATGCAGAGGTAGTTTATAGCCCCATAATGCTTCTATTGGAACATAACAGAGAGATGGCGGGGCATTTATAACAGAGAGATGGCGGGGCATTTATAACAGAGAGATGGCGGGGCATTTATAACAGAGAGATGGCGGGGCATTTATAACAGAGAGATGGCGGGGCATTTATAACAGAGAGATGGCGGGGCATTTATAACAGAGAGATGGCGGGGCATTTATCCGTGTAGAGAAAGCAGAATGGGGGATGGGAAATTCTTGCTTTGTAAAGTCTCAAGTACACTCTTTGTGCCGCCATATGGTTTTATATAGCACCATAATTCAGAAGTATTCTCTCCTAGAACAGTCCATAATGCAATTAGAGGCATGCAGAGGTAGTGAATAGCCCGATAGACTTCTATTGGAGCCATATTGCAGTTCTGTTCTCTGTGTGCTGCCATATGGTGCCATTATATTGCACTATGATACAGAAGTGCCGCCATATAGTGCAAATATAGGACACTTCTATCCAGCAGTATTCTCCCCTAGAACATGTCACAATGAAAGCAGAGGCATGTGGAGGTGCAGTGTGGCCCTGTTGACTTCTCTTGGGGCCACATTACTATTTCATACAACTAGCAGCTTGTGTGGGGCAGTTGGACATCAGCCCATGCTAATGTCAGGAACTCCTGCTAATGTCAAGAAGCGCAAAGCAGGGGCACCTTATCAGAGAAGACGTGGGACCAGCTGTTATGTGACCTTTAGGTTCAAGGTGCCAGTGACAAGGGGACAGAGCACATAGCGAGGTCTGCTCAGTGAGAGCTGGAGGACGCTGAGCACATTCCGTCACTACACGGCAGAGCAGAGTGTAATCTGACACCATTCCAGCACCTCCTCCCTCTACCAAGTCTGCACTGCAAACAGAGCATGCGCGGCTCTGTTTCAGAAGCAACAGAAGGAAATAAACAGCCGGTCGTGCGCGTTCATGAATGAGAGGAGAGGCCAGCCACTGGATCGATGTGGTTACTCTGCGCATGCGCGGCCCCTGCATTCGGCAGGCAAAAGGTGGCCGTAACTAGGGGAGACACATGACAACACAGAGGTAGGAGGGGAAGGATTTTATCAAAAAGGGAGGGAATTGGCTAATACATTATATTTACAAAAATGATCACTGTTATATCATTAGCAGATTAAACAGTGATCATTGAGATGAGAATACCCCTTTAAGCCCAGTGGGTTAACAGTTTTAAGCTGGTATATCAACTGCGCCTCCTTTTGAAGAATTCATCTATCCCAATCACCTTTTCTTTGGGCCACCTCTACAACCTGAAACCATAAACCTCCAGAATTTCTATCAAGGAATTCACAGACGTGTCTGCCTATAGGAGTAACTTGTGTATGTTTGATATCTCCGAGATGTTCACCCACTTTCAAATTAGGGTTGTTTCGATACCAAAATTTTGATTTGGTTTCGTTACCATAAAAAAATATTGCGATACTCAATATCATTTGAAAAAATCTCGATATCACGCAAAAAAATAAAACGCCAAAAAAGCCACGTGCATTCCGCATTTTATGGAACGTCCGGCCCATAATAGAACAGTCCTATCCTATTTTTTGGGGGGACAAGGTGACCAAAAAAAAAAAATATGGCGAATCGTGCAGTTTTTCTTTTCTTTTTTTTCTTTTACAGTGTTCAACGCATAAGAGAGATGGTGATCTGTAATGTTTTATTTATTTATTGTTTATAGATTTTATATGTAAAATTGGGAAAGGGGGTGATTTATACTATTTTTGAAACTTTTTTTTTACAGTTTAATTGATAACTATTTCCCCCCTTAGGGGTAGAACCTGGGATCTTTTAATCCCTTGTTCTATTCACCCTAATAGATCTCTATTAGGGTGAATAGATCTTACACTGTCCCTGCTGCCCTGTGCACAATACACACAGCAGCAGGGAGCTGACCATGGCAGCCAGGGCTTCAGTAGCGTCCTTGCTGCCATGGTAACCGATCGGAGCCCCAGGATAACACTGCTGGGGCTTCGATCACAATTGCCACTGTCACCAATGAGAGGAGGTGAGGGGTCTCTGTGGCCACTGCCACCAACGATTTTAATACTGTGGAGGGGGGGCGCACTGCGCCACCAATGTTTTAATACTGGGGACGGGGGAGGGTGCACTGCACCACCAATGATAATTAATGTTTAATATACAAATACAGCTAGCGGCAGAAACACATTGCCGGCACCCGACCTCTGAGGGGCGCTGCGATCAGCGGCAGTTAACCCCCTCAGGTGCGTCAGAGACAGGGCGCTGGCAATGTGTTTCTGTCGCTTGTATTTGTAATGTATTAAACGTTAGTTATGATTGTTGGCGCAGTGGCCACAGTCCCTCCCCTCCTCCACCCCTCTGCGCACTCATTGGTGGCAGCGGCAGCACAGGGGGGAGGGAGAGGCTGCTTCCTTCTCCCCATGCTGCTGAGGGAACATGGCCGCGCTGAGAGCAGCGCGCTCATGTTCTCTGATACTGGGCTGTGCAGTAGCACAGCCTACTATCGATAAAAGGCAAATCCCGGTATCGTATCGATACAGGGACAAAAGTATCGACTAGGTATCGAAAATTTGATACCTGAAACAACCCTATTTCAAATTCCGTTTTAGTCTTCCCTACATAGTTTTTAGGAAAAAGTACAAGTACAGAGAGACTAATCCACTTGTTTTGCATACTAACTTGCCCGTCCTAAGAAACTGCAGTTCTATGTGTAAAATAATGCACTTGAGAGGAAGGAACCCTCTCTCACACATCATCAGACCCCAACTACAAAATAATATCAATTCCAATTCTTTACCAAAACAATTTGTTGTATCCATAGGTAAAATATCATATCAAGAACTGTCATTGCAAAATATGCCGTGCAATTCTAGATAAGCATCCATTTGAAGGTCCCTTAGGAAAATTCTCTGCTCTATTTAGTTTACTCATCATTCCCCAATTGGTACTATAAGTTTTGTTCTATTTATTCAATAACCATTATAGACAAGATCTCAATGGCCGATGTTTCCTGGGGATAGTTATTTTAGTACTTTTAGGTCTTATAGAATTGAACGGACAAGCCCCCTTTCCTTTTCACCCTCTTCAAGTATTTGAACTCTGTCTAAAGCTGTAGATTCCCTTGTTTATGCCACAAAGCGGGTGTGTTACTGAAATTATTTGAGGTTATTTCTACCGGTGTTATCAAACTGCCTTCCCTGGTCTTCACCCTTTAACCCCTAAACAGGGATCTGGACTCCACCACAGGGCAACCATCAGGCCTCTACCTCTTGAAGTAGCACCTGTTCAGTGACTGCTGAAAAAAGTGGGCCAAGACACAGATGCGTGGGACCGAGAGGACAGGCAGAATTATAGTCGGTGGACGAGCCAAGGCCACAACAGGCAAAGAATTTTCAATCCAGTTATTAGGCGAAAAGTCAGGGAAGGCAACAGAGGGTCAAATACGATATGTGAAGAGGTGGCTGTGGACTAGAAAAGTACTGGACCACTGGACTTGGAGGGGCGCCATGGGAGCCAAGCGACAGTCCACGCATACACATGCCATGCTCATCCAGACCCTGGAGCCATGAGGTGAGACGTGCTGGCTGAACATCATGTTCATATAAGGCCAGGCATGAGATTGGTAATTAGAGTAAAGCAATAATTCCATTAGCCTCATTAGTGTCTCGGGGGCCTCGATTAAACCATTGTTTTACCAGGCGTAAAACAATGTGGATGGAGACGAGTAGACTCAGTAGTCCCGTCCCCACAGGGGGTCTCACATGCAATCTTAGGTGAGGGGCTTACCCTCAGGGAAATACGGACACCAATGCACAGTTAGCATTGGGCGGGAGGGCTCTCAGGGAAACGCGCTCAGACCTGGCGGCGGCGTTGGGGTACTTAGGGAAAAAAAAGTAGACATATTAGGAATTTCCACGTCCGTAATGACCTGCTCTATAAAAATATCACATGACCTAACCCCTCAAGTGAAAAATAAATAAATAAAAACTGTGCCAAAACAACTAATTTTTTGGTCACCTTGCCCCATAAAGTGTAATAATAAATGCTCAAAATTGACAATTGGCAGGGAAAAAAAAAATGGCTTTCAGAAAATGGAGACATAAAACAAAAACATATTTAAAAAAAAATGCTTTATTATGTCAAACTGAAACAAACAAAGTAGACATATTTGATATCATCGCGTCTGTAACAACCTACTCTATCAAAATAGCACATGATCTAACCTGTCAGATGAAAAATCTAAAAAACAAAAAGGTGCCAAAAAAGCCATTTTTTGGTTACCTTGCCTCACAAAAAACGTAATATAGAGCAATTAAATTAAAAATCATATGTACCCCAAAATAGTACCAATAAAACTGTCACCTCATCCCGTAGTTTACAAAATGGGGTCACTTTTCGGGAGTTTCTACTGTAGGGGTGCATCAGGGGGGCTTCAAATGGGACATGGTGTCTAAAAACCAGTACAGCAAAATCTGCCTTCCAAAAACCATACGGCGCCCTGCCATGTGCCCTTACGTCAGTTTACAACCACATATGGAGTGTTTCTGTAAACCACAGAATCAAGGTAATAGATATTGAGTTTTGTTTGGCTGTTAACCCTCGATGTGTTAAAGAAAAAAATGGATTAAAATGGAAAATCTGCCAAAAAAGTGAGATTTAGAAATTTCATCTCCATTTTCCTTTCATTCTTGTAGAACACCTAAAGGGTTGAAAAAGTTTGTAAAATCAGTTTGGAGTAACTTGGGGGTGTAGTTTCTAAAATGGGGTAATTTTTGGGTGGTTTCTACTATGTAAGCCCCATAAAGTGACTTAAGACCTAAACTAGTCCTTAACCTCCTCAGGACTGCCGTACGCAGGATTGCGTCTTTGCGGCGGCCCTGCTCTTCTGGGTGGACGCGCCGGCGCGTCCTCTCGCGAGACGCGAGATTTCCTGTGAACGCGCGCACACAGGCGCGCGCGCTCACAGGAACGGAAGGTAAGAGAGTTGATCTCCAGCCTGCCAGCGGCGATCGTTCGCTGGCAGGCTGGAGATGTGTTTTTTTAACCCCTAACAGGTATATTAGACGCTGTTTTGATAACAGCGTCTAATATACCTGCTACCTGGTCCTCTGGTGGTCCCCTTTGTTTGGATCGACCACCAGAGGACACAGGTAGCTCAGTAAAGTCCCACCAAGCACCACTACACTACACCACACCCCCCCCCCGTCACTTATTAACCCCTTATTAGCCCCTGATCACCCCATATAGACTCCCTGATCACCCCCCTGTCATTGATTACACCCCTGTCATTGATCAACCCCCTGTAAAGCTCCATTCAGATGTCCGCATGATTTTTACGGATCCACTGATGGATGGATCGGATCCGCAAAACGCATACGGGCGTCTGAATGAAGCCTTACAGGGGCGTGATCAATGACTGTGGTGATCACCCCATATAGACTCCCTGATCACCCCCCTGTCATTGATTACCCCCCTGTAAAGCTCCATTCAGATGTCCGCATGATTTTTACGGATGCACTGATAGATGGATCGGATCCGCAAAACGCATCCGGACGTCTGAATGAAGCCTTACAGGGGCATGATCAATGACTGTGGTTATCACCCCATATAGACTCCCTGATCACCCCCCTGTCATTGATTACCCCCCTGTAAAGCTCCATTCAGATGTCCGCATGATTTTTACGGATGCACTGATAGATGGATCGGATCCGCAAAACGCATCCGGACGTCTGAATGAAGCCTTACAGGGGCGTGATCAATGACTGTGGTGATCACCCCATATAGACTCCCTGATCACCCCCCTGTCATTGATTACACCCCTGTCATTGATCACCCCCCTGTAAAGCTCCATTCAGATGTCCGCATGATTTTTACGGATGCACTGATAGATGGATCGGATCCGCAAAACGCATCCGGACGTCTGAATGAAGCCTTACAGGGGCATGATCAATGACTGTGGTGATCACCCCATATAGACTCCCTGATCACCCCCCTGTCATTGATTACCCCCCTGTAAAGCTCCATTCAGATGTCCGCATGATTTTTACGGATGCACTGATAGATGGATCGGATCCGCAAAACGCATACGGACGTCTGAATGAAGCCTTACACGGGCGTGATCAATGACTGTGGTTATCACCCCATATAGACTCCCTGATCACCCCCCTGTCATTGATCAACCCCCTGTCATTGATCACCCCCCCTGTCATTGATCACCCCCCCTGTCATTGATCACCACCCCTGTCATTGATCACCACCCCTGTCATTGATCACCCTCTGTAAGGCTCCATTCAGACATTTTTTTGGCCCAAGTTAGCGGAATTTTTATTTATTTTTCTTACAAAGTCTCATATTCCACTAACTTGTGTCAAAAAATAAAATCTCACATGAACTCACCATACCCCTCACGGAATCCAAATGCGTAAAATTTTTTAGACATGTATATTCCAGACTTCTTCTCACGCTTTAGGGCCCCTAGAATGCCAGGGCAGTATAAATACCCCACATGTGACCCCATTTCGGAAAGAAGACACCCCCAGGTATTCCGTGAGGGGCATATTGAGTCCATGAAAGATTGAAATTTTTGTCCCAAGTTAGCGGAACGGGAGACTTTGTGAGAAAAAAATAAAAAATATCAATTTCCGCTAACTTGTGCCAAAAAAAAAAAAAATTCTATGAACTCGCCATGCCCCTCATTGAATACCTTGGGGTGTCTTCTTTCCAAAATGGGGTCACATGTGGGGTATTTATACTGCCCTGGCATTCTAGGGGCCCCAAAGCGTGAGAAGAAGTCTGGTATCCAAATGTCTAAAAATGCCCTCCTAAAAGGAATTTGGGCACCTTTGCGCATCTAGGCTGCAAAAAAGTGTCACACATCTGGTATCGCCGTACTCAGGAGAAGTTGGGGAATGTGTTTTGGGGTGTCATTTTACATATACCCATGCTGGGTGAGAGAAATATCTTGGTCAAATGCCAACTTTGTATAAAAAAAATGGGAAAAGTTGTCTTTTGCCAAGATATTTCTCTCACCCAGCAAGGGTATATGTAAAATGACACCCCAAAACACATTCCCCAACTTCTCCTGAATACGGCGATACCACATGTGTGACACTTTTTTGCAGCCTAGGTGGGCAAAGGGGCCCATATTCCAAAGAGCACCTTTAGGATTTCACAGGTCATTTACCTACCTAACACACATTAGGGCCCCTGGAAAATGCCAGGGCAGTATAACTACTCCACAAGTGACCCCATTTTGGAAAGAAGACACCCCAAGGTATTCCGTGAGGGGCATGGCGAGTTCCTAGAATTTTTTATTTTTTGTCACAAGTTAGTGGAAAATGCAGATTTTTTTTTAATTTTTTTTTTTTATACAAAGTCTCATATTCCACTAACTTGTGACAAAAAATAAAAACTTCCATGAACTCACTATGCCCATCAGCGAATACCTTGGGGTCTCTTCTTTCCAAAATGGGGTCACTTGTGGGGTAGTTATACTGCCCTGGCATTCTAGGGGCCCAAATGTGTGGTAAGGAGTTTGAAATCAAATTCAGTAAAAAATGACGAGTGAAATCCGAAAGGTGCTCTTTGGAATATGGGCCCCTTTGCCCACCTAGGCTGCAAAAAAGTGTCACACATCTGGTATTGCCGTACTCAGGAGAAGGTGGGGAATGTGTTTTGGGGTGTCATTTTACATATACCCATGCTGGGTGAGAGAAATATCTTGGCAAACGACAACTTTTCCCATTTTTTTATACAAAGTTGGCATTTGACCAAGATATTTATCTCACCCAGCATGGGTATATGTAAAAAGACACCCCAAAACACATTCCTCAACTTCTCCTGAATACAGAGATACCAGATGTGTGACACTTTTTTGCAGCCTAGGTGGGCAAAGGGGCCCATATTCCAAAGAGCACCTTTCGGATTTCACAGGTCAATTTTTACAGAATTTGATTTCAAACTCCTTACCACACATTTGGGCCCCTAGAATGCCAGGGCAGTATAACTACCCCACAAGTGACCCCATTTTGGAAAGAAGAGACCCCAAGGTATTCGCTGATGGGCATAGTGAGTTCATGGAAGTTTTTATTTTTTGTCACAAGTTAGTGGAATATGAGACTTTGTATGAAAAAAAAAAAAAAAATCATCATTTTCCACTAACTTGTGACAAAAAATAAAAAATTCTAGGAACTCGCCATGCCCCTCACGGAATACCTTGGGGTGTCTTCTTTCCAAAATGGGGTCACTTGTGGGGTAGTTATACTGCCCTGGCATTCTAGGGGCCCAAATGTGTGGTAAGGAGTTTGAAATCAAATTCAGTAAAAAATGACGAGTGAAATCCGAAAGGTGCTCTTTGGAATATGGGCCCCTTTGCCCACCTAGGCTGCAAAAAAGTGTCACACATCTGGTATCTCCGTACTCAGGAGAAGGTGGGGAATGTGTTTTGGGGTGTCATTTTATATATACCCATGCTGGGTGAGAGAAATATCTTGGCAAAAGACAACTTTTCCCATTTTTTTATACAAAGTTGTCATTTGACCAAGATATTTATCTCACCCAGCATGGGTATATGTAAAAAGACACCCCAAAACACATTCCTCAACTTCTCCTGAGTACGGGGATACCAGATGTGTGACACTTTTTTGCAGCCTAGGTGGGCAAAGGGGCCCATATTCCAAAGAGCACCTTTCGGATTTCACAGGTCATTTTTTACTGAATTTGATTTCAAACTCCTTACCACACATTTGGGCCCCTAGAATGCCAGGGCAGTATAACTACCCCACAAGTGACCCCATTTTGGAAAGAAGAGACCCCAAGGTATTCGCTGATGGGCATAGTGAGTTCATAGAACTTTTTATTTTTTGTCACAAGTTAGTGGAATATGAGACTTTGTAAGAAAAAAAAAATAAAAAATAAAAAAATCATCATTTTCCGCTAACTTGTGACAAAAAATAAAAAGTTCTATGAACTCACTATGCCCATCAGCGAATACCTTAGGGTGTGTACTTTCAGAAATGGGGTCATTTGTGGGGTGTTTGTACTGTCTGGGCATTGTAGAACCTCAGGAAACATGACAGGTGCTCAGAAAGTCAGAGCTGCTTCAAAAAGCGGAAATTCACATTTTTGTACCATAGTTTGTAAACGCTATAACTTTTACCCAAACCATTTTTTTTCTACCCAAACATTTTTTTTTTATCAAAGACATGTAGAACTATAAATTTAGAGCAAAATTTCTATATGGATGTCGTTTTTTTTTGCAAAATTTTACAACTGAAAGTGAAAAATGTCATTTTTTTGCAAAAAAATCGTTAAATTTCGATTAATAACAAAAAAAGTAAAAATGTCAGCAGCAATGAAATACCACCAAATGAAAGCTCTATTAGTGAGAAGAAAAGGAGGTAAAATTCATTTGGGTGGTAAGTTGCATGACCGAGCAATAAACGGTGAAAGTAGTGTAGGTCAGAAGTGTAAAAAGTGGCCTGGTCTTTCAGGGTGTTTAAGCACTGGGGGCTGAGGTGGTTAAAAAGTGGGTTTTGGAAATTTTCGTAAAATTTTTTAAAATTGCTTCTAAAATTGTAAGCCTTCTAACTTCCTAAAAAATAATCATTTACAAAATGATGCCAACATAAAGTAGACATATGGGGAATTTTATGTAATAAATATTTTATGAGGTACTGTATCACTTTCTGTTTTAAAAGCAGGGAAATTGAAATTGTTAAAATTGCAAATTTTCAAATTTTTTGGGTAAATTTGGGAGTTTTTCATGAATAAAGGTTAAATATATTGACTCAAATTGAAGTCATGAAGTACAATGTGTCACGAGAAAACAATCTCAGAATGGCTTGGATAAGTAAAAGTGTTCCAAAGTTATTACCACATAAAGTCAGATTTGCAAAAAAATGACCTGGGCAGAAGGGTGAAAACTGGGCGGGGTAGAAGGGGTTAAGACCCGCAAAAAGCAGACAGTGGATTGGACAGGGCTCCAGCGGCTATGCCCTGCGGGATGGAACATGGAGGCACTGATTTTCATGTACTGGCGGAGCAATGGAATGGGAGATAGGGTACACTTTGTGGTAGCTATGCCTACCGGGTTTGTTGTTTACAGTCTGCCAGCATCACAACTTAGCCGTTTTTAGTTAGTGCCATGAGTTTGATCCCCATCTATCTAACACTGAAAAACTAACAAAAACAACTGCTTTACGATAACTAAATAGTACAATTATTGCTTGGACTTGATCTCTGTCTTTTTGCAACTCTACCAACTATCTAAAGCCTGTATTACACCTGTTGATTTTTGGGCAGATTAAAGCTAGTCTGCTATAATCTTGCAGTGTTATACTGCCGCAATTGCCCGATGAACGAGCGGGCAATCCAAATCTTTTGACATGTTAAAAAATTTGCGTTTGCAGGCAGCAGATCATGGTTTCTAATCATGATCTGCCACTGGCAAACCAGTATACAGCATAGGGACAAAGATGGCATAGCGATTGCTCCTTGCCATGCTGTGGAGGAGATTGCTACATTTAATAGCAAAGTTTACTCCGCTAACGAGCAGGAGATTGCCAGGAGGGAAAGCTTCCCACCCGACAATTGTCTGCCACATCAGGCTGTGTAATACAGCCTTATCTTATGTGCTATGCATGATAATTCTTTAGAGGACACTAAAAAGAAATTGTATCAGCAACATTACATCAGACAATAAAATTGTTTAACAGTATAAAATATTTTTCATTCTTACCAATCTTGTGCTTCAAGCCACTGTGCCAGGTACTGACGTATCTCCATGGGGAAGCTGTCATCATATAACTGGTGAACTTGTTCCAAGAATTTGCCATCAATTTGCTGCAATTCATACCACTGAGCCATCCTGTGTACATAGGACATAAAACATATAACACAGCTTTTATAAAATTGTAGCATAATCAATTAATTAGTAGTGTATTTCTTTTTTTTAACCAAATGCATGCAAAGGCAATATTTAGACTTTAATATATGTCCCCCTATATGTATAGTAAAGGGTTTCTGTCATCAGAAAAATGGGTATTAACCTGGCTGACATTAGTGATGTGCTAATGTCAGCTGAACATAACTATATAAGTCCCATGTCACTATGTGCCGCCGTTTAGAAAAACAAACTTTTAAAATATGCAAATGAGCCTCTAAGTGCAGGGGGGGGGGGGGCGTTGCACCTGCTCCTAGAGGCTCCGTTCGCTTACCTCTTTCCACCCCCTTCTACACTTGACTGACAAGGGACATGCCAGCGTCGGTCTCCTATTTGCCGGGGAAATCTCGCGCCTGCGCCGTCCCATTCAATATTCAGCGCAGGCGCAATGAGGGAAGGACAACTGGTTTTGATTACCTTGTTTCCTATATAATGTAATCATATGATATAAAAGGATGTACGTAACGTGATAAATCTGGATCATAGTTGTATACTTCATGCAATATGTCTCCTGTAATGTATGACTTTATTTTTCTTACATCCAAATAAAGAAAGTTTAAAAAAAAAAAAAAAGCTGCCCCACACACGCATCACTAAAATATACCCAGTTGTCCCTCCATTCCATACAGTGGTCTCCTGTGTCCATCCATTCCATACAGTGGTCCCCTGTGTCCATCCATTCCATACAGTTGTCCCCTGTGTCCATCCATTCCATACAGTTGTCCCCTGTGTCCATCCATTCCATACAGTTGTCCCCTGTGTCCATCCATTTCATATAGTTGTCCCCTGTGTCCATCCATTTCATACAGTTGTCCCCTGTGTCCATCCATTTCATACAGTTGTCCCCTGTGTCCATCCATTTCATACAGTTGTCCCCTGTGTCCATCCATTTCATATAGTTGTCCCCTATCACGACCGGAGTGCCGATCACATACGTGACGCAAAGGGAGAGAAAAGGAAGGCCCTGTCCAAGGGAGAGGGAAAGATGGTGACCCCTAACTCACCTTGAGGCTGGCACCTGACTGCCCTGACATCCCTAGACGGGTTTCTCACCCGTACGTCGATCACATGCCTAAACCCTGGCTTTCTCTAAGATGAGCCCCAGTATAGTCCCAGGTGGGCGACAAACAAACAACGGGGATCCTGGGGGTAATGCTCTGGTACGACAACCAGGAGTAACACCAACTAAGCTCCAGTGGGTCAGTATAGAAGTCCAGGCAGGAAGCTCTATATCTGGCAACCAGAGAAGTGGGAGAGGGGAAAATAAAGAGGTTGGAGTGCCGAACAAGAAACAGCTGAGGAGAAGAAGCTACGGATCCCTGAGTGAGACAAAAAGGATTGTAAGGCAAACACAGAAAGCTACCGTTAAGTAACAGCGCGATCTTTAGACATAGAGCGCGCAGCCACCTACGGCGATTTCCTGACCCCGGGTATAACGGAGTCAGACGTGGCTCTTGACACCCTCGTGACAGTACCCCCCTTTCCACGAGGGGCCTCCAGACACTCAGGACCAGGTCTCTAAGGATGAGAGGCATGAAAAGCCCGAACTAACCTGTCGGCGTTTACCTCTGACGCTGGAACCCACATTCTTTCCTCGGGACAGCAACCCCTCTAATGCACCAGATATTGAAGAGAGCGGCGGACCCGACGAGAATCAACAATTTTGGATATTTGAAACTCTAGATTACTATCAACAATAACAGGAGGGGGTGGCAGCGGTGACTGTTCTTGAGGTGGAACATACTTTTTGAGTAACGACTTATGGAAGACGTTATGGATTTTAAATGTTTGAGGTAGTTCCAGGCGAAAAGCCACGGGGTTAATGATGGCTACTATTTTGTAAGGACCAATGAACCTAGGACCCAGTTTCCAAGAGGGAACCTTTAACTTAATATTCCTAGTAGATAACCACACAGTCATTCACTCCTAGGTCCGGACATGGCGACCGTTTCTTATCAGCCATGCATTTATATTTACCTCCCATATTTTTCAAGTTAGCTTGCACTTTCTACCATACAGATGAAAGAGATGACGAAAACCGTTCCTCTTCGGGAACCCCAGAAGACCCCCCCTCTTTGAAAGTACAGAATTGGGGATGAAAACCATATGCACCAAGAAATGGCGACTTGCCAGTGGATTCCTGACGGCGATTATTTATAGCAAACTCGACTAACGGTAAATATGATGACCACACCTCTTGGTTTTCAGACACAAAACACCTTTGGTATGTCTCAAGGTTTTGGTTGGTACGCTTAGTCTGTCCATTCGACTGAGGATGGAAAGCTGGGAAAAAGGACAAGTGCACCCCCAAACGGGAACAAAAAGCTTTCCAAAACTTAGAAATAAACTGGGTTCCCCGATCCGAAACAACATCGGAAGAGACCCCGTGAAGCTTCACGATTTCACTGATGAATACCTGAGCAAGAGTCTTAGCATTAGGTAGTGCGGGTAACGCAATAAAGTGTACCATTTTGCTAAACCTGTCCACTACTTCCAAAATAATTGTTTTACCCGCAGAAAAGGTAAGTCAGTGATGAAATCCATTGACAGATGTGCCCATGGCCTATTGGGAATGACAAGTGGCAATAAAGACCCTGCAGGACGTGTATGAGAGACTTTAGCGCGTGCACAAGTAAAACAAGAGACACAAAATCCATTACATCCTGACGCAACCTTGGCCACCAAAAACGACGAGACAATAGCTCCAAGGTTACTTTACAACCTGGGTGCCCAGCAAGTGCCGAATAATGATGTTCCTTTAATAATTCGAGACGCAGGTTTAACAGTACAAACAATTTCTCTGAGGGACAAGAGACCGGGGCGTCCCCCTGGGCCTCAAACAGCTTCCCCTCCAGAACAGAGTGTACAGCAGAGACAACCACTCCTCTTTGTAGAATGGGTACCGGATCACCCACATTACCCCCTCCAGGGAAACTACGAGATAATGCGTCTGCCTTGGTATTTTTTGCCCCAGGACGATAGGTGATGAAAAAGTTAAACCTGGTAAAAAATAGAGACCACCTAGCTTGTCTAGGGGTGAGATGCTTAGCTGATTCGAGGTACAGAAGGTTCTTCTGGTCCGTAATCACAGTGACGGGGTGGATTAAACTAGCGTTTGAAGAATGGCTTCACTTTTTAGAGGGCTAAAAAGTGACGCCATTCTTCAAACGCTAGTTTAATAGCTAATAGTTCCCTATTGCCAATATCATAGTTCTTCTCCGCTGCAGATAGTTTTTTAGAAAAGAAAGCGCAAGGACGCCATTTGCCAGGAGACGGACCCTGAGACAGTACAGCCCCCACTCCCAGCTCTAACGCATCTACTTCAACAATAAAAGGCTGGGAGACATCAGGTTGGATTAGTACCGGTGCCGAGGTAAACCTCTCTTTTAGAGAGGAAAATGCAATTTTGGCGGCATCAGACCATATAGAAAAATCAGTCCCTTTCCTAGTCATGTCAGTAAGGGGTTTGACAATCACAGAATAATTTTTAATGAATTTTCTATAGAAATTTGCGAAACCCAAAAACCGTTGCAGTGCTTTAAGGTTCTCAGGAAGATCCCAATCTAGAATTGCCTGGACTTTCCTAGGATCCATACGGAAACCTGAAGCAGATAATAGATATCCCAGGAACTGCATTTCCTGAACGGCGAAAACACACTTCTCAATTTTCGCATATAATTTATTCGTCCGTAGGACCTGCAGTACCTGTCTGACATGTACCTCGTGTGTCTTCAGATCAGATGAGTAAATTAAAATATAATCTAGGTATATCACCACAAACCTGCCGATAAGATAACTAAAAATATCATTAATGAAATGTTGGAAGACAGGGGGAGCATTATTCAGACCGAAAGGCATGACTAGATTTTCATAATGCCCCTCCGGGGTGTTATAGGCTGTCTTCCACTCATCCCCTTCCTTGATACGAATCAGATTGTAGGCCCCCCTAAGATCAAGTTTGGAGGATCACTTAGCACCCGCAATCTGATTAAACAGGTCAGGAATGAGAGGAAGAGGGTATGGGTCTCGGACGGTTATCCGGTTTAGTTCGCGGAAATCTAGGCAAGGACGCAGGCCCCCATCTTTCTTTTTAACAAAGAAAAACCCTGCAGCCACGGGTGATGAAGAGGGTCTGATGTGTCCCTTAGCCAAGCTCTCGGAGATATAATCTTGCATGGCTTGTCTCTCGGGACCCGAAAGATTATATAACCTGGTCTTGGGTAATTTTGCACCGGGAATCAGGTTAACCGGGCAATCATAAGGACGGTGAGGTGGAAACTTCTGACACCCCTTTTCAGAGAAAACGACCCCTTTTCAGAGAAAACGTCCTCAAAGTCCAAAACAAATGTAGGTAGAGTAGCTATGGAGGCGACTAAGCAATTGCTATTTAAGTACTTTTCTCTGCAATGCTCACTCCACTCCAATATCTCCCTGGCCTGCCAATCCACCACTGGATTGTGCTCTACCAACCAGGGAAGACCCAATACCAAAGGACAGGAAAGGCCCTCCAGAACATAACATGAAAGACACTCGTTATGGTGGTCCCCTACCCGAAGGTGTAAGTTATGGACAATATGAGTAAGGTTTCTTTGAGACAGAGGAGCAGAGTCGATAGCGAAAATGGGAATAGGTCTCTGTAGCGTACAGAAAGACTGGGCATAGTCTGGGCAAACTGGGCATCTATCAAATTTACTCCTGCTCCACTGTCTAGGAAGAAAGAAATAGTCTTCGTCTTAACATCAAAAACAACAACCGCTGGCAACACAAATTGAGATGTTCATATGGAAGAAACTTATACCCCCCGGCTGACATCCTCCACACAGCCTGGGGTTAGTAGTTTTCCGACGGTCTTTTGTTTTAGAAAATGGAAGGACAGACATTAATGAAATGACCCCTCCCCCCACAGAAAAAACAAACCCCACGCCTACGGCGAGCCTCAGGAGGACGGACCTGACGAGTAGTTCCTAGCTGCATAGGCTCGTCTAGGTCTGTACAGACTAGCTGCTGCTTGGGAGGGGTTACTAATTGCTCAGGATCTTTCATTCTGTCCCTAAGACGTCTATCTATTCTGATAGAAAGGGACATAACAGCATCAAGGGAAAGGGGGGTCTCATACAGCGCAAGCGCATCCTTAACCCTTTCGGATAACCCAGAGCAAAACTGACTCCTGAGAGCCGGATCATTCCACTGGGTATCTGTAGCCCACCTACGGAACTCTGAGCAATACTCCTCTGCTGGCCGCTCTCCCTGTAGGAGTCTCCGTAAGTTCGACTCAGCCAGGGCGACTCGGTCAGGGTCATCATATATGAGACCCAAAGCCCAAAAAAATTCCTCCATAGACCGGATAATCAGTGGGTAAAGAGAACGCCCAGGATTGCGGGTCCCCCTGAAGCAGGGAAATAACAATCCCCACCCGCTGTTCTTCATTACCAGAGGAGTAGTGGCGCAGCATAAAATATAACTTACAGGCCTCACGGAACGTCACAAATTTGTCCCTTCCCCCAGAAAATCTGTCAGGAAGAACAACCTTGGGTTCCGGAGCAACCTGGTTAACCATAGCAACTGCTGGACTTGCTGCGGTTGCTGGAGGACCGACGCCTTCAATCCTGCTACCTCCAAAGACAGGCCTTGAAGTTGCTTTGAGAAAGCGGCAATAGGATCCATGCTGGATTCTAAATAGGCAGAGAAAAAAATATATATTTTGTTTAAAAAAAATATATATATAAAAAATTAGGGCCAGATACATCACGACCGGCGTGCCAATCACATACGTGACGCAAAGGGAGGGAAAAGGAAGGCCCTGTCCAAAGGAGAGGGAAAGATGGTGAACCCTAACTCACCTTGAGGCTGGCACCTGACTGCCCTGACGTCCCTAGACAGGTTTCTTACCCATACGCCGATCACGTGCCTAAACCCTGGCTTTCCCTAAGATGAGCCCTAAGTAGTGAATAGGGCGGTGGGAACACTAGTCCGCACCACTAACACTAAAGGGAACCACCAGGGAGAGGACAGACAATACAGACAAAACATATAATCCCAGGTGGGCGACAACAAACAAACAACAGGGATCCGGAGGGTAATGCTCTGGTACAACAACCAGTAGTAACAGCAACTCAGCTCCAGTGGGTCAGTATAGAAGTCCAGGCAGGAAGCTCTATATCTGGCAACCAGAGAAGTGGGAGAGGGGAATATAAAGAGGTTGGGAGTGCTGGACAAGAAACAGCTGAGGAGAAGAAGCTACGGATCCCTGAGTGAGACAAAAAGGATTGCAAGGCAAACACAGAAATCTACCATTAAGTAACAGCGCGATCTTTAGACATAGAACGCGCAGCCACCCGCCGGGACTTCCTGACCCCGGGTATAACGGAGTCAGACGTGGCTCGTGACATCCCCTGTGTCCCTACATTCCATACAGTTGCCCCCTGTGTCCTTCCATTCCATACAGTGGTCCCCTGTGTCCATCCATTTCATACAGTGGTCCCCTGTGTCCCTCCATTCCATACACTTGTCCCCTGTGTCCCTCCATTCCATACACTTGTCCCCTGTGTCCATCCATTCCATACACTTGTCCCCTGTGTCCATCCATTCCATACACTTGTCCCCTGTGTCCATCCATTCCATACACTTGTCCCCTGTGTCCATCCATTTCATACACTTGTCCCCTGTGTCCATCCATTTCATACACTTGTCCAGTGTCCCTACTAGGGATCGACCGATTATCGGTTTGGCCGATATTATCGGCCGATATTGAGGATTTTGAACGTTATCGGTATCGGCATCTATTTTGCCGATATTCCGATAACGTATTGGGAACACAGATCGCGCTGCTCTCAGCGCGTTCTGTGTTCCCTCAGCAGCACAGGGGAGAAGGAAGCAGTGTCTCCTCCCCCTGTGCTGCTGCTGCCGCCGCCGCCAATGACAGGACGGAAGACAAGAGGAGGGGAGGGGCTGTGGCCGCTGCGCCACCAATGAAGATGAGTCTTTCATTAATTCAAATACAGGAGGCGGGAGCTGGCTGCAGAATCACATAGCCGGCTCCCGACCTCTATGAACGGCAGCTGCGATCCGCGGTAGTTAACCTCTTAGGTGCCGCGGATCGCAGCTACCGCTCATAGAGGTCGGGAGCCGGCTATGTGATTCTGCAGCCAGCTCCCGCCTCCTGTATGTGAATGAGAGAGGTATCTTCATTGGTGGCGCAGTGCGCCCCCCCCCCCCCTCAAGCCCCCTAGTATTAATCATTGGTGGCGCAGTGCGCCCCCCCCCCCCATCCCAATAGTAAAAACATTGGTGGCGCGGTGCGCCCCCCCCCCCCTCAAGCCCCCTAGTATTAGTCATTGGTGGCGCAGTGCGCCCCCCACCCCCATCCCAATAGTAAAAACATTGGTGGCGCAGTGCGCCCCCCCCCCCCTCAAGCCCCCTAGTATTAGTCATTGGTGGCGCAGTGCGCCCCCCCCCCCCCCCCAGTTCTAATCATTGGTGGCAGTGGCCACAGGATCCCCTGCTCCTCCGATCGGAGCCCCAGCAGTGTAAGCCTGGGGCTCCGATCGGTTACCATGGCAGCCAGGACGCTATTGAAGCCCTGGCTGCCATAGTCAGCTCCATGCTGCTGTGTGCACAAAGCACAGAGCAGCAGGGAGAGTGTGAGATCCTATTCACTCTGATAGAGATCTATCAGGGTGAATGGGACAAGGGTTCTAGTCCCTAAGGGGGCTAAAAGTTAGTAAAAAAAAACAAAACACAAAAATATTAAGTATAAATGAAAAAGATTTACAAAAAAAATAAAATAATAATACACGTTAACAATAAACATTAATTTTCAGCAGATTTGTGTAGGAAATTTTTTTTTTCCTCAAAAATAAAAATACCCAGAATATCGGTATAAATTATCGGCTATCGGCCTGAAAGTTGACAAATTATCGGTATCGGCCCTAAAAAATCAATATCGGTCGATCCCTAGTCCCTACATTCCATATAGTTGCCCCCTGTGTCCATCCATTCCATATAGTTGCCCCGTGTCCATCCATTCCATATAGTTGCCCCCTGTGTCCATCCATTTCATATAGTTGCCCCCTGTGTCCATCCATTCCATATAGTTGCCCCCTGTGTCCATCCATTCCATATAGTTGCCCCCTGTGTCCATCCATTCCATATAGTTGCCCCCTGTGTCCATCTATTCCATACAATTGCCCCGTGTCCATCCATTTCATACAGTTGCCCCGTGTCCATCCATTTCATACAGTTGTCCCCTGTGTCCCTACATTCCATATAGTTGCCCCCTGTGTCCCTACATTCCATATAGTGGTCCCGTGTCCATCTATTTTATATAGTTGTCCCGTGTCCCTACATTCCATACAGTTGTCCCCTGTGTCCATCCATTCCATATAATTGTCCCCTGTGTCCATCCATTTCATATAGTGGCCCCCTGTGTCCATCTATTTTATATAGTTGTCCCCTGTATCCCTACATTCCATACAGTTGTCCCCTGTGTCCATCCATTTCATATAGTTGTCCCCTGTGTCCTTACATTCCATATAGTTGTCCCCTATGTCCATCCTCCGATGTCCGTCCGCACCCTCCGCTGCCTCGCCCGAACTGTTCGAGCGGCCGCGCATGCACGGCTCCATCTCAAACGTGATAGATAGATTCTGCGCATGCGTGGCCGCCCAAAAGAGCTGCCTATGTGCGCGTTCACGATTTCTTCGACAGGCCGGCTGCAGGATCGCAGACGCTGCAGTGCGCAGGTGCGGCCCATGGATGCGGCAGGCGAGATGTGGCCGTATCCATGGGAAGCGCGAATAAACACTGGAAAGAGAAAGGATGAATTTTCATGGCAATGGTAGGATATTTTTAATGACATGTATGGCAAGAAGTGTTCAATGGGGGTAAAAGATTTAAAATAACCCTTATTGATAAGATGAGAATACCCCTTTAATAGAATTTAGAAACTCTAGGCTGTTAAAATGAAGATTATAACGTTACAGTATATGAAGTATAACGTTACACCCCCAATTAATTTTTCAAGGGGTGTAGTGAGCACTTTGACCTACTAGACGTTTCATAAAATTCAAATACACTTGGCAGTGAAAATTAAATATTAAATTTGCTTTACAGGAAAAAGTTGCCCAGATTTTTCATTTTTAAGGGGTTACAGGAGAAAAAGGACCCCACAATTTGTTACCCATTTCTTCCTGAATGCATCAACACCTCATATGTGGTCATAAAATGCTGTATGGGCACATGTGGGGGCTCAGAAGAGAAAGAGCCACATGGGCATTTGCGACTTAGATGGTGATTTATACCAGCCGTCCCCCACCTGCCGTGCCACGGCCCAGGATCGGGCCCTGGAAGATTGTTTGCCGGGCCGCAGCGATCAGGGCAGTCTTTAACGTGGTACTAATGAAGCGCTTCCATTATTGAAGCGCTTCATTAGTACAGGAGGACCAGGAAGTGGTGAAGGATCTGTACTCACCGCTTCCTGGTCCTCGGCTCGGCTATCGGCTGTGCAGAGCTGCACACAGCGTGAGGTCGCTCTGTGAGCTCACACTGTGCGCCGCGATACATAGCTGACAGCAGGATGAAAAGGATCGCGATGGTGACCAGGAGCAGGAGAGGTAAGTGTTTTTTGGTTTTTTTTTATTTGCCCTGGGGGCTGACATAAGGGCTGATGGCTCACATATGGCTGACATGGGGGGCTGATAGCTGACATGGGGGGCTAGGGGCTGAAAGATGGCTAAACATTGGGGGGTTGATCTGAGGCATTGGGGGTCTGATCTGAGGTCTGATTAACATTGGGGGTCTGATTGCTGGTCTGACCTGAGGTGTAATGAAATTTTTTTATTTTTTTATTGTTCTACTCTAAAACCTAGTCTTATAGGGCAAAAAATACGGTACAGTGCAGCAGAGACCAGGTGCAGCAGAGACCCTAGTCAGTTTATATAGTCGTTATATATTTTAATATGCACCTTGTGTTTTGTTATGCGCGTGAATCAGTCAGCGCCGACTAGCACCACCTAAGCCCCGCCTAAGACGCAGGCCCCCTTCCCACACCACCCAGTCCCTGGGAAAATTGTCTTGCATGAAACTGGTCCTTGGTGCAAAAAAGGTTGGGGACCAGTGATTTATACAATACAGGCCGATAACTCCAGAGGCTCTGAGGTGAAATAAAAAAAAAAATGTAAAAAGAAGTGATCCCGTTTTGGAAACTGTACCCCTCACAGTATGTACCAAGGGGTGTAGTGAACATTTTGACCCCACAGATGTTCTACAAAAATTAATTCACAGCAGATGGTGCAAAGTGAAAATTGCAATTTTCACACAGATATGCCATTTCAATGTCCAATGTGTTGTGCCCAGCATGTGTCAGTAAGAAATGAATGCCCTCTTATTATTATGACGTCCTTCCTGGTTTTATAAACACCCTACACGTGGCCCTAATCTTTTTCCCGGACATACCATAGGACTCAGGAGTGGAAGAGCACCACACGCATTTGAGGTGCATTGTGAGGATTTATGCATTTTGTGCAGACAACTGACGCTCTGGGGTGAAATAATAAATGATACCCCTGAGAAGTGACCCCATATCGGAAAATACAGCCCTCAATGTATTTATTGAGAAGTGGAGTGAGCATTTTTACACCACAGATAGTTTGCAGAAATTAATGCACAGCGGACCGCAATGTTACTATTGAACATCCTCTGGGGTACTAGTACAGCCATTTTCTAGGAACCATACATTTTTCAATTTTCTGTGTGAGGGCTTTCATTTTTTGGGATGAGTAGTAATCATCATTGGTACTATTTGATAACTTTTTATCTACATTTTTGGGAAGCAGGATAAACAAGACAGTGATTCACTGCTTTATCTTTATACTGCTGGTCAGTATGATTACAGAGATACCAATTTTATACAGTTTTTTTTGTTTTGTTTAGTTTTTTTTACACTAATTACCACATTTATACAAAGCATTTTTAAAAAGTTATGTTTGTCGCCATATTCTGGGAGCCATATTTTTTTTCCCAACTGCTCCGGTTGTAACGGACACAGAGATGCCCAATATGTCTTTTTTTTTTTTTGCAATATTACACAATAAAAGCATATATATATTTTTTTTAAATCATGTTTTTGTGTTGCAATTTTCTAAGAGCCATAATTTTTTCTTATTTTTCTGCCGATCATCTTGTATGGGGGCTCATTTTTTCCGGGATGAATTGACATTTCCATTAGTACCATTTTGGGGTACATAGTACTTTTTGATCACTCTCTATTGCACTTTTTGTAAGGCAAGGTGATGAAAAATGGCTATTTTGACAGTTTTTTGTTTTTTTTTTACATTCACCTGATGGGGTAGATCATGTGATATTTTGATAGAGCAAATGCTGCCACAGACACCCCGCAAACCCCCTGTATGCCATTGTCAGAGTGAACACAGCATACAGGCGGTTAATCCGCCGGCATCTGTGTTTTCACCAATGCTGAAGAAAAACAAACGAACCAGCACCTCCATAATAAGTAAATTTGAGAACGCAGGTGCACGCTACCTTGGCTGAAACACAATGGAATAAGTAGAACTACAGGTAACAACACACTGCTAGTCAATTGCACAAAGATATAAGCAAATATTGAATAAAAAATAGCTGCTTGGTGGCCATACTTACTGCAAGGGCAGTTAGAAGCTCTTTGCGCATATAATTGATCAAAAGTATGTCTGGCCCATCTACCGAACGACAAGGTGGCTTCTCATCAGATGGGGCCTACTCTAACATGCCTCTCCTGGGCTTACAGCCTACAATCTGGGCAAAGTAGCACCCAGCTATATCCTACACATGCCTCTTCCAGGCTATCAGCCTGCAATATGGGCAAAGTAGAATACAGCTGTACAATCTATCTAATTAAAAGCACATGGTAAATGGGCGGTGGTGCAAGGTTCAAACTCACCACCAGGGGGCGCCACCCCCCCAGTGGCACTGACAATAGGGAAGGAAAACAAACAAACCCGCACCTCCATAATAAGTAAATTTGAGAACGCTGGTGCACGGTACCTTGGCTGAAACACAATGGAATTAGTAGAACTACAGGTAACAGCACACTGCTAGTCAATTGCACAAAGATATAAGCAAATACTGAATAAAAAATAGCTGCTTGGTGGCCATACTTACTGCAAAGGCAGTTAGAAGCTCTTTGCACATATAATAGATCAAAAATATGTCGGGCCCATCTACCAGACGACAAGGTGGCTTCTAATCAGCTGGGGCCTACTCTAACATGCCTCTCCTGTAGTTCTACTAATTCCATTGTGTTTCAGCCAATGTAGCGTGCACCTGCGTTCTCAAGTTTACTTATAATGGAGGTGCTGGCTCGTTTGTTTTTCTTCCCTATTGTCACTGCCACTGGGGGGGTGGCGCCCTCTAGTGGTGAGTTTGAACCGTGCACCACCGCCCATTTACCATGTGCTTTTAATTAGATAGATTGTACAGCTGTATTCTACTTTGACCATATTGCAGGCTGATAGCCTGGGAGAGACATGTGTAGGATATAGCTGGGTGCTACTTTGCCCAGATTGTAGGCTGTAAGCCCAGGAGAGGCATGTTCGAGTTGGCCCGACATATTTTTGATCAATTATATGCGCAAAGAGCTTCTAACTGACCTTGCAGTATGGCCACCAAGCAGTTATTTTTTATTCAGTATTTGCTTATATCTTTGTGCAATTGACTAGCAGTGTGCTGTTACCTGTAGTTTTACTAATTCCATTGTGTTTTCACCAATGCTGTCCGTAACAGCCGGACTCCATCTCATCGCAGCAGCGCTTCTGGCCACTGTGTTAACCCTAGGATGAGAATGCTTGTACTAGGGCATTAAGTACAGGCCAGTTAGGACAAGGGTATGTGATATTTTTATAGAGCCGGAAGTGGCAATATCTAATATGTCTTTTATTTATTTTTTAAATTTTTATTAAAAATCACTTGATGAAGGGAATGGGTCACTTTTTTTTTTACTATAAACTTATTTTTTTATATAAAACACTTTTCTTTTTTCTTTTTTTTAACCCAGTCTTAAGGACTTCAACATTTCAGGGTCTGATCCCTGTTTCAATGTAGTACAATAGATGTTGTATTGTACTACATTAACTGACAGTGTGCATATGAGACCTAGCCTGCGGGCTTCCGTACATGGCAAACTGCAGGGCCAGGTTGCCATGGCGCAATTATTAGAAAATGGAAGAAACACAAGATGATTTTCCATCATCCTCGGTCTGGGGCTCCATGTCGGCAACGTGTTAATTGCAGAATCCTGTCATTTTTATTTTTAAACATAAGTTTATTAACCCCTCAAGGACCCATGACGTACATGTACTTCATGGTGATAGGGCGGGTGCAGGAGCTGCGACCGCCCGATCAGCGGCAGGGGTCCGACAGTCACTGACAGCTGCAACCCCTGCTGCATGCGCCAGCATCGGTGAAATCACAGATGCCAGCGCGTTAACCCTTCATGTGCCGTGGTGACCGCGGCACATGCAATGTCGGCGGGGATCGGCACTGCCATCGGGTCACCGTGCTGCTGTGACGGGGACCCGATGGCATGGAAGGTAGCCCCAATGCCTTCCTTAGGCATCGGGGCTGCCTTCCGGTGAAGAGCCTGTGAGATCCAGCCCCTTAGATCTCACAGGCAGGAAGCTGTATGAGTTATAGACACTGTATTACTCATACAGCCAATGCATTCTAATACAGAAGTATTGGAATGCATTGTAAAGGGGATCAGACCCCCAAAAGTTGAAGTCCCAAAGTGGAACAAAAAATAAAGTAAAAAAAAGTTGGAAAAATAAAGTTCCCCCCTCCCCAAAATTAAAAGTTTCAAGTAAAAAAAAACAACTTCATTTTCCCCAAATAAAGATATCACATGGCCTAACCCTTTAGATGAACACCGTTAAAATAAGAAATAAAAACTGTACTAAAAGTACAACACCAAGCGACAAAAAAGGCGTATGCCCACCAAAATAGTACCAATCTAACAGTCATCTCATCCCCCAAAAAATTAGCCCCTACCTAAGACAATCGCACAAAAAAAAAATTAAAAAATATGGCTCAGAATATGGAGACACTAAAACATCATTTTTTTGTTTTAAAAATGATGTTGTTGTGTAAAACTTAAGTAAATAAAAAAAGTACACATATTAGGTATCGCCGCGTCCGTAAGAACCTGCTATATAAAAATCACATAACCTAACCCCTCATATGAACACCGTAAAAAAAAAATATATAAAACGGTGTAATAAAAGCAATTTTTTGTCACCTTACATCGCAAAAAGTGTAATAGCAAGCGATCAAAAAGTCATACGCACTCCAAAATAGTGCCAATGAAACAGTCATCTCATCCCGCAAAAAAATCATACAATACCTAAGATAATCACCCAAAAACTGAAAAAACTCTCAGACTATGGAAACACTAAAACATGATTTTTTGTTTCAAAAATGAAATCATTGTGTAAAACTTACATAAAATAAAAAAAGTTTACATATTAGGTATCGCCGCGTCCGTAATAACCTGCTCTATAAAAATATCACATGACCTAACCCCTCAGGTGAACACCGTAAAAAATAATAATAAAACGATGTAAAAAAAAAAGCTATTTTTTGTCACCTTACATCACAAAAAGTGTAATAGCAAGCGATCAAAAAGTCATATGCACCTTATAATAGTACCAATCAAACCTTCATCTCAGCCCCCAAAAAATGGGCCCCTAAACAAGACAGTAGCCCAAAGAATAAATAAAACTATGGCTTTCAGAATGTGGAGACACTAAAATTCATATTTGGTATTGTCGCGTCCGTGACAACCTGCTCTATAAAAATACCACATGATCTAACCTGTCATATGAATGTTGTAAATAACAAAAAAATTAAAAAAACTGTGCCAAAACAGGTATTTCTTGTTACCTTGCCTCACAAAAAGTGTAATATAGAGCAACCAAAAATAATATGTACCCTAAAATAGTACCAACAAAACTGCCACCCTATCCCGTAGATTCCAAAATGGGGGTCACCTTTTTGGAGTTTCTACTCTAGGGGTGCATCAGGGGGTCTTCAAATGGGACATGAGGTCAAAAAACCAGTCCAGCAAAATCTGCCTTCCAAAAACCGTATGGCATTCCTTTCCTTCTTCTCCCTGCCGTGTGCACGTACAGCAGTTTACAACCACATATGGGGTGTTTTTGTAAACTACAGAATCAGGGCCATAAATATTGAGTTTTGTTTGGCTGTTAACCCTTGCTTTGTAACTGGAATTTGTTTTAATTAAAATGGAAAATCTGCCAAAAAAGTGAAATTCTGAAATTTCATCTCTATTTTCCATTAATTCTTGTGGAACACCTAAAGGGTTAAAGTTTGTAAAATCAGTTTTGAATACCTTGAGGGGTGTAGTTTGTAAAATGGGTGGTTTCTATTAGGTAAGCCTCCCAAAGTGACTTCAGACCTGAACTGGTCCTGAAAAAGTAGGTTTTAGAAATTTTAAGAAAAATTTCAAGATTTGCTTCTAAACTTCTAAGCCTTGTAACATCCCCAAAAAATAAAATGGCATTTACAAAATGATCCAAACATGAAGTAGACATATGGGGAATGTAAAGTAATAACTATTTTTTGAGGTATTACTAGCAATTATAAAAGTAGAGAAATTTTAATTTGCTTTTTTTTTCAAATTTTTGGTAAATTTTGATTTTTTTTTATAAATAAAAATATATATTTTTTTACTCCATTATACCACTGTAATGAAGTACAATATGTGACGAAAAAACAATTTCAGAATGGCCTGGATATGTAAAAGTGTTTAAAAGTTATCACCACATAAAGTGACACGTCAGATTTGCAAGAAATTTTGTTGTGGAGCCTATTTAGTAGAAACCACTCATAAATGATCCCATTTTAGAAACTACACCCCTTAAGTTATTCAAAACTGATTTTACCAACTTTGTTACCCCTTTAGGTGTTCCAAAAGAATGAAAGGAAAATGGTGGCGAAATTTCAAAATTTCACTTTTTTTGCAGATTTTCCAATTTAATCTATTTTTCCCTGTAACACCGCAAGGGTTAACCGCCAAACCAAACTCAATATTACCCCAATTCTGTAGTTTACAGAAACATCCCATATGTGGTCATAAACTGTTGTATGGGCACAGGGGAGGACACAAAAGGGAAGGAGCAACATATGTATTTTGGAGAGCAAATGTCGCTGGGATAATTTTTAATTGCCATGTTGCTTTAGAAGACCCCTTGATGCACCTCTACAGTAGAAATTCACAAAATGTAACCACGTTTTGAAAACTACAGGATAAGTTGACAGTTTTATTGGTACTATTTTGGAGTACATATGATTTTTGATTGCTCAGTATTAGACTTTTTGTGACACAAGGTAACCAGTTTTTATTTTTTTATTTTTCCAGGGTTCACCTGACAGGATAGGTCACGTGCTATTTTTATAGAGCAGGTTGTTACGGGTGCAACAATACCAAATATGTATATTTTTATTTTTTGTTTCAGTTTTATATAATAAAGCATTTTTAAAAAGAAATAATGTTTTTGTGTCTCCATTTTCTGAAAGCTATAATTATTTTTTTTTTTCTGCCTATCGTCTTGTGCATGGACTAGTTTTTTTATGGGAAATTTTACTTTTTATTGGTACCATTTTTGGGTACATATGATTTTTTTATCATTCAATATTACACTTTTTGGGGCAAGGTGACCCCCAAAAAAGCACAGTTTTAGGCAGTTTTTTGTTTGGCACAGTTTTACTTCCCCCGCATATTTCTATAGAGCAAGTTGTGGTGATAACAAAAATAGAAAATAGACATATTGGGTAAGTTTTACAAAGTAAAAGGATTTTTGAAAAGAAAAAAAATCTTGTTTTTGTGTTGCCATTTTCTGAAAGCAATATTTTTTTTTAATTTTACTGCCGATCGTCTGGTGTAGGGGCAAATTTTTTGCGAAATAAGGTGACAGTTTGATTGGTACCATTTTGGGGTACATATGACTGTTTTTGCACAGTTTTTATTCATTTATTTTTTACAGATTCACCCGATGGAACGGATCATGTTACATATTTATAGAGCAGGTTGTTACGGATACGGCCATACCTAATTTGTCTTTATTTTTCTTTTACAGTTTTAGACTTCTTTATTATGGGAAAGGGGCTTTTTTTTTTTACAAACCTGTTGATCCCTGTTTCAATTTGGTAGAAAACATGCTGTATTATACTGCATTGAGCTACCAGGGGGCTGGATCTCCTAGGCTTCTGTTGAAGGCAAGCCCTGATGCCTCCACAAGGCTACAGGCTGTATTCTCAGCCATCATCACAGCGCCAGTACCCGTTGGAGATATAGAGGGAGCCCGTACCCTCTACAAGCCCCTTGTATGCAGCAGTCAGCGCTGCATAATTGGGGTTAATATGCCAGCATAGGTGAATACACCGATGCGTGCGTATACTGCAGAGGCTCGGTTTCCAGCGACAGCCGGGCACAGCTCCTGCACCAGCTATGATCAGCACGCCGTACCTCTACGATGCTGGAACTCAAGTCCAGTGGAGTACAGATACGGCGCTGGTTACCTACAGGTTAAAATTGATAAATCCAGTTGACTCCAGAAATACATAGCACACCTCTTACCAAGAGCTTTGAAATGCAGTTTGAACAGTGTCTTAAGATAAGCAGATCGTATTGTATTAATTGCAGAATTCTGCCATTCTTTTCTTTGGGGATTTTTTTTATTTTTAATTGAAAAACAACAAATCCAATCGACTCCAAAAATATATAACACGTCTCTCAGCAATGAGAGCTCTAAAACAGGATGTGTGCAAATATCTACTCTTATTTACTATTTCTTTTGCAATTAGTAATATATGTGACTAATCAGCGCCTGCAGTGTCAAAAAATGAACACGAGTGAAAGAAAAACCTCCTGAACCTAAAACTGAGCACAGGTGCTGATCAGTGAGGTATGTCACTGATCAGCACTTGGGAGGTCATAGCTTGCACACTGAAAAATGTGCAGAGCTGGAAATAAAAATAAAAAAGATTAAAAAAATGTGACAAAAAAAGTATTTATGGATGGCTCAGCATCTGATAAAAGTACACAGGAGAAGGGGGAGAGAGATAGTGACAGGAAATGGGACTTAAGAGACGGGATCAGGGATTCTGGAATTGCTGCAAATGAACAATTTCACTGCACCAGTTACAAAAACACAATTTTTCATAATAGATCACAGTGCACAGGTGCACCACAAGTTCCAGAAGGCCACAACAAAGCATAGAAGGGCACAGAACAACTTTGCACACTTTATTCTTCATGCTCCTCTTTAAAGGGAACCTGTCATGTGGATATTTGATTATAATCTAATTAATTATATACAATCATTAACTAGTAAAAAGTGCCTTAGATATACATCTAAGGCACTTTTTACTAGTTAATGATTGTATATAATTAGTGTGACAGATGGTTACCTCATAATATACACACAAAGATGCCGCATGCTAATGAGCTGATTGGAGTCCAGTGTGATGTCATTGAGTCCAGCGTATATTTAATTCAGAGCTATAGCCACTCCCCTGCCCACCTGCTGCTGATTCATATGGAAAATAACGGTCATTCAGCAGCAGGTGGGCGGGGAGAGTCAGGAGCTCATAAATATTCATGACTCATCATTATCAACTGGAGCTTTTCAATACAAGATGTTGGCAGATTGACTGGGTCAATTAAAGAAAGTGACCCAGCATTTTGAAGAGAATCAGTCACTTATTTATGTTGCCCTTAGTTAGGACACCATAAAACTGGTGACAGGTTCCCTTTAAGCTTCTTTCACACTAGCGTTTTGGCTTACCATTTGTGAGATCCGTTCAGGGCTCTCACAAGCGGTCCAAAACGGATCAGTTTTGCCCTAATGCATTCTGGATGGAAAAGGATCCGCTCAGAATGCATCAGTTTGCTTCAGTTCATTCACCATTCCGCTCTGGAGTCCGCCTGGCGAAGCGGAGCCAAACGGATCCGTCCTGGCACACAATGTAAGTCAATGGGGACGGAGCCGTTTTCTCTGACACAATCTGGCACAATTGAAAACGGATCAGTCCCCCATTTACTTTCAATGGTGTTCAAGACGTCATGGCTATAGAAGACATAATACAACCGGATTTGTTTATGACAGAAGCATTTTTGCAGATCCATGACGGATCCGCAAAAAACGCTAGTGTAAAAGTAGCCTTAGCTGTGATATGACATACCTGCCAATCACAGCACTTAAGCTGGGTTCACATTATGTTTTCGTCTTACGTTCAATAAAAAAAACATGTAAGTTAAATGGATGCCGTACAGTGGAATTACTAACCATAGAGTTCCATTGTAAAGAAAAATATATATATATATCTATACATTACCGTAGAAGGTTTTTGCTGGACTCTGCAGGATGGAAAATACTTCAATTACTCTTACCGGTAATATGTTTTCCATGAGCCCATGACAGCACCTGTGAGAGATCCTCCTCCTTCCGGACAGGAAACAGGAACTTCCCAGATCTTTAACCACCTCCGGACCGCCTAACGCAGGATCGCGTTCCGGAGGTGGCAGCGCTGCGCACAGTCACGCATATACGCGTCATCTCGCGAGACGCGAGATTTCCTGTGAACGCGCGCACACAGGCGCGCGCGCTCACAGGAACGGAAGGTAAGAGAGTTGATCTCCAGCCTGCCAGCGGCGATCGTTCGCTGGCAGGCTGGAGATGTGTTTTTTTTAACCCCTAACAGGTATATTAGACGCTGTTTTGATAACAGCGTCTAATATACCTGCTACCTGGTCCTCTGGTGGTCCCCTTTGTTTGGATCGACCACCAGAGGACACAGGTAGCTCAGTAAAGTAGCACCAAGCACCACTACACTACACTACACCCCCCCCCCATCACTTATTAACCCCTTATTAGCCCCTGATCACCCCTAATCACCCCTGATCACCCCATATAGACTCCCTGATCACCCCCCTGTCATTGATTACCCCCCTGTCATTGATCAACCCCCTGTAAAGCTCCATTCAGACGTCCGCATGATTTTTACGGATCCACTGATAGATGGATCGGATCCGCAAAACGCATCCGGACGTCTGAATGAAGCCTTACAGGGGCGTGATCAATGACTGTGGTGATCACCCCATATAGACTCCCTGATCACCCCCCTGTCATTGATTACCCCCCTGTCATTGATTACCCCCCTGTAAAGCTCCATTCAGATGTCCGCATGATTTTTACGGATGCACTGATACATGGATCGGATCCGCAAAACGCATCCGGTCGTCTGAATGAAGCCTTACAGGGGCATGATCAATGACTGTGGTGATCACCCCCCTGTCATTGATTACCCCCCTGTAAAGCTCCATTCAGATGTCCGCATGATTTTTACGGATGCACTGATAGATGGATCGGATCCGCAAAACGCATCCGGACGTCTGAATGAAGCCTTACAGGGGCATGATCAATGACTGTGGTGATCACCCCATATAGACTCCCTGATCACCCCCCTGTCATTGATTACCCCCCTGTCATTGATTACCCCCCTGTAAAGCTCCATTCAGATGTCCGCATGATTTTTACGGATGCACTGATAGATGGATCGGATCCGCAAAACGCATCCGGACGTCTGAATGAAGCCTTACAGGGGCATGATCAATGACTGTGGTGATCACCCCATATAGACTCCCTGATCACCCCCCTGTAAAGCTCCATTCAGATGTCCGCATGATTTTTACGGATGCACTGATACATGGATCGGATCCGCAAAACGCATCCGGTCGTCTGAATGAAGCCTTACAGGGGCATGATCAATGACTGTGGTGATCACCCCCCTGTCATTGATTACCCCCCTGTAAAGCTCCATTCAGATGTCCGCATGATTTTTACGGATGCACTGATAGATGGATCCGATCCGCAAAACGCATCCGGACGTCTGAATGAAGCCTTACAGGGGCATGATCAATGACTGTGGTGATCACCCCATATAGACTCCCTGATCACCCCCCTGTCATTGATCACCCCCCTGTCATTGATTACCCCCCTGTAAAGCTCCATTCAGATGTCCGCATGATTTTTACGGATGCACTGATAGATGGATCCGATCCGCAAAACGCATCCGGACGTCTGAATGAAGCCTTACAGGGGCATGATCAATGACTGTGGTGATCACCCCATATAGACTCCCTGATCACCCCCCTGTCATTGATCACCCCCCTGTCATTGATTACCCCCCTGTAAAGCTCCATTCAGATGTCCGCATGATTTTTACGGATGCACTGATAGATGGATCGGATCCGCAAAACGCATCCGGACGTCTGAATGAAGCCTTACACGGGCGTGATCAATGACTGTGGTTATCACCCCATATAGACTCCCTGATCACCCCCCTGTCATTGATCACCCCCCTGTCATTGATCACCCCCCTGTCATTTATCACCCCCCTGTCATTTAGCACCCCTCTGTAAGGCTCCATTCAGATATTTTTTTGGCCCAAGTTAGCAGAATTTTTTTTTTTTTTTCTTACAAAGTCTCATATTCCACTAACTTGTGTCAAAAAATAAAATCTCACATGAACTCACCATACCCCTCACGGAATCCAAATGCGTAAAATTTTTTAGACATTTATATTCCAGACTTCTTCTCACGCTTTAGGGCCCCTAGAATGCCAGGGCAGTATAAATACCCCACATGTGACCCCATTTCGGAAAGAAGACACCCCCAGGTATTCCGTGAGGGGCATATTGAGTCCATGAAAGATTGAAATTTTTGTCCCAAGTTAGCGGAACGGGAGACTTTGTGAGAAAAAAATTAAAAATATCAATTTCCGCTAACTTGTGCCAAAAAAAAAAAATTTCTATGAACTCGCCATGCCCCTCATTGAATACCTTGGGGTGTCTTCTTTCCAAAATGGGGTCACATGTGGGGTATTTATACTGCCCTGGCATTCTAGGGGCCCCAAAGCGTGAGAAGAAGTCTGGTATCCAAATGTCTAAAAATGCCCTCCTAAAAGGAATTTGGGCACCTTTGCGCATCTAGGCTGCAAAAAAGTGTCACACATCTGGTATCGCCGTACTCAGGAGAAGTTGGGGAATGTGTTTTGGGGTGTCATTTTACATATACCCATGCTGGGTGAGAGAAATATCTTGGTCAAATGCCAACTTTGTATAAAAAAATGGGAAAAGTTGTCTTTTGCCAAGATATTTCTCTCACCCAGCATGGGTATATGTAAAATGACACCCCAAAACACATTCCCCAACTTCTCCTGAATACGGCGATACCACATGTGTGACACTTTTTTGCAGCCTAGGTGGGCAAAGGGGCCCATATTCCAAAGAGCACCTTTAGGATTTCACAGGTCATTTACCTACTTACCACACATTAGGGCCCCTGGAAAATGCCAGGGCAGTATAACTACCCCACAAGTGACCCCATTTTGGAAAGAAGACACCCCAAGGTATTCTGTGAGGGGCATGGCGAGTTCCTAGAATTTTTTATTTTTTGTCACAAGTTAGTGGAAAATGCTTATTTTTTTTTTTTTTTTTTTTTTCATACAAAGTCTCATATTCCACTAACTTGTGACAAAAAATAAAAACTTCCATGAACTCACTTTGCCCATCAGCGAATACCTTGGGGTCTCTTCTTTCCAAAATGGGGTCACTTGTGGGGTAGTTATACTGCCCTGGCATTCTAGGGGCCCAAATGTGTGGTAAGGAGTTTGAAATCAAATTCTGTAAAAAATGACCTGTGAAATCCGAAAGGTGCTCTTTTGAATATGGGCCCCTTTGCCCACCTCGGCTGCAAAAAAGTGTCACACATCTGGTATCTCCGTAATCGGGAGAAGTTGGGGAATGTGTTCTGGGGTGTCATTTTACATATACCCATGCTGGGTGAGAGAAATATCTTGGCAAAAGACAACTTTTCCCATTTTTTTTATACAAAGTTGGCATTTGACCAAGATATTTATCTCACCCAGCATGGGTATATGTAAAAAGACACCCCAAAACACATTCCTCAACTTCTCCTGAATACAGAGATACCAGATGTGTGACACTTTTTTGCAGCCTAGGTGGGCAAAGGGGCCCACATTCCAAAGAGCACCTTTCGGATTTCACAGGTCATTTACCTACTTACCACACATTTGGGCCCCTAGAATGCCAGGGCAGTATAACTACCACACAAGTGACCCCATTTTGGAAAGAAGAGACCCCAAGGTATTCGCTGATGGGCATAGTGAGTTCATGGAAGTTTTTATTTTTTGTCACAAGTTTGTGGAATATGAGACTTTGTATGAAAAAAAAAAAAAAAAAAAAAAATCATCATTTTCCACTAACTTGTGACAAAAAATAAAAAATTCTAGGAACTCGCCATGCCCCTCACGGAATACCTTGGGGTGTCTTCTTTCCAAAATGGGGTCACTTGTGGGGTAGTTATACTGCCCTGGTATTCTAGGGGCCCAAATGTGTGGTAAGGAGTTTGAAATCAAATTCAGGAAAAAATGAGGAGTGAAATCCGAAAGGTGCTCTTTGGAATATGGGCCCCTTTGCCCACCTAGGCTGCAAAAAAGTGTCACACATCTGGTATCCCCGTACTCAGGAGAAGTTGAGGAATGTGTTTTGGGGTGTCTTTTTACATATACCCATGCTGGGTGAGATAAATATCTTGGTCAAATGACAACTTTGTATAAAAAAATGGGAAAAGTTGTCTTTTGCCAAGATATTTCTCTCACCCAGCATGGGTATATATAAAATGACACCCCAAAACACATTCCCCACCTTCTCCTGAGTACGGAGATACCAGATGTGTGACACTTTTTTGCAGCCTAGGTGGGCAAAGGGGCCCATATTCCAAAGAGCACCTTTCGGATTTCACAGGTCATTTTTTCCTGAATTTGATTTCAAACTCCTTACCACACATTTGGGCCCCTAGAATGCCAGGGCAGTATAACTACCCCACAAGTGACCCCATTTTGGAAAGAAGAGACCCCAAGGTATTCGCTGATGGGCATAGTGAGTTCATAGAAGTTTTTATTTTTTGTCACAAGTTAGTGGAATATGAGACTTTGTAAGGAAAAAAAAAAAAAAAAAAAAAATCATCATTTTCCGCTAACTTGTGACAAAAAATAAAAAGTTCTATGAACTCACTATGCCCATCAGCGAATACCTTAGGGTGTGTACTTTCAGAAATGGGGTCATTTGTGGGGTGTTTGTACTGTCTGGGCATTGTAGAACCTCAGGAAACATGACAGGTGCTCAGAAAGTCAGAGCTGCTTCAAAAAGCGGAAATTCACATTTTTGTACCATAGTTTGTAAACGCTATAACTTTTACCCAAACCATTTTTTTTTTACCCAAACATTTTTTTTTTATCAAAGACATGTAGAACTATAAATTTAGAGCAAAATTTCTATATGGATGTCGTTTTTTTTTGCAAAATTTTACAACTGAAAGTGAAAAATGTCATTTTTTTGCAAAAAAATCGTTAAATTTCGATTAATAACAAAAAAAGTAAAAATGTCAGCAGCAATGAAATACCACCAAATGAAAGCTCTATTAGTGAGAAGAAAAGGAGGTAAAATTCATTTGGGTGGTAAGTTGCATGACCGAGCAATAAACGGTGAAAGTAGTGTAGGTCAGAAGTGTAAAAAGTGGCCTGGTCTTTCAGGGTGTTTAAGCACTGGGGGCTGAGGTGGTTAAATTGGCCCCATGCCTTCCACCTTCAGTATTTGACAAGATTCCTGGGACCAGCAACACACCTATATATAGTGAAAACTAACAACATAGGCGAGAAAACATAATAGAAAAAAACTCTGCACCAAATATATGCCAGGCATATCTCTTCTTTGGCACCATACTAAAGAGTAAATTTCTCTCTTTTTTTTTTTTTTTTTTTCCTTTTTTTTTTTTTTTTTCTTTTATTTAAGGGAGGGAATTATGTAGGTGCTGTCATGGGCTCATGGAAAACATATTACCGGTAAGAGTAATTGAAGTATTTCCATTACGCCCCATGACAGCACCTGTGAGAGACTAGACTAGATAACTATTAGGGAGGGACTACAGCCTGCAGCACCTTTCTCCCAAAAGACATATCCTGCACAGATGAAAGGTCCAACCTGTAGTGCTTGTAAAACGTAGAGGGGGAACTCCACGTTGCAGCCCTACAGATCTGTTCTATGGTAGCACACCCTTTTTCTGCCCAGGAAGAGGCTACTGCCCTGGTGGAATGGGCTGAAAAATCTGAAGGGACCTGACAATCTGATAGTGAATATGCCAAACCTATCGCTCTCTTGATCCATCTGGCTAAGGTACGGCTTGTAACCTTTGCGCCCCTGTTCCGACCCTGAAATTGAACAAAGAGTTGCGGGGTCTTTCTAAAGTCCTTCGTAGACTCTAAATACGCACAGACACACCTTCTAACGTCTAAAGTATGAAAGGATCTTTCTCCTTCATTCTTTGGGTCCTGACAAAAGGAAGGGAGAACTATCTCCTGAGACTTATGGAATACCGAGACTACTTTGGGCAGGAATGCAGGGTCTGGTTTGAAAACAATCCTATCCTCCAGAATCTGAGTATATGGTGGGGAAGAGGACAAGGCGGACAGCTCTCCTACTCGTCTGGCAGATGTAATGGCCACTAAAAATACGGTCTTATAGGACAACATCTTTAAGGGGATGTCCCCCAGAGGCTCAAACGGAGCCTTGGTTAGAGCAGAAAGAACCAGGTTAAGGTCCCATGGGGCTGACTTAGATTTGACTATAGGACATAGTCTAGAGGCCCCCCTAATGAACCTTTTGACCCAAGGATGAGTAGCCAATCGAAAGTCAAACAGGACACTCAGTGCTGAGACCTGCACCTTGAGAGTACTGGGTTTAAGCTTTTTGTTAAGGCCTTCCTGCAAAAAGTTCAAAATTAACGGGATGTTGGGTGAGTTCAAGTCTAAGCCTGGACCTGCAAACCGAAGGAAGGTTTTCCATACTCTCAGATAGATTTCGGAGGTGACTCTTTTCCTACTAGCCAGGAGAGTCCCAATGACTTGTTCTGATAGGCCTCTAGACCTGAAGAATGTCCTCTCAAAGTCCAAGCTGTCAGGTGGAGGTTCTTGACTTCCGGATGACGTAGAGGGCCCCGATATAATAGGTCCTGTCTTTCTGGAAGCACCCCGGGATCGGCTATTGATAGTCTCCTCAACCAAGTAAACTAAACTCTCTTTGGCCAGAATGGTGCTATTAGTGTCACTGTAGCCTGTTCCCTCCTGATCTTCTGGATCACTCTGGGCAATAGGGTGATGGGAGGGAAAGCATAGACTAGGCCCTTCAGATTTATCATCAGCCTGTTGTGCTTGGGGACCAGAAATGGGGTTGAATAAAAACCCTCTCCTTGTTCGTCCTTTGGGACTGGAACAAGGACTACCTTCTCCAGGAGGTTGTTTATTTCCTCCGAAGGTGCCACCTGTTTTGGAGGATTTTGGTTTAATGAAGTAATTTTGAAAGTCCTGGGTGGTAGTCTCTTGAAGTCTAGGCGATAGCCTTCCCTTATAACATCCTTTATCCAGGCGCTTGCGGTAATATTTCGCCAGGCCGGAAAAAATAAGGAAAGACGACCGCCTACTTGGGGTCTGGCGTCATTGTTGAGTGGAACTTGATGTTTGAGGTCTGGATTTAAACAGCACACCTTTGGATTTATCAGAACTCCACTCCCTCCTTATCTTTTGATCCCCAAAACCTTTCCTTCTTTCATTGATCCGAAATGGCTTTCCCTGTTTAGGAAAGGACGGTGCTGGAAATCCTTTTTTCTTATCAGATGCCTTATCCAAAATATCATCTAAGGCTGACCCAAACAAAAAATCTCCTTGGCAAGGGAGGGCACAGAGCTTAGATTTTGAAGCTACATCGCCCTTCCACCCTTTCAACCATAACGACCTTCTGGCTGAATTGGACAATGCAGCCGCCCTAGCGGAAAGCCTCAATGCATCAGCAGAGGCATCAGAGATGAAATCCACTGCACTGGACATAGTTGGTATAGCCTCCAGCAGCTGATCCCTAGGAGTCTTGTTCTCTATATGAGACTCTAATTCCTCCAACCAGAGCTTTAATGACCTTGCCACCGAGGTAGTCGCTATATTTGGTTTAAAGGCAGAAGTGGAAGCTTCCCAATTCTTCCTTAAGTATGCATCAGCCTTTTTGTCCATGGGATCTGTAAGGGACCCTAAATCCTCAAACGGGAGAGCTGACTTTTTATTTATCTTAGCTACGGAAGCGTCTACCTTCGGTACCTCCTGCCAAGCTGATACTTCTTGATCGTCAAAGGGGTACTTTCTCCTGACCGCTCTAGGGATAAAGAATTTTTTATCGGGCTTCTCCCACTCGCGTTTAATCAGGTCCTTGATACAGTCCTGAATGGGGAACACCCTAGACTTTTTAGGCTTTAGGCTCTCAAACATTAGCTCTGGTCTAGACCTGGACTCCTTTTCCTCCTCAAGCTCCATTGTGGATCTAACCGCCTTCAATAGTAGATCTGTATTTTCCGCTCTAAATAACGGCTTCCCTGTCAAATCCTCAGAGGAGGAATCTGAGTCTGCAATAGCGCCCTCCTCAGACCCAGAGTCCATAGAATCCTCCACTATTGCCTTTTGGGCCCTCTTATGCCTGGATGAGCTAGGCAGGGATTTTTTAAACTCCTCCACAGAAGAACGTACTTCATTTTTAACTAAATCTTGGATACTTTGCAATAAAGATGGCGACTCCTCTGCCACTAACTTATCCAGACATGATTGACAACATGTTTTTGGGTAAGACGGATCCAACTTCCGCTTGCAAATTCCACACTCCTTAGCTCTTTTGTGGGACGCTTTCTTTGGGGCTTCTTTAACCTGCATTTAATAAAACAGCCCAATCAGTCTAACCTGACATAATAATAATAACTCCCCGAAGGGAGATGGTGGGGGTTAACCCCTCTTACCCCCAGGAGTACCATGCTTGGTTCCGAAAGCTGCTCCTGTCTGTCGGTGCGCTGTTGTACTTCCCCCTCTTCTTGCATGATAATGCTGCCTCAAGGGGGGCCAATGGAGGGCTGCAGGTGCCGCCTGGCGTCCGGTCCGGTCAGTATCTGCCTGCTGCTGCTCCCTCCACGCTGGCTGGCCGGCGTTCCCTTTTTCAAATGGGCCGCGCAGCGCCCGCCATGTTAAAGCTCCTCCCCTTCCGGCCGGTGGAACGCACGCGTCACTTCCGGTGTGACGCGCACGCCCAGCTCAGCCAGCCTCAATGAGAGGAGAAGACGAACCTCCCCCCTCACGCCGCAACTTCGCCGGCAGGCAGGGTCACAAGGCAGCAACAGGATTCCCCCCATGGCACCGAAGAAGGGAAAAAAACAGCCACACTCCTTAGCAGACGCCGGGCTTCTCAGCGGCTCCTAGTGGAGACTTACGCCGACAGGTACCTCCACTAGGTTTCGTTTTAACCCTAGAGATCCTGCAGCCGAAAATAGACCTGGAAAGAACTCCTCCTGTCCCTGGACAGGAAACAGGAAAGAACTGAAGGTGGAAGGCATGGGGCCAATTTAAAGATCTGGGAAGTTCCTGTTTCCTGTCCGGAAGGAGGAGGATCTCTCACAGGTGCTGTCATGGGGCGTAATGGAAAGTGTAATGTAGTACAGTTTTGCATCCTTTTTTCCCCCAAAGTATGTTAAATGTGGTGCAAAAAAAAAAAAAAAAAACGCTATGTGAACCCAGCCTTACTGGAGACACTATACAGTGAACTCCCCTCCTTTACAGCACCAATCACCTCTAGTTTTGGCCACCTGAAGCCCCCTCACTGGCTTTTAGGGTCCATTCACACGTCCGTTTTTTCTTTCCTGATCTGTTCCGTTTTTTCAGGAACAGATCAGGACCAGATCTGGACCCATTCATTTTCAATGGGTCCTGGAAAAAAATCGGACAGCACAATGTGTGCTGTCCGTTTCCGTTGTTCCGTTCCGCATGTCCGTTTAAATATAAAACATGTCCTATTCTTGTCCTGAAAAATCGGATCCTGGACCAATACAAAGTCAATGGATCCGCAAAAAACGGAAGACATTCGTATGTCATTACGTATGTCATCCGTTTTATGCGGATTCCGTTCCTGGAAATTAGGCTTCCTCCCCAGTATTAAATGTGCCCCCCTCCCTCTATATTCATTGGTGGCCAGTGCGGCAGTGCGGATTCCCAGTAAGTTTTCTACAGATCTGATTTTTCACTTCGTGAAAAACTCAGATCCGACAGTATATTCTAACACAGAGGCGTTCCCATGGTGATGGGGACGCTTCTAGTTAGAATATACTGAGAACGGGGTACATGACTGCCCCCTGCTGCCTGGCAGCACCCGATCTCTTACAGGGGGCTGTGATCTGCACAATTAAACCCCTCAGGTGCTGCGCCTGAGGGGTTAATTGTGCATATCATAGCCCCCTATAAGAGATCGGGTGCTGCCAGGCAGCAGGGGGCAGACCCCCCCCCTCCCCAGTATTAAATGTGCCCAGTGCGGCCTCACCTCTCCCCCCCCCCCCCATCATCGGTGGCCAGTGCGGATTCCCAGTATTAATAAATGTGCCCAGTGCGGTCTAATACTGGGAATCCGCACTGGCCACCCATGATGGGGGGGGGGGGGGGAAGAGGTGAGACCGCACTCGGCACATTTATTAATACTGGGAATCCGCACTGCCACCAATGATGGGGGGGGGTGGGGAGAGGTGAGACCGCACTGGGCACATTTATTAATACTGGGAATCCGCACTGCCACCAATGATGGGGGGGGGGGGGGGGAGAGGTGAGACCGCACTGGGCACATTTATTAATACTGGGAATCCGCACTGGCCACCGATGATTGGGGGGGGGGGGGGGGGGGAGGTGAGGCCGCACTGGGCACATTTAATACTGGGGAGGGAGGGGGGTCTGCCCCCTCCTGCCTGGCAGCACCTGATCTCTCACAGGGGGCTATGATTCGCACAATAATTGTGCGGATCACAGCCCCCTGTAAGAGATCGGGTGCTGCCAGGCAGCAGGGGGCAGTCATGGACACCGTTCTCAGTATATTCTAACTAGAAGCGTCCCCATCACCATGGGAACGCCTCTGTGTTAGAATATACTGTCGGATTTGAGTTTTCACATGTTTCCGTTTTTTGCGGATCCGCAAAAAATGGATGACATACGGAAACATTTTCAGGAACAACGGATCCGCAAAAAACGGACCGAAAATCGGGATGTAGAAAAATACGGACGTGTGAATGTAGCCTTACAGTGAGGAGGCTACAATTGGCCAGTCAGCATAGATCAGCCAATCACAGCGATTGTGGCTGCAGGGGGGACATAACATGGTTACCTCATTTTAGATGGGCCATGGTCCTATCTATAAAGAGGTTATCTTACTTTGCTAGATAGGCACAAATGATTTTGTACCTCATATTAATTTTATATAGTGAATTTAGCATTAGTTCATATATTTGCAGAATGCTGTTGCATTGTGTTTAGTTTTATTTTTGTCTTTTCAGCCATGGTAAAGCAGATCTGCATTATGTCAGTATAAGGGCTCGTTCACATGACCGTTGGTGTCCCGTGCCAGTGCTGTGAACCGCAAATTGCGGTCCGCAATGCACGGGCACCTTCCGTGGGGCAGGCGCATAGGGATCGCAGGCCCATTCACTTGAATGGGTGCGCTATCCCTCCGTTCCGCAAAAAAGATAGAGCATGTTCTTTTTGCGGTGCGGAGGCACGGAACGGAACCCCAGAAAGCACTCCGTAGTGCTTCCATAGTGTTCCGTTCCGTGCTTCCGTTCCGCATCTCCGGACCCATTGAAATGAATGGGTCCGCATCCGCGATGCGGAATGACAACGGAACGGTGCCCGTGTATTGCGGATCTGCAAATGTGGTCCGCAATACGCGAACGGGACACCAACGGTCGTGTGAACGAACCCCAATTCTGTAGAAGCTAGGTCTTACAAAGACACAAAGCAGTGTCCATAATAACACAAAATCATGCTCCCACACAGAGCATATTTTCTGCACTGGAAAGAAGGGATGCAAATGAGAATTTAGCAAACTCCGCCCTTCTTCCCAAAATTCCAGAGGAGCATGTATGACCTAAAAATCTCCTCATGCCTATTAAGGAGCTCTCTGTAGGGAGAGAAAGATTTGAAAGTCTGGCATACAGACCAGACAGCCTGGAAATGTGGCAAATTTATTAAGAGGTCTGTGCCTCTTAAATTTGGCACATTTTGCACCAACAAGCTTTAAAATTAGACTAGTTAATACTTGTCTTAGTATATCTGCACCATTGTGTCAGATTTGATCTTCATAGATGGCAGGCATTTTATATGTATGGTGGAAATCGTCATTTTAAAGATGGTGCCTGCTCTCCAGTGCGGCGGGAATCATAGCCACCGGCCAGGCACAAATGTCTGCAATCAGCTAGCGATCTGCCCCCAATGTCCAAGATAGGAATACCCCTTTAAGACAGTCTTCAGACATTTAACCCCTCAGATGCCAGGGAAGCTGTTACTTTCCCCTGCGGAGATGGGGAAAGCACCCTGTTCTAATAATGAGCCGAAGCCTGTACCAGGCTCATTATTAGTATATCCCAGTTCAGGCTACTAGTGATTTTTATATTGGAGCAATTTCAATTTTATATATATATATATATATATATATATATATATATATATATATATATTTATTAATAATAATAATTCAAATCATCCCTGTGACAAATACCGTACCCCAATTGACACCGGATGTCAACTACTTTGATCTCACGAGATACAGTATGGTCACTGGTTACTAAGGCGTGACATTACAGCCTCCTGGAGGAGCGGGTAAGGTCAGTCTTGGTACAGTTTTCACAGATTCCTCCTATCCACATGGGGACAGAGAGGCAACAAGCTGAGAGCGCCTTTTCAATGCCCCAGTGAAACAGCGCGTTCTCAGCCCGGAAAGACTGCCACCAGTTCTTTGATATAAGCCCAGTCCGCTAACGGGATTATATAGGGTAATAAACCAACCCGCGATAGCGTATTACTAGGCCAAAAAACGGACGTGGGGATTCATGATCGAGATACAAGACAGCACAAGATTAAATTATATATTTAATCGCCTTAAGGGCTCACTAGACAATACACTATACACACCAGGATATATACAGTGGTCTGAGGCTACAAATACAGGTGGTATAGTACAAACAGGATTAAACAGAGCGAAAGTCAGTTTCCCAGATGGATGAGTCCTTTTGGGTTGTGATGAGTCCTTTGCTGTAGTCACATGGAGGGAAGTGATGTCAGCAGGTTGCAGGTCCCTTTAAAGCAGTGCTTCTCAATTATTTTCTGTCATGCCCCCCCTAGGAAGAAAACATTTTGCGCCCCCCGCACGACTGTAAATAGTATCATTTGTCTATAAAATTGTTATAAGTACACCTCTGCATAACACTGTATCCTTATTAACGTATAAGAGAATAAAAAAATAAAGAAATGTGGATCGGACACACACTTATGGGGGGATAAGTGTGTATGACGGACACTTATGGGGGGATCTGTGGATGACGGACACTTATGGTGGGATCTGTGGATGACGGACACTTATGGGGGGGATCTGTGGCTGGCACTGTTATATATGTGCCATCCACAGACCCCCCACCCCATAACAGTGCCATCCACAGTGCCCCCCCCAGCCCATAACAGTGCCATCCACAGACCCCCACCCCTTAACTGTGCCATCCACAGATTCCGTGTGCCCGCCGCCGTTTAAAGTTATTAAACATGCCCCCCTCACTCCTAATAGTAGCGTATATCCGAATTTCTTCTGTATAATGCCGGCAGGCGGGCCGGGCGGCCGGCGCGTCCCTCAGTGACGTCACTTGTCTGCGCCGTCTGCTTCATTCATAAAGCAGGCGGCGCAGGCACGTGACATCACTGAGGGACGCACCGGCCGCCCGGCCTGCCTGCCGGCATTATACAGAAGAAATTCGGATATACGCTACTATTAGGAGTGAGGGGGGCATGTTTAATAACTTTTAATTCAATAATACATTTTATATTAGTATACCGGGGCGGGGCTATAGTACAGTGACCGCACCGCCCCACCGCTATTGCCGGCCCCCAGCTCCTCCTCCCAGTCTCTCCCCCGGCCCCCGCTCCGTACATCGCGTCCAGCGCCTGCGCCGGCCTCTGATCAGACGGGAGATGAGCGCTTCCACAATGGAAGCGCTCATCTCCCTGCCGCATATTACACTGCGAGCTGTCGGCCGCCCGGCGCCCCTGTTGCTATGGCACCCTGTGCGGCCGCACAGCCCGCACACCCCAAAGGCCAGCCCTGAACGAGCCCCCCTTTACGGAGCCTGGTGCCCCCCATGGGGAGCGCGCCTCACTATTTGAGAAGCACTGCTTTAAACACATGTTTTCTTTAAATGGACCGCGCTGCACCAGGACAGAGCTGAAAAAATCCTCCCTTCCAGATCTCACAGGAAATTCCTGGACATGGGTAAGCAGTCAGTTCACTCGAATTCACCTTTCCTCCAGGGAACCTTATGAAAAATCAAGGTGCCGCCAATAGTGAAGTACAATCACAAAAGATTCCAACTGCAAGGTTTTTATTATACTCACAAGATGGATAAGGTAACAAGCAGTGTACACAAATTATTCACCCGACCCGGGTTTCGCTTTAGGAAGCTTCGTCAGGGGTATCTACTCCGCCTACCTAGAGGCGGTCTTTATATACCTGCCTGTGATAAGCTACCACACCTCCTTAAAATCATCATAGCCTTTATGGCTCAATACAAAAATAAAACAACCATAAAATACATCAAATACATTCATAAAACCTATACCACAAAAAGACCTCCTTTGGGTCACCAAGTTACTGGTTAAACTATAAATTGCAAACAAATCTGCACTACTCCAGACTAATCCCATATCAGCATATAAAGTCTTAAACCATGCGATCGTATCGATTACATCCAAAGTATCGCACACGATCGCATGGTTAGCACAGAGACATATCCGGCCCAATCCCACCAATCCCATGCGCCAGCATTCTCATGACTAGCACAGGGGTATATCTGAACTAGTCGCATGTGTTCGCATAGAATAGCTCGATCGCATAACATTAGCATACTTGGCACTAACACTCCCAGGGTTAATACACAGGGTAACTCCACAAGCATGTCATAACATTCTCCTACTCAGCGCTACCCACCCACCTTTAAGGCACAGTATCTATCCGATGAAAAGAAAACGCACCTCTTGGAGGCTATCCCCTCATTCATGGATAGCTGAAACATCACCACCCACATAGTTGATTGCAGCCCTTGATCAATAATACCTAGTACCGCCCTCCTCCATTCATTGCTGTCCTACTTGCCATACCTCACATGGTTCAGTCCCACCAATGGAGACGTCAGGGGTCACATGGCTCTTTCCAGCCAGTAACAACTTCACATGTCATTGGACCGCCCTTCAGTAGTTGTTTACACACCATGGGACCGCCCTCCTTCATTCATGGATGGCCACTCCTTTCCCCCACGAGATCCTTCTCCACCTATGGTAGAGTACTTCTCCTGGGGCCCCCTCCCTCCATCCAGGAATGACTGAACACATCGCGATCCACATGGTTGCCTACAGCTATAGGCGGGCACCCCCTCACTACTGCCACAGACTATGCATGGCCAGAACGGGGATTGCAGAAAATTCTCTCAGGTGAGGCAGGGTTTTAAAATCGAATTCTACATTCATCCCTTTTGGTTGCAATGAATCCATCATGTAGAGCCATTCAACCTCCCTTCTATTAATCCGCTCGATTGAATTCCCTCCCCGCCAGTGTGGTTTAACCAACTCCACCCCTACAAAAGACAGGCCATTCGGGTCTTTCTGATGTTTAATTTTAAAATGCATCGAGACACTATGGGTCTCAAGTCCCTTTCTAATGTTGCGGACATGCTCCTGAATTCTAACTTTCAGCTTTCGCATGATGCGGCCCACATACTGGAGGCCACACGGGCACTCCAGCATGTAGACCACCCCTACACTTTCACATGTGATGCATCCTTTTATCTTGTAGTCCTGACCCTTCTGATTGGAATGTACAGTCTGAGTATCCCTCTTTCTTTTTTCTCTCTTCCTATTGTGGCACGGCAGACAGAACCCACACCAGGTGAATTTATTCCCCTTTCTGATACTCTCAGATAGGGGTGGGCGATATAGGCGATATGCGGTATAAATTTGTGCCACGATATGGATTTTGTGCATATCGCCGGACCGCGATATGATCGCGCTCTCAGCGCGCACCATGTTCTCCTCAGCCGGCACAGTGGAGAAGGCGAGAGTCCCTCCCTCCCCACTGTGCGCGGCTGCCGCTGGCCACCAATAAGAACAGAGTAGGAGGAGGAGGGGAGGGACTGTGGCCACTGCGCCACCATTGAATGTGCCGGCCATATCCCGGCCCCTATGACTGCACGCTGCAGGGCAGTTCTCTCATGTGGCTCCTTCCCAATCAGCTCCACCCACCAGCCGACCGCGACATGGAGATGGTGGCGGGACGTCCACCGAGATATTACAGAGCAAGACTGCCGTGTCACCACGATAGATGGAGGCGGAGTCCAGCACAGTGAAGGCCTTCACAACGATGTCTGGCAGTGGGCAGTTCCGATCGGAGTCCCAGCAGTGTAATGCTGGGGCTCCGATCGGTTACCATGGCAGCCAGGAGTCACGCTACTGAAGTCCTGGCTGCCATGGAATGTTAGTGAGCAGCATTATACTCACGTGCACCGTGGCCGCCGGTCGCTCCTTCTTCTGTCTGTGCGGCGCATTGCTAATGCTTATAGCATTAGCAATGCGCCGCACAGACCTATGAGAAGAAGGAGCGACCGGCGGCCACGGTGCACGTGAGTATAATGCTGCTCACTAACATACCATGGCAGCCAGGACTTCAGTAGCGTCCTGGCTGCCATGGTAACCGATCGGAGCCCCAGCATTACACTGCTGGGACTCTGATCGGAACTGCCCACTGCCACCAATGATGGGGGGGGGGGACCCTGTGGCCACTGCCACCAATGATTAATACTGGGGAGGAAGGGGTGGGTTTGAGTTACCAGAGGGGGCTGATAAGAGGGAGAGGCTGGGGGGCGGATCAGAGGCTGGCTGCCATGGTCAGCTCCCTGCTGTTGTGTGCACAAAGCACAGGGCAGCAGGGAGAGTGTAAAGTTCTATTCACCCTAATAGAGCTCTATTAGGGTGAATATGACAAGGGTTCTAGCCCTTAAGGAGGCTAATAGTTACTAAATAAAAAGTAAAAAAAAAAAAGTTTAAACACCACCCCCAATATAGAAAACAATATATCGCGATATATATCGCATATCGCACATGCTTAAAATTATATTGCAATATAGATTTTAGGCCATATCGCCCACCCCTACCCTCAGAGTATGAGGCACTGTGCACCAGTTTAGTCCGTAAACTTGGTGCTTTTCTGAAAATTACATTCGGATGTTCCGGGATATCCTTCCCTAACACTAGATCATTTTTTTAGAGTTGGCCAGTTCTTCCTTATTATATTCTTGATAGTTCCAGCTTGGACGTTGTACTGTGTGAGGAAAGAAAAACGGAAGTCTTTCTTTATTCTCCCCGAGGATCCCTCTCCTGCACTCTCTCTCTCTCTCTACTTCTTCTCTACATTTATCTAGATCTTCTCTACAGTATTCTTTCTCCAGAAACCGCCCACTGATAACCTCACTTTGTGCTCTAAAGTCTTCATCTTTTGTGCAATTACAGTGAATCCTTTTTAATTGCCCCTTGGGTATATTCTTCAGCCAAGGGGTATAATGACAACTGGAGGTTTCTATATACCCATTAACGTCAGTCTCCTTGAAGAACGTTTTAGTCTTCAGGTGATTATCTTCCCGAAAGATTGTTAGATCAAGGAAGTCAATGCTGTTAATACTGACTGTACTTGTGAAGGAGAGGCTCCATTGATTCATGTTCAGACTGTTAATGAAGTTCAAAAGACCCTGTCTCTCTCCCCTCCACACAATCAGACAGTCGTCAATGAACCTCTTCCAGATAGTAAGTTCACCAAAAGCAGTCACTTTATTCAGAACGGGGTTGATGTTTTCTTTTTCCCAAGCCCCCATAAAAATATTAGCAAAACTGGGGGCGAATTTCGCCCCAATCGCCGTTCCTGTGCGCTGGAGATAGTAGTTGTCCTTGTACCAAAAGTAGTTGTGACAGAGGCAGAAGTCTACACAATCAAGGATAAAATTCCCTTGTACCTCGGTCATCAAAAGATCCTGCCTCTGAGGGCGTAGCTTGACCGCGGACTGGATGGCAGCCTGAGAGAGCTCTATCCTGTCACGTACTTACATTAACATTGAATTAGCTAACTAAATCGCCTAAATTATGGGCAAAATAGGGAGATATCAGCCGAGAGAAGGTGAAGGACCTGCCAGGTCAAAAATGAACCAAGCAGCGGTCACGAAACTCTTTGCAAAGAGACATACAAACTCTCCCGCTTCACAGGCCAAGATGGCGCCGGAGCCGACTGAGCTGCAAGAATCTGAGGAGGAACCTCACTCAAGCAGTGAAGAGGAACAAGCTCCAGATGAAGCGCTCACAGCGGCAGTGCTGAAGAAGGCTTTAGCCCAGGCACTGAGACCGGTAAGAGATGATTTAGCTGACAAAGTCGGACTTACATGCCCTTGGGTTCCGGACGGAGACCCTAGAGTGGACGTGCTCGGAGCTCACCGCTCACGCTTCAGGATTAGCAGCCAGAACGGAGCAATTAGAGGCCCATGTAAACACGGCATATACACTGATCGAAGATCAGGAAAATAGAAGCCGGCGAAAAAATATTAGAATCAAGGGACTGCCGGAGTCCTGGGCAGGGGAAGCACTCCCTAAAGTGGCGCAAGAATTATTTGCTGGACTCTTGGGTCAGGAACGCACGAACGCGATTATAATAGAGCGGATACATAAAGCTCTCCGATTGAAGCCAAAGCCCAGCGAACCACCGCGTGATGTAATATGTGGTCTGTTATCCTACGTGGACACAGCTGCGATTCTTCGCTCGGCTAGGGAAAAAAGCCTGACCTGCTATGAAGGTGTCGAGATATCCCTGTATCAGGACATTGCTCCCTCGACTCTCCAGAAACGGCGTCTGATGCGCCCGTTGTTAGACAAGTTGCGAGCAAAAAACCTTCAATATGCATGGTTATTTCCTTTTGGAATTTCTATAATAAAGAATGACAAGCGGATCATTATAAAAACCCCAGCCGATCTGGAAACCGCATGGTCTGTCCTGGGCATAGAGCCAATAGAGATACCGTCATGGTCACTTGCGGCGGATCTGGTACGCTTGCCACAATCAGAGGAATGGCATACTCTCACTCGTCCTAAGCCTCAAAGAACAAAGAGATCTTCAATTGTCACCAACTCGCCTCATCGCTGATCCCAGGGACTTACTCCTTTGGATTAATCCTGCGACATGATCGGACGAGGCATCTGCAGTCTGATCATCACCGGTGACTTAACGCCTCACTCACCGCAAGTGAACCTGTTTAATTCGCCACTAAGAAATACTGCTTGGGCGATTTTTCAACTCATTCTTTTGCCTTAGGATTTTATCTTAGTTTGTTTCCTCCCTTATTGTTCACCTTGACCTCTCTCCCTCCCCCTGTTGTGTTTTTCTTGGGCAGATCTCACCTTTCTTAATGAAAGGGTGAGATCTGTGGAAAATTCACATCAAATCCGCACGACAAACTGCATAAAAATGCACAAAAAAACATGATAAACAGTGCAGATTTATGTGCGTTTTTATGCAGATTTTCACCATGTGCTGCTACCCTTAGAGCTAGGTCCTTGTCACAGGAGCAGCATTCAGGACAAAAATAACTCTGACACATAGGGTTTCATTTATCAAGATACTTGCGACTATTTTAGTGGTAAAAATAGGCGCAAGTCCCTTTTTTGACCAGCTGTGCAACAATATTAAGTCGCAAGGGCAGTGTGGAAAAGTGTGCTTGCTGCCTGTTTTTTACCTTGTAGAAATGTCCTATACTTGTCTGTAAAATGGATGAGAATAAGACATGTTCTATTTTTTTTGCAGGCTTATGTAATGGGCAAATGGATAAGGACAGCACACAGAGTGCTGCCCTCATCTTTTGCAGCTCCAAGGAAATAATTGGGTCTGCATTCCCCAAAAATACGTCTGTGTGTAAATGGCTTATAGAAGAGAAGTATTTTATCCATAGTAGGAGGGCCTGCAGGCTGCAGCGTTACTGCATGAACAGCACACTACGCAAAAAAACACACAGTGAACAGGAGGCAGTGAAAAGCAAATACAGGATTTGCTGGGTTGACACAGTCCATTGGCGACTTTTAATTTATTGCAACGTACCTGATAGTTTACGATTGGTTGTACACTCCGTGGTCTACTAATCTGCTATCCGGTGTCAGGGGTCGTTTTTGTCCTTTAACTGTAAACGGGTTTCCAGGTTCCAAAGAGGTAAATGAAAACCGAAAGTGACTAAGCTAACGTTAGGCGGGAGAAGGACAGCCAATCAGGGCATAGTACATCCTCTCCGCACGCCAAATCAGCTCGTAAGTTCCGAAACAACATCCTCCTCCCTTGACATTGCGACATTGCTAATGCTGCAGAAACGAGTTCAGGCTGAGGCCGGGCGTAGTCTTTCAGCACTTTGAGTGTCAGGCCTCAATTAAAGGAGCAAAGCCTCTAGAACCAGCTATTATTTCAGCCAAGCCGATTACTATGTGAAAGACCTTTTTAAGTTTACATCGTTAAATCATAGAAACATTCATATTTTTTAATTATTATGGCACCCTTCTCCACAGCAACGAACAACTTAATACTAGACCCCAAAAATACCTGACATTATTGTATTTTTTTACAATTTCCTTTCATGGTGGACCAAAGACATAGAGAGTGAGACACGTTTGCTAAGACGGCAGCTGATTGGGTTGCCAGGTGTAGGTCATCAATATGAAAAAGTCCAGAGAACCTCTTTAACCACCTCAGCCCCCAGTCAGTGCCATCTTAAGAGCATTATAGGCCCCCGGGCAATACAGTGCACTGGGGCCCTGTCTACACAATCACGCACTAGAATAAAAATGCAAATTATCAATAAGGCGATATTTATTGGTACTTTCAACAAAATCAGTGTTTAATATAGGAATAATATATAGGGGGGGCACAAAGATACCACAGTCAAAAATGGGGGGGCAAAAACAAAATAAGTATATATAAATAAGATTACAAAATATGAGAGAATTGCGGTATGCAGGGATACATTTATAATAAAACTATTTACTTACAAAAGAAGCTGTTCAATCGTCTGCTGTGCCGTCCTCTGCTTGCTTCCGCGGATTCTTTCCCCTTCTTTCTGTCTCTCGTCAGTGCGCAGGCGCACTGTTATGGTGGATCTGTGGAAGACACACTGTTATGGGGGCATCTGTGGATGACAGTGTTATTATGCCTCTCATTAGCCCCCATATGCTGCCTCTCATCATTAGCCCCCATATGCTGCCTCTCATCATTAGCCCCCATATGCTGCCTCTCATCATTAGCCCCCATATGCCTCTCCATTAGCCCCCATATGCCTCTCCATTAGCCCCCATATGCCTCTCCATTAGCCCCCATATGCCTCTCCATTAGCCCCCATATGCCTCTCCATTAGCCCCCATATGCCTCTCCATTAGCCCCCATATGCCTCTCCATTAGCCCCCATATGCCTCTCCATTAGCCCCCATATGCCTCTCCATTAGCCCCCATATGCCTCTCCATTAGCCCCCATATGCCTCATTAGCCCCCATATGCCTCATTAGCCCCCATATGCCTCATTAGCCCCCATATGCCTCTCCATTAGCCCCCATATGCCTCTCCATTAGCCCCCATATGCCTCATTAGCCCCCATATGCCTCTCCATTAGCCCCCATATGCCTCTCCATTAGCCCCCATATGCCTCATTAGCCCCCATATGCCTCTCCATTAGCCCCCATATGCCTCTCCATTAGCCCCCATATGCCTCTCCATTAGCCCCCATATGCCTCTCCATTAGCCCCCATATGCCTCTCCATTAGCCCCCATATGCCTCATTAGCCCCCATATGCCTCTCCATTAGCCCCCATATGCCTCATTAGCCCCCATATGCCTCTCCATTAGCCCCCATATGCCTCTCCATTAGCCCCCATATGCCTCTCCATTAGCCCCCATATGCCTCTCCATTAGCCCCCATATGCCTCTCCATTAGCCCCCATATGCCTCATTAGCCCCCATATGCCTCTCCATTAGCCCCCCATATGCCTCTCTCCATTAGCCCCCCATATGCCTCTCTCCATTAGCCCCCCATATGCCTCTCCATTAGCCCCCATATGCCTCATTAGCCCCCATATGCCTCTCCATTAGCCCCCATATGCCTCATTAGCCCCCATATGCCTCATTAGCCCCCATATGCCTCTCCATTAGCCCCCATATGCCTCTCCATTAGCCCCCATATGCCTCATTAGCCCCCATATGCCTCTCCATTAGCCCCCATATGCCTCTCCATTAGCCCCCATATGCCTCTCCATTAGCCCCCATATGCCTCTCCATTAGCCCCCCATATGCCTCTCTCCATTAGCCCCCCATATGCCTCTCCATTAGCCCCCCATATGCCTCTCCATTAGCCCCCATATGCCTCTCCATTAGCCCCCTTATGCCCCCAGCAGCCACATTTTCTTATAAAATAAAAAATCACTTACCTCTCCTGCTCCTGGACGCCGCCTGCCTCTCCTCAGTCGACTCTGTGCTCTGAACTGGCGCGCACAGCGTGAGGTCACAGAGCGCCCTCACGCTGTGCGCAGCCCTGCACAGCCGACAGCCGAGGACCAGGAAGTGGTGAGTACAGAGCGTTCACCACTTCCTGGTCTCTCGGTTCTAATGAGCGCTTCCATAATGGAAGCGCTCATTAGTATTCAACTGGGGGGGCAACCTGTGTGTGTTAGGCGGCCGTTCCCGCGGGTGGTGGGTTCACTGGGCAGGCGGGCCCCCAGGCAAGTGGGGCCCCCGGGCAACTGCCCAGCGTGCCCATTCGAAAAGACGGCCCTGCCCCCAGTGCTTAAACACCCTGAAAGACCAGGCCACTTTTTACACTTCTGACCTACACTACTTTCACCGTTTATTGCTCGGTCATGCAACTTACCACCCAAATGAATTTTACCTCCTTTTCTTCTCACTAATAGAGCTTTCATTTGGTGGTATTTCATTGCTGCTGACATTTTTACTTTTTTTGTTATTAATCGAAATTTAACGATTTTTTTTGCAAAAAAATGAAATTTTTCACTTTCAGTTGTCAAATTTTGCAGAAAAAACGAGATCCATATATAAATTTTGCTCTAAATTTATTGTTCTACATGTCTTTGATAAAAAAAAAATGTTTGGGTAAAAAAAAAATGGTTTGGGTAAAAGTTATAGCGTTTACAAACTATGGTACAAAAATGTGAATTTCCGCTTTTTGAAGCAGCTCTGACTTTCTGAGCACCTGTCATGTTTCCTGAGGTTCTACAATGACCAGACAGTACAAATACCCCACAAATGACCCCATTTCGGAAAGTACACACCCTAAGGTATTCGCTGATGGGCATAGTGAGTTCATAGAACTTTTTATTTTTTGTCACAAGTTAGCGGAAAATGATGATTTTTTTTTTCTTACAAAGTCTCATATTCCACTAACTTGTGACAAAAAATAAAAAGTTCTATGAACTCACTATGCCCATCACGAAATACCTTGGGGTCTCTTCTTTCCAAAATGGGGTCACTTGTGGGGTAGTTATACTGCCCTGGCATTCTAGGGGCCCAAATGTGTGGTAAGGAGTTTGAAATCAAATTCTGTAAAAAATGACCTGTGAAATCCGAAAGGTGCTCTTTGGAATATGGGCCCCTTTGCCCACCTAGGCTGCAAAAAAGTGTCACACATCTGGTATCTCCGTACTCAGGAGAAGGTGGGGAATGTGTTTTGGGGTGTCATTTTACATATACCCATGCTGGGTGAGAGAAATATCTTGGCAAAAGACAACTTTTCCCATTTTTTTATACAAAGTTGGCATTTGACCAAGATATTTATCTCACCCAGCATGGGTATATGTAAAAAGACACCCCAAAACACATTCCTCAACTTCTCCTGAGTACGGAGATACCAGATGTGTGACACTTTTTTGCAGCCTAGGTGGGCAAAGGGGCCCATATTCCAAAGAGCACCTTTCGGATTTCACAGGTCATTTTTTACTGAATTTGATTTCAAACTCCTTACCACACATTTGGGCCCCTAGAATGCCAGGGCAGTATAACTACCCCACAAGTGACCCCATTTTGGAAAGAAGAGACCCCAAGGTATTCGCTGATGGGCATAGTGAGTTCATGGAAGTTTTTATTTTTTGTCACAAGTTAGTGGAATATGAGACTTTGTATGGAAAAAAAAAAAAAAAAAAAAAAATCATCATTTTCCACTAACTTGTGACAAAAAATAAAAAATTCTAGGAACTCGCCATGCCCCTCACGGAATACCTTGGGGTGTCTTCTTTCCAAAATGGGGTTACTTGTGGGGTAGTTATACTGCCCTGGCATTCTAGGGGCCCAAATGTGTGGTAAGGAGTTTGAAATCAAATTCTGTAAAAAATGACCTGTGAAATCCGAAAGGTGCTCTTTGGAATATGGGCCCCTTTGCCCACCTAGGCTGCAAAAAAGTGTCACACATCTGGTATCTCCGTACTCAGGAGAAGGTGGGGAATGTGTTTTGGGGTGTCATTTTACATATACCCATGCTGGGTGAGAGAAATATCTTGGCAAAAGACAACTTTTCCCATTTTTTTATACAAAGTTGGCATTTGACCAAGATATTTATCTCACCCAGCATGGGTATATGTAAAAAGACACCCCAAAACACATTCCTCAACTTCTCCTGAGTACGGAGATACCAGATGTGTGACACTTTTTTGCAGCCTAGGTGGGCAAAGGGGCCCATATTCCAAAGAGCACCTTTCGGATTTCACAGGTCATTTTTTACTGAATTTGATTTCAAACTCCTTACCACACATTTGGGCCCCTAGAATGCCAGGGCAGTATAACTACCCCACAAGTGACCCCATTTTGGAAAGAAGAGACCCCAAGGTATTCGCTGATGGGCATAGTGAGTTCATGGAAGTTTTTATTTTTTGTCACAAGTTAGTGGAATATGAGACTTTGTATGAAAAAAAAAAAAAAAATCATCATTTTCCACTAACTTGTGACAAAAAATAAAAAATTCTAGGAACTTGCCATGCCCCTCACGGAATACCTTGGGGTGTCTTCTTTCCAAAATGGGGTCACTTGTGGGGTAGTTATACTGCCCTGGCATTCTAGGGGCCCAAATGTGTGGTAAGGAGTTTGAAATCAAATTCTGTAAAAAATGACCTGTGAAATCCGAAAGGTGCTCTTTGGAATATGGGCCCCTTTGCCCACCTAGGCTGCAAAAAAGTGTCACACATCTGGTATCTCCGTACTCAGGAGAAGGTGGGGAATGTGTTTTGGTGTGTCTTTTTACATATACCCATGCTGGGTGAGATAAATATCTTGGTCAAATGCCAACTTTGTATAAAAAAATGGGAAAAGTTGTCTTTTGCCAAGATATTTCTCTCACCCAGCATGGGTATATGTAAAATGACACCCCAAAACACATTCCCCACCTTCTCCTGAGTACGGAGATACCAGATGTGTGACACTTTTTTGCAGCCTAGGTGGGCAAAGGGGCCCATATTCCAAAGAGCACCTTTCGGATTTCACAGGTCATTTTTTACAGAATTTGATTTCAAACTCCTTACCACACATTTGGGCCCCTAGAATGCCAGGGCAGTATAACTACCCCACAAGTGACCCCATTTTGGAAATAAGAGACCCCAAGGTATTCGCTGATGGGCATAGTGAGTTCATGGAAGTTTTTATTTTTTGTCACAAGTTAGTGGAATATGAGACTTTGTATGAAAAAAAAAAAAATCATCATTTTCCACTAACTTGTGACAAAAAATAAAAAATTCTAGGAACTTGCCATGCCCCTCACGGAATACCTTGGGGTGTCTTCTTTCCAAAATGGGGTCACTTGTGGGGTAGTTATACTGCCCTGGCATTCTAGGGGCCCAAATGTGTGGTAAGGAGTTTGAAATCAAATTCTGTAAAAAATGACCTGTGAAATCCGAAAGGTGCTCTTTGGAATATGGGCCCCTTTGCCCACCTAGGCTGCAAAAAAGTGTCACACATCTGGTATCTCCGTACTCAGGAGAAGGTGGGGAATGTGTTTTGGTGTGTCTTTTTACATATACCCATGCTGGGTGAGATAAATATCTTGGTCAAATGCCAACTTTGAATAAAAAAATGGGAAAAGTTGTCTTTTGCCAAGATATTTCTCTCACCCAGCATGGGTATATGTAAAATGACACCCCAAAACACATTCCCCACCTTCTCCTGAGTACGGAGATACCAGATGTGTGACACTTTTTTGCAGCCTAGGTGGGCAAAGGGGCCCATATTCCAAAGAGCACCTTTCGGATTTCACAGGTCATTTTTTACAGAATTTGATTTCAAACTCCTTACCACACATTTGGGCCCCTAGAATGCCAGGGCAGTATAACTACCCCACAAGTGACCCCATTTTGGAAATAAGAGACCCCAAGGTATTCGCTGATGGGCATAGTGAGTTCATGGAAGTTTTTATTTTTTGTCACAAGTTAGTGGAATATGAGACTTTGTATGAAAAAAAAAAAATCATCATTTTCCACTAACTTGTGACAAAAAATAAAAAATTCTAGGAACTTGCCATGCCCCTCACGGAATACCTTGGGGTGTCTTCTTTCCAAAATGGGGTCACTTGTGGGGTAGTTATACTGCCCTGGCATTTTCCAGGGGCCCTAATGTGTGGTAAGTAGGTAAATGACCTGTGAAATCCGAAAGGTGCTCTTTGGAATGTGGGCTCCTTTGCCCACCTAGGCTGCAAAAAAGTGTCACACATCTGGTATCTCCGTACTCAGGAGAAGGTGGGGAATGTGTTTTGGGGTGTCATTTTACATATACCCATGCTGGGTGAGAGAAATATCTTGGCAAAAGACAACTTTTCCCATTTTTTTATACAAAGTTGGCATTTGACCAAGATATTTATCTCACCCAGCATGGGTATATGTAAAAAGACACCCCAAAACACATTCCTCAACTTCTCCTGAATACAGAGATACCAGATGTGTGACACTTTTTTGCAGCCTAGGTGGGCAAAGGTGCCCAAATTCCGTTTAGGAGGGCATTTTTAGACATTTGGATACCAGACTTCTTCTCACGCTTTGGGGCCCCTAAAATGCCAGGGCAGTAAAAATACCCCACATGTGACCCCATTTTGGAAAGAAGACACCCCAAGGTATTCAATGAGGGGCATGGCGAGTTCATAGAAAAAAAAAAATTTTGGCACAAGTTAGCGGAAATTGATTTTTTTGATTTTGTTCTCACAAAGTCTCCCTTTCCGCTAACTTGGGACAAAAATTTCAATCTTTCATGGACTCAATATGCCCCTCAGCGAATACCTTGGGGTGTCTTCTTTCCGAAATGGTGTTATTTGTGGGTTGTTTGTACTGCCCTGGCATTTGAGGGTCTCCACAATCATTACATGTATGCCCAGCATTAGGAGTTTCTGCTATTCTCCTTATATTGAGCATACGGGTAATGAGATTTTTTTTTTCCGTTCAGCCTCTGGGCTGAAAGAAAAAAATGAACGGCACAGATTTCTTCATACGCATCGATCAATGTGGATGAAAAAATCTCTGCCAAAAAAAGAAAAAGGAGGGGAAAGGCGTCTGCCAGGACATAGGAGCTCCGCCCAACATCCATACCCACTTAGCTCGTATGCCCTGGCAAACCCGATTTCTCCATTCACATCAATCGATGTGGATGAATAAATCATTGCCGGGATTTTTTATTTTTTTTTATATATACAAAGTGTTTGCCAAAGTATATAAACACCGCCACCTCCTCAGCTCATATGCCTCGGCAAACGTATCTTTTACTGCAGAGGAGAAATCTCGTCTTGCAGCGCCGCATACACCGACTTGCGTGTAATCTGACAGCAGCGCAATGCTTCTGTCAGAATGCACATCAGTGCTGCAGCTAGTCGATCGGTTGGTCCACCTGGAAGGTAAAAAAAACAAAACAAAAAAGAAAAAACCAGGCCGCAACGCAATAAATTTATTAACTGTTGAACGGAACATAGAAACTTTTTTTTAACTGAACGTTTAACTTTTTTACTTACCGGTAATTTTTTTTTTGTTTAGTTTTTTTTACCTTTATAGAACAAACCTCTCCTTCCCCATGGGACAATGTGCAAAGCGCAAATCGCCCAAAGATGTGGCGAAGTACGTTATGCACTTTATCCCAGGTGAAAGGAGAGGTTTGCAGCAGCTGTGAGTAAAAGGGCCCTAATAGCCCTGTGTGCCTGTCCTGTGAGATGCAATCCCTATGCTAGGTGTACCTGTGTGTGGTACTTCCGGAAACACTCTCCATAGCATAGGGCAGGGTGGTCAGGACAGTCAGGACAGAAATAGCGGGTGTCACGCCTTATTCCACTCCTGCTACAGACACGACATTTTTTTCGAGGTGGCAGTTGGGTTGAGGTACCAGCAACGACACTGGGGAAATGTCGCTCGTGTAGACGGCTAACTACACTGGTGGATGGGGCCACGGAACCTCCTGGGTAAAGGAAATTTGAGGAAGGATCCTGTTCTCCCAGCCTTACTGTAGAGAACAAAACTATTATAGGCAGCCAATTGAATTAAATATACAGACACCTTCTTATACCAGCGTCTGGTTCTGCGGGAAACTAAATAGGGAGCCAACATCTGGTCATTGAAGTCCACCCCTCCCATGAGCGCATTATAGTCGTGGACTGAGAGGGGCTTTTCAATGACACGGGTTGCCCTTTCAATTTGGATTGTCGTGTCTGCGTGAATGGAGGAGAGCATGTAAACGTCACGCTTGTCTCTCCATTTCACCGCGAGCAGTTCTTCATTACACAAGGCAGCCCTCTCCCCCCTTGCAAGACGGGTGGTTACAAGCCGTTGGGGGAAGCCCACGCGACTAGTTCGCGCGGTGCCACAGGCGCAAATCCGTTCTAGAAACAAATGCCTAAAGAGGGCCACACTTGTGTAGAAATTGTCCACATAAAGATGGTACCCCTTGCCGAATAAGGGTGACACCAAGTCCCAGACTGTCTTCCCACTGCTCCCCAGGTAGTCAGGGCAACCGACCGGTTCCAGGGTCTGATCTTTTCCCTCATAGATCCGAAATTTGTGGGTATAGCCTGTGGCCCTTTCACAGAGCTTATACAATTTGACCCCATACCGGGCACGCTTGCTTGGGATGTATTGTTTGAAGCCAAGGCGCCCGGTAAAATGTATTAGGGACTCGTCTACGCAGATGTTTTGCTCGGGGGTATACAAATCTGCAAATTTCTGGTTGAAATGGTCTATGAGGGGCCGAATTTTGTGGAGCCGGTCAAAAGCTGGGTGGCCTCTGGGACGGGAGGTGGTGTTGTCGCTAAAATGCAGAAAACGTAGGATGGTCTCAAATCGTGTCCTGGACATAGCAGCAGAGAACATGGGCATGTGATGAATTGGGTTCGTGGACCAATATGACCGCAATTCATGCTTTTTAGTTAAACCCATGTTGAGGAGAAGGCCCAAAAAAATTTTAAGTTCGGAAACTTGGACTGGTTTCCACAGGAAAGACTGGGCATAAGAGCTTCCCGGGTTGGCGGATATAAATTGTGTGGCATACCGATTTGTTTCTGCCACGACTAAGTCCAAGAGTTCCGCAGTCAAGAACAGCTCAAAAAATCCCAGGGCCGAACCGATTTGAGCCGTCTCAACCCGAACTCCAGACTGGGCGGTGAAAGGGGGAACTACTGGTGCGGCTGAAGTTGGTGACTGCCAATCAGGGTTTGCCAGCACCTCAGGGATTCTAGGGGCTCTACGGGCCTGTCTGCGCGGTGGCTGCGACGGGGGTAACTAGTGCACGTGCCACCGTACCAGCTTCAACTGCCCTTCTGGTGCTCGCCACGTCACCATGTTGTACGGCAGTGCTGGTACTAGGTCCAGGAAGGGCTGCGCTGCTGGTGTATGCCTCACCACGTGATCCGGCAGCGACAGCCCCACTCTGCTGCTCTTGAAACGGATCCTGCGTAACCTGTGGTCTAGCGACACGGGGCCGGGTACGCCTGGTGCTGCCAGGGACCTCCACCTCCTCGTCCGAACTTTGGGTCAGAGAGCCACTGCTTTCTACAGGTTCATATTCTGACCCGCTAGATTCGTCAGATGAGGGTTCCCACTCCTCATCCGACTGGGTCAGAATCCTGTAGGCCTCTTCAGAAGAATACCCCCTGTTTGACATTTTGGACTACTAAATTTAGGGGTATTCCCTGAGACTACCCAAGAAAAAAAGCAAACCTGTCTTACAAAGGGGAGGCTAGCGAAGTACCGGAGGCTGCTGCGGTTGATAAAAAATATCAAAACTGATTTTTTTATCGCCGCAGTGCGTGTAAAGTGAATGTGCAGTGATCAAAAAACAAATTTTTTTTTGTCACTGCGGTGGGGCGGGCGTGGGTGAACGCACGTGTGGGCGACCGATCAGGCCTGATCGGGCAAACACTGCGTTTTGGGTGGAGGGCGAACTAAAGTGACACTAATACTATTATAGATCTGACCGTGATCAGTTTTGATCACTTACAGATACTATAAAAGTACAAATGCTGATTAGCGATACGCTAATCAGCGAATAAAAGTGACTGCGGTGCGGTGGGGTGGGCGCTAACTGACGCTAACTACCTAACCAAGGGGCCTAAACTATCCCTAAAACCTAACAGCCAATACTAGTGAAAAAAAAAAAGTGACAGTTTACACTGATCACTTTTTGTCTTTCACTAAGTGATTGACAGGGGGCGATCAAGGGGTTAATTCGGGTGATGGGGGTGATGGAGGGTGATCTGGGGCTAAGGACAGTGTTTGGTGGGTACTCACAGTGAAGTCTGCTTCTCTGCTGGATCCAACCGACGAAAAGGACCAGCAGAGAAGCAGAGAAGCCATATAACAGATCATATTTACTAATATGATCTGTTATCTGGCTTCTGATTTGATTTTTTGAAAATCGCCAGCCTGCCAGCCAATGATCGTTGCTGGCAGGCTGGTGACGAAATACTTCTTTAACTTTTGCCGGCCCGCGATGCGCATGCGCGGGCCGGCAATGCACGAAATCTCGCGTCTCGCGAGAGGACGCACCGGCGCGTCCACCCAGAACAACAGGACCGCCGCAAAGACGCAATCCTGCGTACGGCGGTCCTGAGGAGGTTAAAATAAATGTACCCCACAGATAGGGTGGCCACTTGCATTGCCCCAAAAAGGAGGACATCACACTCCAAAAAGGAGAACAACGTACAGGGGACAGTGTCACACAATAGTTCAATACTACATGCTAGATGCCCACCCAGGGTTATACCAGCATGGTCCATATCACTATATACAAGAAGATGTATAACTTATACCAGCTATATATATATATATATATATATATATATTATATACAGGAGATGCCAGGTTAAATTAGCATTGTCAATATCATATATACAAGAAGATGTAAAACTTATACCAACTGTGTATATATACACTACTCACAAAAAGTTTGTGATATTTAGGGATGAAATTTCAGGATGAACCTAAAATGCACCATGTGACCTTCTCTAAACTTTTGAATGCACATGTCCAACTGTTCAATGTTTCACTACGTTTTGCACAATTTCCTGTTCTCTAACAAGGAGCTTAACGGCAAAATTCAAAACAAGTGTTTGATCCATGAATCACCTAATAATCACCTAACAATTGATTAACAGTACCTCGCCATTGCGAGGCTTCAAGCAGGATGTTCTCAGACAGAAGTGGCCACCGAGTTTAGAGTGTCATCAGCAGGTTGCAACAGAGAGACTGGAAGAGTCACAGAAAGACATAGAAGTGGACGTTCTTTGGCCAAATTCCACACTGATGATCGCTTCATTGTGAACAATGCCCTGCGTAACCGGATGATGAATGCCACACAACTCCAGGCACATTTAAGGGAGGTGAGAGGCACCCAAATATCACGTCAGAACATTCGAAACCGTTTCTATCAGCGTGGACTGCATGATAGACGACCTGCAAGGGTACCCAACCACACCACTAGGCACAGGTGTCATTGTCTTGCATGGCCCAGGGAGCATCTATGCAGGATGACGGACCAGTGGGCCTGAGTGCTGTTCACTGATGAAAGTGGATGCAACCTGAGCAAAAATGATGGCCGCCAAAGATGTTGGAGACGTCAAGGAGAACGCTATGCATCCTTGCTGTTGTGACACGAAAATACTATGGTTAATCCATACGTTAATTATGTTGCTGAGACATAGCTATTATTGTGGCCGCTAAACCCTTTACTTGCTGTTGTGACTCGAAAATACAATAATTAGTCGGTCAGTTAATTGTGTCGCTGACACATATCTATTTTTGTGCCCACTAAACCCTTTAGTTGCTGTTGTGACACGGAAATGCTATAGGTAATCCATCCGTTATTGTGTCGCTGACACATAGCTATTTTTGTGGCTGCTAAACCCTTTACTTGCAGTTGTGACACGGAAATACAATAGTTAATCCGTCAGTTGTGTCATTAAAACATAGCTATTTTTTAGGCCACTAAACCCTTTCCTTTTTGTAGTGACACAGAAAAACAATAGTTAGTCCGTCAGTTAATGGTGTCTCTGACACATTGCTATTTTTGTGCCCACTAAACCCTTTACTTGCTGTTGTGACATGGAAATACAATAGTTAATCCATCAGTTAATTGTGTCGCTGACACATAGCTAATTTTGTGGCCACTAATTCCTTTCCTTGCTGTTGTGACACGGAAAAACAATAAATTAGTCGGTCAGTTAACCCCTTAAGGACTCGGCCCTATTTCACCTTACGGACTTGGCCATTTTTTGCAAATCTGACCAGTGTCACTTTAAGTGCTGATAACTTTAAAACGCTTTGACTTATCCAGGCCATTCTGAGATTGTTTTTTCGTTACAAATTGTACTTACCGTAATTTATAAAAAAAATAGCAAATTTGCAAGTTTCAATTTCTCTACTTCTATAATACATAGTAATACCTCCAAAAATAGTTATTACTTTACATTCCCCATATGTCTACTTCATGTTTGGATCATTTTGGGAATTACATTTTTTTTGGGGGGGATGTTACAAGGCTTAGAAGTTTAGAAGCAAATCTTGAAATTTTTCAGAAATTTTCAAAAACCCAATTTTTAGGGACCAGTTCAGGTCTGAAGTCACTTTGCGAGGCTTAAATAATAGAAACCACCCAAAATTTTTTACAAACTTTGTTAACCTTTTAGGTGTTTCACAAGAATTAATGGAAAATAGAGATTCAATTTCAAAATTTCACTTTTTTGGCAGATTTCCATTTTAATAATTTTTTTCCAGTTACAAAGCAAGGGTTAACAGCCAAACCAAAGTCAATATTTATGGCCCTGATTCTGTAGTTTACAGAAACACACCATATGTGGTCGTAAACTACTGTACAGGCACACGGCAGGGCGCAGAAGGAAAGGAATGCCATACGGTTTTTGGAAGGCAGATTTTGCTGGACTGTTTTTTTTGACACAATGTCCCATTTGAAGCCCCCCTGATGCACCCCTAGAGTAGAAACTCCAAAAAAGTGGCCCCATTTTAGAAACTACGGGATAGGGTAGCACTATTGCTGGTACTAGTTTAGGGTATATATGATTTTTGGTTGCTCTATATTACACTTTTTGTGAGGCAAGATAACAAAAAATAGCTGTTTTGGCACCGTTTTTATTTTTTGTTATTTACAAAATTCATCTGACAGGTTAGATCATGTGATATTTTTATAGACCAGGTTGTCATGGATGCGGCGATACCTAATATGTATACTTTTTTTTTGAATATGTTTTACACAATGATTTCTTTATTGAAGCAAAAAAAATCATGTTTTAGTGTTTCCATATTCTGAGAGCCATAGTTTTTTCAGTTTTTGGGCGATTATCTTTGGTAGGGTTTCATTTTTTGCGGGATGAGATGACGGTTTGATTGGCACTATTTTGGGGTGCATATGACTTTTTGATCGCTTGTTATTACACTTTTTGTGATGTAAGGTGTTCATCTGAGGGGTTAGGTCATGCGATATTTTTTTAGAGCCGGTCGATACGAACGCGGCGATACCAAATATGTATACTTTTTTATTTATTTATGTAAGTTTTACACAATAACAGCTTTTTTAAAACAAAAAAATGATGTTTTAGTGTCTCCATATTCACAGCCATAGTTTTCTTATTTTTTGGGCGATTGTCTCAGGTAGGGGCTAATTTTTTGCGGGATGAGGTGACTGTTAGATTAGTACTATTTTGGTGGGTAAACGCCTTTTTGATCGCTTGCTGTTGTACTTTTTGTGATGTAAGGTGACAAAAAAATTGTTTATTTAGCACAGTTTTTTTTTTTTTTTACGTTGTTCATCATGTGATATGTTTATAGAGCCGGTCGGACGCGGCGATACCTAATATGTATACATTTTTTTTTTCCCCTATTTTTTACCAATTTTTTTTTACTTTATGTAATGACCGGCGTCACGCAAAGGGAGGGAAATGGGAAGGCCCTGTCCAAGGGAGAGGGAAAGGTGGTGACCCCTGACTCACCTTGCGGCTGGCACCTGACTGCCCTGACCTCCCTAGACGGGTTCCTCACCCGTACGCCGATCACGTGCCTAAACCCTGGCTTTCCCTAAGATGAGCCCTATGTAGTGAACGGGGCGGTGGGATCACTAGTCCGCACCACTGACACTAAGAGGAAAACACCAAGGAGAAGACAGACAATACAGACAAACATATAATCCCAGGTGGGCGACAACAGCAGACCACAAAGGCTCAACAGGGATCCGGAGGGTAACATTCTGGAACAACAACCAGGGAACACAGCTACACAGCTCCAGTGGGTCAGTATAGAAGTCCAGGCAGGAAGCTCTATATCTGGCAACCAGAGAAGTGGGAGAGGGGAATATAAGGAGGTTGGGAGTGCTGGACAAGAAACAGCTGAGGAGAAGGAGCTACGGATCCCTGAGTGAGCCAAAAAGGGTTGCAAGGCAAACCCAGAAAGCTACCATTAAGAAACTGCACTATCTTTCTACATAGAGCGCGCAGCCACCCGCTGCGACTTCCTGACCCCGGGTATAACGGAGTCAGGCGTGGCTCTTGACACCCTCGTGACACTTTATTTGGGGAAAATGACGTTTTTGTTTGTTTTTACTTGAAACTTTTAATTTTTTTATACTTTTTTTCACTTAATTTTTTGTCCCACTTTGGGACTTGAACTTTTGGGGGTCTAATACTTCTGTATTGGAATGCATTGGCTGTATGAGTAATACTGTGTGTATTACTCATACAGCTTCCGGCCTGTGAGATCCAGGGGGCTGGATCTCACAGGCTCATCACCGGAAGGCAGTGCGATGCCTTCCTTAGACATCGCACTGCCTTCCATGCCATCGGGTCCCCCCTACAGCTGCATTGGGACCTGATGGCACGCCCGATCGCCGCCGCAAACCGCAGGTAAAGCCGCAAACTGCAGGTGTGAATTGACCTGCGGTTTGTGGCGATCGCCGATACGGATTAACTATAGTAATTCCGTGTCACAACAGCAAGTAAAGGGTTTAGTGGGCACAAAAATAGCTATTTGTCAGCGACACGGTACGTCCTAATAATGTATTAGTTGGATGCACAGGGTGGTCCTAAGTTTAAAAAAAGATTGCGGCGCGGCGGGGGTTAATTGTGACAGGATGCCCACTGAAATCATTCAGCGGGCATCCTGTCACAACGCCCCCCCGGCGTTGTGACAGGATGCCCGCTGAATGATTTCAGTGGGCATCCTGTCACAATTAACCCCCGCCGCAATCTTTTTTTAAACTTAGGACGTACCGTGTCGCTGACAAATAGCTATTTTTGTGCCCACTAAACCCTTTAATTGCTGTTGTGACACGGAATTACTATAGTTAATCCGTCAGTTAAAGGGGTTGTCCTAGTTATTTTTTTATTCTTTCTATGTTTCTAACTAGGCAAATGTAACAGCTTTCCAATTCACTCACTATCTCCAGTGGCTGGTTTCTCAGATTTCACTGATGGTCACATGACCTGTGATGTCAGCTTCTCTCCCTGCTCTGATAATGTTCTTGTACAAAGCCTTAGAGATCTGTACACCATACGGTCACTGTGCTGGCCACGCCCCCCTGCACTGCCGGCTGCTGCTTATTGCTCTCTCCCAGGATTCTTAACCCCTTTAGCTGCACAGACTCAGTGCTGAAGTGTTTACTGTGTAGCTGCAGGCAGTGAGGAAACAAATGCTGGGCACAGGAGCTGAAAGAGAAGTCCTGCAGGTAGGGGGAAGATCCTGTGTGTATTAGCAGTGTCATTGTACAGCTAAGACTTGTAGTTCTATACATACAACATGCTGCAGAGTCTCCCAGCAGGCAGACATGTCATTTAGGGCAGCACTTGTATTCACTCCCTTAGCAGTGTCATTATACAGCTGAGACTTGTAGTTCTACACATACAACATGCTGCTGAGTCTCCCAGCAGACAGACATGTCATTCAGGGCAGCACTTGTATTCACTCCCTTAGCAGTGCAGGGGGAGGGGCAGAAATTGTTTTTATTACAAGTAAACAAAGGGCCAGAAGAGAACTAGGGAAATGAGGAAATAGATTTTTTTTGCCTAAAACTTGCTTAGCTTAGTTATCTATCGCTGACCATCAGATTTACAGTGCTATATCTTTTTTTTCCATAACTCGGACAAACCCTTTAATTGTGTCGCAGACACATAGCTATTTTTCTAGCCGCTCAACCCTTTCCTTGCTGTTGTGACTCGGAAATACAATAGTATATCTTTTTTAACAAATCTTTATTCATCACGGCAAGCATGGTAAAAAAGACAAGAACAATATGCGGGCAACAGCCCAACAATCGAGGAGACATATACAGTACAATGATATGAATATAAGTACAGTATCATAAATGTTCAAGCAATGAATAAAGATAAGCTAGTCAGGCGGACCTAACAAGAGTAGTATGTGTGTCGTGTAAGGAGGGTCAGATTCCCCTGAGGCAAACCACCGTAGCTCACAAGACAGAGGTGGTGCAGGCTAGGAACAGTAGAAAAGTAGGCAGATGTTGAGTGAGACATGACCATTGTTAATTTGAACAAGCATGGTATACATTATAGAGTGTATATCACAAATGGGTAGTTACTAAGGGGGGGATGTGTTTACAGAGACCCCGGTAGAAAGACACAAGTTCCCCGACTCCGTTTCTAACCAATTCAACCACGGTCCCCACATGTCATTAAATTTGTCGTGTGAGAGGGTCTCCCAACTGGTTAGTTCTTCAAACCTACAGATCTCGTGAACCTTTTGGGTCCATTCCTCAATTGAAGGAATTTGTGTCAAGAGCCAATGTAGAGGGATTAAAAGTTTGGCAGCCGATAACATGTGTGCTAGTAGAGAATATTTTGAAATACAATAGTATATCTGTCAGTTAATTGTTTCGCTGACACATAGCTATTTTTAGGCCCGCTAAACCCTTTACTTGCAGTTGTGACACAGAAATACAATAGTTAATTAATCCGTTAATTGTGTCGCTGAAAGATAGCTATTAAGGGGGCCGCTAATTCCTTTCCTTGTTGTTGTGATACGGAAAAATAAAAGTAATTCTGTCAGTTAATTGTGTCGCTAACACACGGTTATTTCTTAGGCCGCTAAACCCTTCCCTGGCTGTAGTGACGCGGAAAAACAATAGTTAGTCCGTCAGTTAATTGGGTCTCTGACACGTTGCTATTTTTGTGGCCGTAAAACCCTTCATTTGTTGTTGTGACTCGGAAATACAATAGTTAATCCATAAATTAATTGTGTTGATGACACATAGCTATTTATGTGCCGCTAAGCCCTTTTCTTTCTGTTGTGACACGGAAATACAATAGTTAATCTGTCAGTTAATTGTTTTGATGAAACATAGCTATTTTTGGGCCCGCTAAACCCTTCCCTTGCTGTTGTGACACGGAAAAACAATAGTCCGTCAGTTAATTATGTCGCTGAGAAATAGCTATTTTTGTGGCCTTTAAACACTTCACTTGCTGTTCTGACACAAAAATACAATAGTTAGTCCATCAGTTAATTGTGTCTTTGACATAAAGATATTTTTGTGCCCGCTAAACCCTTTTACTTGCTGTTGTGAAATGGAAATACTATAGTTAATCCATCCATTAATTGTGTGTGTAGCTGACACCTAGCTATTATTGTGGCCGTTAAACACTTTTACTTGCTGTTTTGAAATACAGTGGTTAATCCATCAGTTAATTGTTTCGCTCACATATAGCTATTTTTGTGACGACTAAACCCTTCCCTTGCGGCTGTGAAACCGAAATACAATAGATAATCTGTCAGTTTGTTGTTTCGCTGACACATAGCTATTTTTGGGCCCTAAAAACAGTTTCCTTTCTATTGTGACAAAAAAATATAATAGTAAATCCATTAGTTAATTCTGTTGTTGACACATAGCTATTTTTGTGGCCGCTACACCCTTTCCTTGCTGCTGTGATTTGGAAATACAATAGTTAATCCGTCAGTTAATTGTGTTGCTAACACATAGCTATTTTTGGTCTCGCTCAACCCTTTCCTTGCTGTTGTGACACGGAAAAACAATAGTTAGTCCGATAGATAATTATGTCACTCACACATAGCTGTTTTTGTGGTCGTTTAACCCTGTTTTTGTGGTCCGTTTACTTGCTGTTGTGAAAAGGAAATACAATAGGTAATCCGTCAGATAAAGGTGTCTCTAACACATTGCTATTTTTGTGTCAGCTAAACCCTTTACTTGTTGTGACACGGAAATACAATAGTTCATCGATCCGTTAAATGTGTGGCTGAGACATAGCTGTTTTTGTGGCCGCAGAACCCTTTCCTTGCTGTTGTGACAAGGATATACAACAGTTAATTTGTCAGTTAATTGTTTCGCTGACACAGCTATTTTTGTGACCGCTAAACCCTTTACTTGCTGTTGTGACACGGAAATACAATAGTTAATCCGTCACTTAATTATGTCTGAAACATAGCTATTTTTGTGGTCGATAAACCCTTTTTCTTGCTGTTGTAACAAGGGAATACAATAGTTAATTAGTCAGTTAATTATGTCGCTGACGCATAGCTATTTTTGTGGCCGCTAAACTCTTTATTTTCTGTTGTGACACGGAAAAACAATAGTTAGTCCGTCCGTTAATTGTGTCTTTGACACATAGCTATTTTTGTGGCTGCTAATCCGTTTCCTTGCTGTTGTGACACAGAAATACAATAGTTAAAGGAGTTCTGCAGTTTGTTTTAACTGATGATCTATCCTCTGGATGGATCATCAGCATCTGATCGGCGGGGGTCCGACACAGAAATACAATAGTTAATCCGTCAGTTAATTGTGTCGCTATTTATGTGCCGCTAAACCCTTTTCTTGCTGTTGTGACACGAAAATATAATAGTTAATCTGTCACCCAGGACCCCCGCCGATCAGCTGTTTGAGAAGGCAGCGGCGCTCCAGCAGCGCCGCGGCCATCTCACTGTTTACCGCAGGCCCAGTGACGTCACGACTAGTATCAATTGGCCTGGGCGGGGCTAAGCTCCGTTCACTTAAATGGAGCTTAGCCCCGCCCAAGCCAGTTGATACTAGTTGTGACGTCAGTGTGAGGGATTGCACCTTCATTTTGTATCCTGGGTTCCATTTTACTTGCTGGATTATTTTAGGTCAGAATTTAGAATTGCTGAGCCGTGTGTATTTGAGACAAACAAAGTTAATTGCTTATTAGTTCTCAGAAGTATGTGTGCCTGATGTTCTGGTACTAGGTACTTTTCAAGGCTAAGATAAGGTTTTTTGTAATCAAATATGCTTGACTTGCAAGCATCAAAAAGAAGTTATTATTATTATTATTATTATTAATCATGTGATGCTTACGTAAAATGACGGGACACACGGGAGAGGGACCAGGACACACAGATGATCTAAAAACAGCGCTGTTAAGGTAAGAAGCTTATTCTTACAAATCTATCTGTGTCTCCTTTGCCTTTCTGCCTGGGATCGGGACTATGGGGAAGTATAAAAGGTCTACTTAAGGTCGAGCCATATTTGAAAAGTAAGAACCACGTCATTCCTATGATCGCTGGGTATGGATAATATTGTTGGTTTTTTTTGGAACAACTTTGGGTTTGCACTTGGTATCGTGATATGTCTTAGTAGTCCTGGATTGTGTATAGAAACACGGTGAATGCAGCACAGGGCAATCAGGAGCTCTGGAACCCCATAAGGCGCTGCTAAAAGCAGGTAGGGGTTGGTATTCTGCTGTCCTACGTAGTGTACACTAGAGGAAGGAAGTCTAGTGAGGAAGCACCACGGGGAAGGGACAAGCAGGGAATTAAAAATACAGATGTCTGGAGATTAGTGCATTCAGTTAAGGCAGTGGTCAGCAACCCGCGGCTCTGGAGCCGCATGCGGCTCTTTTGAACCTTTGCCGCGGCTCTGGCATGGGCATGAGCAGTGTGTGTGCGGCGGCGGGGCAGGCACTGTGCGACAGCGGCTGGGCAGGCACTCAGATGAGCGCTTCCATTGTGGAAGCGAAGCGCTCATCTCCATAGTGATCTGTTTGCATCGCCGTCCTCAGGACAGCGATACAAAAGGAGACTGTGCGGATGAGCAGGGCAGGGAGGTGTGTCCCTTTCCTGTTCCTCTGATAGGCTGCCGGCACTACTAGGCCGGCAGCCTATCAGAGGCCGGCGTAGGCGGCGCGATGACTTCATCGCGCCACCTGAGCCGTACAGCGCTGGAGTCGGGACACAGGCCGGAAGAGGCCTGCATCGCATCGCTCCAAAGAGGTAAGTATAAGTGTTAATTTTTTTTTTTTTTAACTGGCAGTCTGGCACATAATGGTATTATACTGGCACATGATTGGGGAATTTGGGGGGGGCCCTGGAATTACTGGCACATGATTGGGGGGGGGGGGGGGTCTGGTATTACTACTGGCACATGATTGGGGGGGGTCTGGTATTACTACTGGCACATGATTGGGGGGGTCTGGTATTACTACTGGCACATGATTGGGGGGGTCTGGTATTACTACTGGCACATGATTGGGGAGGTCTGGTATTACTGGCACATGATTGGAGGGGGGTCTGGTATTACTGGCACATGATTGGAGGGGGGTCTGGTATTACTGGCACATGATTGGGGGGTCTGGTATTACTGGCACATGATTGGAGGGGGGGTCTGGTATTACTGGCACATGATTGGAGGGGGGTCTGGTAGTACTGGCACATGATTGGGGGGGTCTGGTATTACTGGCACATGATTGGGGGTGGTCTAGTAAAGGTAAATTAAATATTTTAATTAGCTATTAATTTGCAAAAATATATTTTACATTGTTAAGTGAAAAAGTCCTTTTTTTCTTCAGATTGACAGCTGACTGCACGATCCTGTATATAGCATTAAGGTAAGAAACAATATATGCAGTGTTATATTTGTTTTAAATGTCGCAATGGTTTTGCGGCTCCCAGTTTTTTTTTCCCTTCGGAAACGGGTCCAAGTGGCTCTTTATGTCTTAAAGGTTGCAGACCCCTGAGTTAAGGGATTGGAAAGTAAAATGAAAATCCCTGAGGGATACAAACTGACAGATGAAGTGTTAGAAAAGGCTGGGAATTGCTTGGGACTGTTCTGGGAGTAACTGTCTACCTATTTGTCATAGTTTATTGTGTGTGTAGAATCTGGCAGGAAGCTAGGGGAAGGGTCGTCTAAGGTTCCCCCTAGTAAGCACAGATTCAGGAATAGACAATGGGTAATCAGAACAGCGTTCCCGAAGAGTATGAGTCCGCTAAACAACTGTTCGAAAAGAGAGGTGGCAAAAATGGGTTAAAGAAAGTTGACAAAGTGTTGGAAAAAGCAGGTAGGAAGCATGGAAACCTTGATTTAGAGGTTTGGGAAAGGTTCAAGCACACCCAGAGTGGGTGGATTGAGGATCATGCATGTGAAGATGTAGTTAGCATCTAGACTAAGGTAGCAAGAGAGATAGAAACCGAAGGTTGGAAGCCACAAGTTTTCAGAGGAAAGTTGTACTGCAAACCGCCTGAAGAGGAAAATGTTATTACTGCCAAACAAATAGAGTGAGAGAGAGTAGAAAAGAGACAGTAGAGACATATGCAGCTGGACTGCGGACGATTACAGGATGTGATTCAAATAGAGAATTGAGTGTGAAAAATTGCTCGGTGTATGTCTTGCCTGTCCGTGTTTCTGTGTAACCTGGTGAATATGTCGCAGAACCCGTAGGAACTCTGTTTGCTGAGATAGAGAACATATGGCGATGGAAAGCTGAGTATGAGAGGGAGAGACAGGGGGGAGTGACGTCATGGCATTGGAATGTGAAATAGCGAGAACACTGTTGGCACGTTTAAGAGAAAATAACAAGGCAATAGAAATATAGAAACATAGAATGTGTCGGCAGATAAGAACCATTTGGCCCATCTAGTCTGCCCAATATACTAAATACTATGGATAGCCCCTGGCCCTATCTTATATGAAGGATGGCCTTATGCCTATCCCATTTAAACTCCTCCACTGTATTTGCAGCTACCACTTCTGCAGGAAGGCTATTCCATGCATACACTACTCTCTCAGTAAAGTAAAACTTCCTGATATTACTTTTAAACCTTTGCCCCTCTAATTTAGAACTATGTCCTCTTGTACCAGTTTTTCTTCTTTTAAATATTCTCTCCTCTTTTACCTTGTTGATTCCTTTTATGTATTTAAAAGTTTCTATCATATCCCCTCTGTCTCGTCTTTCTTCCAAGCTATACATGTTAAGGTCCTTTAATCTTTCCTGGTAAGTTTTATCCTGCAATCCATGTACCAGTTTAGTAGCTCTTCTCTGAACTCTCTCCAAAGTATCAATATCCTTCTGGAGATATGGTCTCCAGTACTGAGCACAATACTCCAAATGAGGTCTCACTAGTGATCTGTAGAGCGGCATGATCACCTCTCTCTTTCTACTGGTAATTCCTCTCCCTATACACCCAAGCATTCTGCTAGCATTTCCTGCTGCTCTATGACATTGTCTGCCTACCTTTAAGTCTTCTGAAATAATGACCCCTAAATCCCTTTCCTCAGATACTGAGGTTAGGACTGTATCACTGATTTTATATTCTGCTCTTGGGTTTTTACGTCCCAGGTGCATTATCTTGCACTTATCAACATTAAATTTTAGTTGCCAGATTTTTGACCATTCCTCTAGTTTTCCTAAGTCCTTTTCCATTTGGTGTATCCCAACAGGAACATCAACCCTGTTACAAATCTTTGTGTCATCAGCAAAAAGACACACCTTACCATCGAGGCCTTCTGCAATTTCGCTGATAAAGATATTAAACAATATGGGTCCCAGAACAGATCCCTGAGGTACCCCACTGGTAACAAGACCTTGGTCTGAATATACTCCATTGACTACAACCCTCTGTTGCCTGTCCCTCAGCCACTGCCTAATCCATTCAACAATATGGGAGTCCAATCCCAAAGACTGCACTTTATTGATAAGTCTTCTATGTGGGACAGTATCAAAAGCATTACTAAAGTCTAGATAAGCGATGTCTACTGCACCTCCTCCATCTATTATTTTAGTCACCCAATCAAAAAAAATCAATAAGATTAGTTTGACATGATCTCCCTGAAGTAAACCCATGCTGTTTTTCATCTTTCAATGCATGGGATTTTAGATGTTCCACAATCCTTCCTTAAGTATGGTTTCCATTAATTTCCCCACTATTGATGTCAGGCTTACTGGCCTATAGTTGCCCGATTCCTCCCTACTACCTTTCTTGTGAATGGGCACAACATTTGCTAATTTCCAATCTTCTGGGACGACTCCTGTTGCCAGTGATTGGTTAAATAAATCTGTTAATGGTTTTGCTAGTTCACCGCTGAGCTCTTTTAATAGCTTTGGGTGTATCCCATCAGGCCCCTGTGACTTATTTGTATTAATTTTAGACAGCTGACTTAGAACCTCTTCCTCTGTAAAGACACATGCATCAAAAGATTCATTAGTCTTCTTTCCTAACTGAGGTCCTTCTCCTTGATTTTCCTTTGTAAAAACTGAACAGAATGTATGTGAGGTACTTAGTGTGAGTGTATGGAGCTCATGAAAATGTTATTTGTTAATAAGTTCAAAGACTTGTGTGTGTGTGTTAATGTATGGGAAATATTTATTTATGTCTGTGTGTGCAAAATCAGCTTTACTGATGGAATCATCACAAAAACACGTGGAGGTGTGTGCTCTGGTTTTAGGTAAAAAAGGAGTGAAATTATTCTATTATGGATATAAAAAAAAAGAAACAATGATTAACAGACATAGGGAAACTCACTATGTCTCCGGTTACTGTGTATCTTAAGCTAGGATGTCAGCCCCCTCGAGTGAAGCAATACCCCCTCCGTACACCCCCTCCCCCTCAGTCATGCCCAGGAGAGAGCAGTGGCCAGTCAAATTGATGCTTTTCTCCAGCCCTAGGTATTCCAAAGCATGATAAGGAATTTAACCTGTTCTGTTCAGAAATGCAGGGTCACATTACTGCTGTGCTTACTCAGAAGCATGGTGAACGTCAACGGCCACTGGCATACTTCTCAGCTAGATTAGATCCTGTTGCTCAAGCGCCCCCTCCTGCGTCAGGGCAGTCGCGGCAGTGCAGGCAATGATTGAAAAAGCCTCAGAGGTAGTGTTGGACTACCCAGTGATTGTGCAAACCCCCCATGACATACAGGGCATTCTCACAGGTGCAACCAAAACATTTCTGTGGCTAGAAAACTCAGACTCCAATGTGCCCTCCTCATGCCAGACAATATTTCTTTCAAAAGGTGTACTACTTTGAATCCTGCTACTTTGTTACCAATTGCAGATTCAGAAATGCAGGAGGGTAGTTTCCACACTCAATTCTCCATTTGAATCACAGCCTTTTGTCTGATTTCGCTGAAAATGATCCTCATGATTGTATACAGTTGATGCAACAAGAAACTTCTGGATTTTTCATGTGCATAAATAACCTCTTGATAATCCTGATGTTGAGTGTTTTGTAGATGGAAGCAGGTATATGGGAGAAGACGGCCGGTTCCATGCTAGATATGCAGTGCGCACACAGCATGAGGTAGCCGTTGCTAAACCACTCCCTCCGCACATGTCTGCACAGGAGGCAGAGTTGAAGGCACTCACTGAGGTGTGTAAAATGGCCGAAGGGAAGAAGGTGAACATCTACACAGACTCCAGGTATGATTTTGGTATTGCACATGACTATGAACCCATATGGCGGGCCAGAGACTTTTTGACTTCTGCAGGTCAGCCCATTAAAAACAAAGACACTGTGCTTGAACTAATTAACTCTTTACTGTTGTCAGAAGAAGTTTCTATTGTGAAAGTAAAGGCTCACACAAGGTGTACCACGGCAGAGGTAAAAGGCAATGACAGAGCTGATAAGGCAGCTGTGTCCTGGCTACTGAATGCTGATGCCACCCCGGTAAGAACCTTAAAAACTTTGAAATATATCCAAAGACACTCTGATCAAATTGTCTGAGCAGGCCCCACCTGAAGAAAAAGAACTATGGACTAAACAAGGGGCTGGGCCGGATGACCAAGGACTATAGAGAAACAAAGACAGAAATCTGCTTGCCAAGTCCTCTGTACCCGGTTATGGCCATGGGCCTACACATCTGTCAAAAGGTGCCATGGTAAGTGGTGTGGTAAATATTGGCTGGATTGCTCCAGGGTTCTCTACAGTTGCAGCCGTTTCGTGCAAGGATGTATGGTCTGTGCATTGAACAACCCCGGCCAAGTGGTGAAGACTCCAAGCAAGCACACCCCTAGGCCACTTTACCCATTTTAGAGACTGCAGATAGACTACATACAATTACCAAAGGTAGGAGTGTATGAGTTTGTGCTTGTGTGTGTTGATCTCTTTTTAGGGTGGCCGGAAGCTTATCCTGTGTCTAAGGCAAATGCAAAGAACACCGCAAAGAAACTGGTTAGTGAACTGATATGCAGGTATGGTGTTTCTGAAGTTATTGAGTCAGAGGTTCCCACTTTACAGGTGAAGTGTTAAGAGAGGTTATGCAAGCTTTAGGGGTGACCCAAGCCTTCCATACAGTTTACCAACCACAAAGCAGCGGCCGCGTTGAACGTTTGAACGGGACAATAAAACTGAAAATTCAGAAAGCCATGCAGGAAACAGGTAGACCATGGACAGAGTGTTTGCCTCTAGCCTTGTACTCAATAAGAACCACACCAAACAAGAAGACAGGCTTGCCCCCCTTTGAGGTATTGTTTGGTAGTGCCCAAAGGCTAGGATTGTATTTTTCTCAACTGTGGCAGGCTGACAGTATGGTCAGTTACATGAAGGCCCTCACTGAAAGGTTAGATCACACTCATAAACAAGTGTTTTCTTCCATTCCAGATCCCGACTCAGTCTTGAGCCTGGAGATTGGGTGGTGATAAAGAGGCAAGTGAGGAAAACCTTTGAGCCCAGATTTGATGGTCCCTTCCAAGTCCTGTTGAAAACTGCAACCTCCATAAAGGTGGAAGGAAAGCCTAACTGGATTCACGCCTAACATTGCAAGAAAGGGCCAAACCCTGAGGATTGAGATCCTTGCACTGCTACTCCTGGCTCTGAACATCCAAGCTCTACATGTGAACCTAAAAAGTGACTGGGACAATGCCCTTATTAGGCATCATTAGGTCATGTTAAAGAATATGATAGATGCGGACAGTTATAAAAACTGTTGGATCTGTACTCACAGTTCTGTGAGTTCAAAGACTATGCCTTATTTAGCGATCCTGGTACCGTGGTTAGAGCTTGCTAACATAAACTATAGAGACTTGTTATCCATTCGAAGATCAGAGAATGAAAGTGTAACCATTACTGCAGTTGCTTATATACTCCTTTATCATGTAACCTATAATTATACTCTTCCTGGTGATCTATGTTTTGCTTGTGGAGTGGCAGAATATAAGTGGATTCCACCTGGAGCTTCCAGAACCTGTACTCTTGTCCGGCTGACTCCATCCACATTTATGTTGTCACATGATAGGCTTAATATAAATGCTGTGCCTAAACAAACATTATATAAAAGAACAAACCCAGACCAAATGGGAAGCATCATGTAGTAGAGATGAGTATTGCAAATAAGTTCTTTAGTACTCTGTTTACCCAATGATTATGCAGATGTGGGATAAGCTAGTAGTAGCAACAGATTATCTAGATGATCACATGCTTGGCAGGCCCACTTCCCCATTCCTACCTATACCACATTTAACTGCTCTGAATAGATAGAAGATTAATATGTGACCATGATGACGATTATGCTGTTAGTTCTATGAAATGTACTTCCTTTTTATATTTAATAGTTGTATGTTTTACATTGATTTTATATATTTTTATACATTTTGCATATTTATTAATGGAAAGCAACTGGGTAGCAATCTGTCCTTTATCACTAGTATTGATTACAGTACTATGATGAAAATATAGAAAAAACGCATGTGTTGCGTAAAAACCGCATGAAAAACGCACCAAAATCGCAACATATGAAAAAGATACTCCAGTCCAGATTTTGCAGAGTATCTGTGGGGATATAAAAGGAGGTAACGTACTAGCAGGGATATAGCCACTGAGGAAGGGGAGAGAAGTCCCCGAAACGCGTCTGGCGTTATATCTCTGCTTGAAGCAAGAATCCGGATATGATTGAGACCACATAAATCATCTTTTAACTGCTTTACGTCTGCCCATAGGATATAAACGTCCTATGGGTGGACGTCTATTTCTGAACGGACGTTCCAGAACGTCCTTTCAGAAAGTGCAGCTGCACGCTAATCGTGCAGCTGCTGATCGGGTTGCCCGCTGTCAGTGACAGCAGGGCAACCCTAAGACAAGGCAGGGACAGTGCCCAGGTCATTTATGGGGGTATCCACTATGTAGGCCCCACAAAGTGACTTCAGACCTGAACTGGTCCTTAAAAAGTGGGTTTTGGCAATTTTCTTAAAAATTTGAAGAATTGCTTCTAAACTTCTAAGCCTTCTAACGTCCTAAAAAAATAAAATGACATTTCCAAAATGATGCCAACATAAAGTAGACATATGGGGAATGTTAAATAATAAATATTTTATGAGGTATCACTTTCTGTTTTAAAAGCAGAGAAATTGAAATTTAGAAAATTGCGAATTTTTCAAATTTTTGGGTAAATTAGGGATTTTTTCATAAATAAAGGTGAAATATTTTGACTCAAATTTATGACTATCATGAAGTACAATGTGTCACGAGAAAACAATCTCTGAATGACTTGGATAAATAAAGGCGTTCCAAAGTTATTACCACATAAAGTGAGATATGTCAGTTTTGCAAAATTTGGCCTGGTCAGGAAGGGGGCAAATGGCCCAGATGGCAGGTGGTTAAATTTGGAGCGCTCCATTTTTCATCCAATGTGAGTACACCGGAACCAAGTTATCAAGTCCTGCGATATTTCTGGGGAGAACACCTGACAGACACCAGTGAGCGAGGACACCGGAAGTAACTTCAAGCGGTGCAGTGAGCTGAACAACGGGATTGCCGGGGACTTACACATACCGGTATTTTCCCACAGCATTGAGCACCAGAGGTTATGGAGGTTCCCAAACACCTGATAAAGGTCCAGGCCGCTACATGCGATACACTGTGGACATTGAGAAATTAACTAACGGACCTAGTGACATCATTTACCTTTATTTAAAGGGACAGTACCCTCAGCACTAATTATTTGGACGCACATTGCCTTCATCTAAAGGGACATTGTTATCAGTGATATTACAGAATTCGCTGAACACAAGATTGCAAAAGTGGAATATTATGAATATACCTAGGTGATAGGATCTCTTCTCTTCCAGACTGCGCTATATACAGAGGATCTTCCCTATATATAGGACCCTACCACCAGTGCACTGCACTTTTCATATTTTATATTTTTAGGGGTATTTTTAATGTTATTTTAACATTGTGTCGTCTTTATTATATGTTGTATATTTTTGCTGCTTACACTCCATTGTTGAGCTGGCGGCCATTAAATGCTGTTTGATGTGACCCATATAGTGAGTGCCAGTCATTCTTTATCCATTTCTATTTCTCTTGACTGATTGGGTGATCAGTTTTTTGACTAGAGCACCCCTGCCACACAGAGGAGGGTGGTGAGCTATCCACGACAACTATCTTAATAGAATTGAGAATTGCTTAGCCGTGTGTATTTGAGACAAACAAAGTTAATTGCTTAGAAAAAGACACAAATGCAATGGCACTCTGCAACCAGCATTCTGCCCTGCCTCTATGCTGGATGAGGCATTGGTGTACATTTTGGCCAAAGCGTAATAAGCCACTCACCACGTCAAGGTCGCCTCTATGGAGTGGTCCCTAACACTAGTTCCTACCTGTTTGTGGGCCATGACAGCCACACAAAGTCCAGGGAATGCAGGTGCAGCATGCACGCCAAGCACACTCTGCTTTTAACCCCGTCCGGTGCCATTACAGCTTTCATCGGATCCAGGGATGCAAGTACCAACATGCATGCTGAGCCCACTATATACTTCTCCTGGAGCCAAATGGCTACTGGTAGGTGCTATATATGCAGACTCAGTTTTATACTGACTTTAAAACCAGCCTCCAGGACAGATTGACTGGTCAGGTGTGCATGACTCCATGGAGATCGCCACGCCTCCAAGTTAATTGCTTATTAGTACTCAGAAGTATGTGTGCCTGATGTTCTGGGAGTATAACTGGTACTAGGTACTTTTCAAGGCTACGATAAGGTTTTTTGTAATCAAATGTGCTTGACTTGCAAGCATCAAAAATAAGTTATTATTATTATTATTATTATTATTATTATTAATAATCATGTGATGCTTACGTAAAATGATGATATCTGTGTTTGGCTTGAGTTCTAGAAAAAGGGTATAAATATTTTGTATCCGCCCAATAAAGATGAGAGAGAGAGATCATTCTGATACAACCTTGAGCCTGTGTCATTTATCTCTCCCGAGTATACTCGTACTTTTATCTGATTTGGACCCCAGCAGATCATAGAAGTAGGGGTTTTGCCCTAACACTGGGCCAGCAGTAAACAGTGAGAAGGCTGCGGCGCTGCTGGAGCGCCGCTGCCTTCTCAAACAGCTGATCGGTGGGGATCCCGGGTGTCGGACCCCCGCCGATAAGATGCTGATGATCTATCCAGAGGATAGATCATCAGTTAAATCAATCTGTAGAACCCTTTTAATCTGTCATTTAATTGTGTTGCTGACACATAGCTATTTTTGGGGCCGCTAAACCCTTTCCTTGCATTTGTGACTTGGAAATACAATAGTTAATCCGTCAGTTAATTGTTTTACTGACACATAGCTATTTTCGGGGCCGCTAAACCCTTTCCTTGCTATTGTTACCCGGAAAAACAATAATTAGTCTGGCAGGTAATTGTGTCGCTGACACATGACTATTTTTTTTGCCCGATAAACCCTTTACTTGCTGTTGTGACATGGAAAAACAATAGTTAGTTTGTCAGTAAATTGTGTCGCTGACACATAGCTATTTTTGTAGCCGTTAAGCCCTTTTCTTGTTGTTGTGACACGGAAATACAATAGTTAATTCACCAGTTAACCCTTTCGCTACCAGCGCCGTACATGTACGGCGCTGGTAGCACTGTGCAAGCATGACGCCGCACGCGTGCAGCGGGCATCATGGCCAGCAAGTTTCTGCTGTTTCAAACAGCAGAGACCTGCGGCTAATTACCGCAATCAGCAATAATGCAGATTGCGGTAATTAACCGCCTCCGGACCGCCTAACGCAGGATCGCGTTCCGGAGGCGGCAGCTCCAGGCAGAGTCACGCATATACGCATCATCTCGCGAGACGCGAGATTTCCTGTGAACGCGCGCACACAGGCGCGCACGTTCACAAGATCGGAAGGTAAGCGAGTGGATCTCCAGCCTGCCAGCGGCGATCGTTCGCTGGCAGGCTGGAGATGCGATTTTTTTAACCCCTAACAGGTATATTAGACTCTGTTTTGATAACAGCGTCTAATATACCTGCTACCTGGTCCTCTGGTGGTCCCTTTTGCTTGGATCGACCACCAGAGGACACAGGCAGCTCAGTAATAAGTAGCACCAAACACCACTACACTACACCCCCCTGTCACTTATTAACCCCTTATTAACCCCTGATCACCCCTGATCACCCCATATAAACTCCCTGATCACCCCCCTGTCATTGATCACCCCCCTGTCATTGATCACCCCCTTGTAAGGCTCCATTCAGACATCCGTATGTTTTTTACGGATCCACGGATACATGGATCGGATCCGCAAAACACATACGGATGTCTGAATGGAGCCTTACAGGGGGGTTATCAATGACAGGGGGGTGATCACCCCATATAGACTCCCTGATCACCCCCTGTCATTGATCACCCCCCTGTCAGACTCCATTCAGACGTCCGTATGTTTTTTACAGATCCACGGATAAATGGATCGGATCCGCAAAACACATACAGACGTCTGAATGGAGCCTTACAGGGGGGTGATCAATGACGGGGGTGATCACCCCATATAGACTCCCTGATCACCCCCCTGTCATTGATCACCCCCCTGTCATTGATCACCCCCCGGTAAGGCTCCATTCAGACGTCCGTATGTTTTTTACGGATCCACGGATACATGGATTGGATCCGCAAAACACATACGGACGTCTGAATGGAGCCTTACAGGGGGGTGATCAATGACAGGGGAGTGATAACCCCATATACACTCCCTGATCACCCCCCTGTCATTGATCACCCCCCTGAATGATCTCCATTCAGACATTTTTTGGGCCCAAGTTAGCGGAAATTGTTTTTTTTGTTTTTTCTTAAAAAGTCTCATATTCCACTAACTTGTGTCAAAAAATAAAATCTCACATGAACTCACCATACCCCTCACGGAATCCAAATGCGTAATTTTTTTTTAGACATTTATATTCCAGACTTCTTCTCACGCTTTAGGGCCCCTAAAATGCCAGGGCAGTATAAATACCCCACATGTGACCCCATTTCGGAAAGAAGACACCCCAAGGTATTCTGTGAGGAGCATATTGAGTCCATGAAAGATTGAAATTTTTGTCCCAAGTTAGCGGAAAGGGAGACTTTGTGAGAAAAAAACTAAAAAAATCAATTTCCGCTAACTTGTGCCCCAAAAATTTTTTTTTTATGAACTCGCCATGCCCCTCATTAAATACCTTGGGGTGTCTTCTTTCCAAAATGGGGTCACATGTGGGGTATTTATACTGCCCTGGCATTTTAGGGGCCCTAAAGCGTGAGAAGAAGTCTGGGATCCAAATGTCTAAAAATGCCCTCATAAAAGGAATTTGGGCCCCTTTGCGCATCTAGGCTGCAAAAAAGTGTCACACATCTGGTATCGCCGTACTCAGGAGAAGTTGGGCAATGTGTTTTGGGGTGTCATTTTACATATACCCATGCTGGGTGAGATAAATATCTTGGTCAAATGCCAACTTTGTATAAAAAAAATGGGAAAAGTTGTCTTTTGCCGAGATATTTCTCTCACCCCAAAACACATTGCCCTACTTCTTCTGAGTACGGCGATACCAGATGTATGACACTTTTTTGCAGCCTAGGTGGGCAAATGGGCCCACATTCCAAAGAGCACATTTCGGATTTCACAGGGAATTTTTTTACAGATTTTGATTTCAAACTACTTCTCACGCATTAGGGCCCCTAAAATGCCAGGGCAGTATAACTACCCCACAAGTAACCCCATTTTGGAAAGAAGACACCCCAAGGTATTCCGTGAAGGGCATGGCGAGTTCCTAGAATTTTTTTTTTTTGTCGCAAGTTAGCGGAATATGAGACTTTGTAAGGAAAAAAAATAAAAATAAAAATCATCATTTTCCGCTAACTTGTGACAAAAAATAAAAAGTTCTATGAACTCACTATGCCCATCAGCGAATACTTTAGGGTGTCTACTTTCCGAAATGGGGTCATTTGTGGGGTGTTTGTACTGTCTGGCCATTGTAGAACCTCAGGAAACATGACAGGTGCTCAGAAAGTCAGAGCTGCTTCAAAAAGCCGCAAATTCACATTTTTGTACCATAGTTTGTAAACGCTATAACCTTTACCCAAACCATTTTTTTTTTACCCAAACATTTTTTTTTGATCAAAGTCATGGGGTCATTTGTGGGGTGTTTGTACTGTCTGGCCATTGTAGAACCTCAGGAAACATGACAGGTGCTCAGAAAGTCAGAGCTGCTTCAAAAAGCGGAAATTCACATTTTTGTACCATAGTTTGTAAACGCTATAACTTTTACCCAAACCATTTTTTTTTACACAAACATTTTTTTTTATCAAAGACATGTAGAACAATAAATTTTGAGAAAAATTTATATATGGATGTCGTTTTTTAAAAAAAAATTAACTGAAAGTGAAAAATGTCATTTTTTTGCAAAAATTTCGTTAAATTTCGATTAATAACAAAAAAAGTAAAAATGTTAGCAGCAATGAAATACCACCAAATGAAAGCTCTATTAGTGAGAAGAAAAGGAGGTAAAATTCATTTGGGTGGCAAGTTGCATGACCGAGGAATAAACGGTGAAAGTACAGTAGTGCAGAAGTGTAAAAAGTTGCCTGGTCATTAAGGGTGTTTAAGCTAGGGGGGCTGAGGTGGTTAAATGCTTTAGATGCCATGATCAAGTGAGATCACGGCACCTGAATGCGCAAAAACCCAGGAGCTCACACTTCCGGGCTTAGTACTGAAGCCCCGTGCGGCCAATCGGGACTTCAGTACATGCGCTAAATGTTCTTCATCTCTTTGAAAAAATTCAGAGCATTAATGCTGCAATTCTTATTTTAGCCACCAGACGGCAGGCCAACATAAGAAATAGGTCGCTTATAGGTCAAAATCAAAAATTCAAAAACATAATTTCTAAGATCATTTATGAGCCTTAAAATGAGGATAAAAAAATAATAATTATACAAAATATATATAATTAAAAAATAAATACCTCAATAACAATAAATATAAACATCCTGGGTATCACCGCGACCGAAAACGCCCCTAAATATTAACATATAAAAAAAAATAATCCAATACGACGAATTGCGTAACGGAAAAAAGGGTCAACATTTTTTTCATTGTTTCTCTGACCCAAAAAAATGAAATAAAATGTGATCCAAAACTCATGCACACTCCAAAATAGTATCAATAAAAACTATGAATTGTCCCGCAAAAAATGAGCCTCTAAACAGCTCAGTAGACATAAGTCTAAAAAAGGTATGGAGGTCAGAATATGGTTTTGTAAAAAAAATAAAAATTCTCAAAGTTTAAATACATTTTTACACTATTTAAACATAAAAATCCTATACATATGGGGTATCGTTGTAATTGAACTGACTCAGAGAATAGTTTTTCTGTAAACAAAACGTAGTGGGAACAAAACCCGTAAAATGGTGGTGGGATTGCTTTTTCCACCCCATTTGGAATTTTTTTCCTTGCTGTTGTGACATGGAAATACAATAGATAATCTGTCAGTTGTGTTGCTGACACATAGCTATTTTTTGGGCCGCTAAACCCTTTCTTTGCTATTGTGACTTGGAAAAACAATAGTTAGTCTGTTTGTTAATCGTTTCGCTGATGTCATGGATGAGATTTGCAGATAGCTGGAACTTATAAATAAACGAGCGACTGGCTTGATCCCAAACTAAGGAGCTATTAGGTGAGCCCTATAAAACCCTAAGAGCTCTCCCTCACTGCTATGCACATACAAGGGTCTCGATGGTAGACGATTGCATGCCCAAGTACCTAAGCCTGTGTGACACCTGAAAACCCTATAATAGTGAGGGGACACGACCACCGGCTCCCTGCACTTAATACGGAGGGAGTCAGGGTCACCTAGAATCAAGCCAGCAAGCAAACACAATAAAGTAAAGGACTTATCTGAGCAAACAGCAGACGCAGCCTCCAGCAGTGAACACTTCATCCAGGAAGTAGTATAAACCGCAAAGTGAGGCAGTATGGGAGGGAATATAAAGGAAGACGATTATGTCTAAATAAGTGACACTTGGCAGAAGGAAAGGAGATGAGAAAGTGAAACCAAAACAAAGAACATCATACAAGAGGTAGAGAAGAACGTCTGCCAGACCTTCTCACAGAAGTGGCATTGACAGTACCCCTCCCTCTATTGGTGGACTCCAGACACTCAGAGCCCACCTTCTCAGGATGAGACCTATGGAAAGCCCTGATGAGACGAGTGGCCTTAATGTCCGCCACTGGGACCCACATCCTCTCCTCAGGACCATAAGCCTCCCAATGAATGAGGTACTGGAGAGAACCGCGGATAATGCGAGAATCCACAATCCTAGAGACTTGAAATTCAAGATCACCATCAACAATAATCGGAGAAGGAGGCAAAGAGGAGGGTACAGTGGGTTGGACATAAGGTTTTAATAGGGACTTGTGAAAAACATTATGGATTTTCCAAGTCTGAGGAAGTTCAAGACGGAAGGCAACGGGATTGATGACGGACAAGATCTTGTAAGGCCCAATAAACTTAGGACCCAGCTTCCAGGAGGGAACCTTCAGTTTGATATTCTTTGTAGACAACCACACCAGATCACCCACATTCAGGTCCGGACCAGGCACACGTCTCTTATCCGCTACGCGCTTATATCTCTCACTCATCCTCTTCCACCCTGAATCTTTTGCCAAATAAATGACAAAGATGAGAAAAATCTCTCCTCATCAGGTAAACCAGAAGACCCCTCTCCAGAGAATGTCCCAAACTGCGGATGAAAGAGGACTCCTGGCGACGGTTATTTAAAGCAAACTCAGCAAGGGACAAAAAAGAATACCAATCCTCCTGATTCTCCGCCACAAAACAGCGCAGATATGTCTCCAGATTCTGATTGACACGTTTGGTCTGACCATTCGACTGAGGGTGAAAAGCAGAAGAGAACGACAACCGAACCCTCAAGCGAGAACAGAAGGCCCCTATCAGAAACGATTACACACCACCAATCACAGTACGAACATTTGGGAGAGGCGGTGCTGGCCGTGGTGCTGAATGCCGCTGTCCAGGGTGCTGAATTGTGCAGGGAGAGAGGCGCGAGATTCAAACTTCCAGTGCTCCTCTCTCCCCTCCTCTTCCTGTTCAGCACCTGCACCGTGCAGCACCGTCCTCACCAGGCTCCTGCGATCCCCGCCATCGGCACCCATCACCCTCCTGCACCCATCACCCTCCAGGTAGGTTAGGGTCAGTGAGGGAGAGGCACCGTTAGGCAGGGATAGAAGGGAAAAGTTAGTTAGGAAAAAAAAACTTTATCTAAACTTATTATTTTCTAGCTTTGAGACCCTAAACCCCCCTGCCACTTTCCCCACCACCACCCACACCACTACTTTTTTTTATTTTTTCTGCATGCGCTGACTGGCCGGCACTTTTAGCGTTCGGTCACTGTTAGCGCATCGCCCGCCCCACCGCTGATCAGCGTTGTACCGCTGATCAGCAACTTTGAACTTTTTTTTTTTTTCTAGCACTTGTCCATTTTTTACTTTTTAGTACACGAACACCCGTGCGCCCACACACATGCACATACAATAAAGATTTACACGCACGCACATACACACACACACACACACACACATACCCATGGCCCACCGGATGTTCTCAGTGGAGGAGGCATACGCCCAGATTGCCTCCGACTCCGAGAGCCCCAGTGAGGATGAGGATGACCCCACGTTCCTCTTGTCATCCGCATCCTCCTCCTCATCATCTGATGACGATGAGCCCCCAAGGCGGTGGAAACGCCGCCAGGCGGAGCCAGGGGCCCCACATGCTAAGGACCCTGTGGCCCACCTTAGTACGAGCTGCCCTGGGGCTCGTACTGGTTTCCCAGCCCACCAAATAAGCCCACCAGAGCCCCCTGCCGGTGAACTTAGCTGGTGTCCCCCAGTGGATTTTGAGCCCGAGATTCCGGATTTTGTTGGCAATCCAGGAATCCAGCTTCCCACAGTGGGGTTTACTGAAATTGACTGTTTTAGTTTTTTTTTCAGTGACCCATTTGTGAATATGATGGTGGAGCAGACGAACCTGTACGCCCAACAGTTCGTCGCTCAGCACCCGGGCTCCTTTTTGGCTAGACCCGGTGGCTGGACGCCGGTCAGTGCAGCCGAGATGAGGACATTTTGGGGGCTCGTGCTGCACATGGGTCTAGTGCAAAAACCCAGTGTCAGGCAATACTGGAGTGGGAATGTCCTCTACCAGACCCCACTCTACAGTATGGTCATGACACGTCCCCGGTTTGAGGCCATCCGGAAATGTCTGCATTATTCAGATAATGCAGCATGTCCTCCCCGAGGTGATCCTGCCCATGACCGTCTGTATAAGATACGGCCGTCATCGATCACTTCGGGGCCAAATTTGCACAGGCCTACGTACCTGGAAGGGAGGTCGCGGTTGATGAGTCTCTCGTTGCGTTCAATACATTCTAATAGTCTCAGTTTCCGCCAATACATTCCCACTAAGCAGGCGAGGTATGGCATGAAGCTGTACAAAATTTGTGAGAGTACCTCAGGGTACACTTACAAATTTCATGTTTACGAGGGGCGAGATTCCCTTATTCAACCCCCAGAATGTCCCCCCACTCTGGGTGTTAGCGGGAAACTCGTGTGGGACCTTATGTACCCATTGCTAGATAAGGGTTACCACTTGTACGTGGATAACTTTTATACTAGCATTCCCTTGTTCAGGTCCCTTGCCGCCAGATCCACGTTCGCTTGTGGGACCGTGCGGAAAAAACAGAAACCGTGCAAACTACAGAATCAGGGCAACCCATATTGAGTTTTGTTTGGCAGTTAACCCTTACTTTTTTAATGGAAAAAATTGGTTAAAATGGAAAATTTTTCCCAAAATTTCAATTCTAAAATTGTTTCTCCATCTGCCATTAACTCTTGTGGAACACCTAAAGGGTTAACAAAGTTTGTAAACCCAGTTTTGAATACTTTGAGGGGTTTACTTTCTTAGATGGAGTCACTTTTTGGTAATTTCTATTCTAGGGGTGCAACGGGGGGCTTGAAATGGGACATGGTATAAACAAAACCAGTCCTGCAAAATCTGCCTTGCAAAAACCATATGGCGTTCCCCTCCTTCTATGTCCTCCTATTTGGCCAAACAGTAGTTTACGACCACATATGGGGTGTTTCTGCGAACTACAGAATCAGGGCAACCCATATTGAGTTTTGTTTGGCAGTTAACTTTTGCTTTGTTCCTGGAAAAAATGGATTATATTGGAAAATGTTCAAAAAAAATCGAAATTCTTACATTTTATGTCCATTTGCCGTGAAGTCTTGTGGAAGACCTAAAGGGTTAACAAAGTTTGTAAAATTCGTTTTGAATACATTGAGGGGTGTAGTTTCTAAAATGGGGTCATTTTTGGATGGTTTCTATTACATAGGCCTCACAAAGTGACTTCAGACCTGAACTGGTCCATAAAAAGTGGAATTTGGAAAATTTCTGAAAATTTTTTAAATTTGCTTCTAAACTTCTAAGCTATGTAACATCCCCAAAAAATAAAATATCATTCCCAAAATGATACAAACATGAAGTAGACATATGGGGAATGTAAACTCATCACAATTTTTGGGGGTATTACTATGTATTACAGAAGTAGAGAAACTGAAACTTTGAAATTTGCAAATTTTTCTAAATTTTTGGTAAATTTTGTATTTTTTATGCAAAAAAATTAACTTTTTTGACCCAATTTTAGCAGTGTCATGAAGTACAATATGTGACGAAAAAACAATGAGAACTGCCTGGGTAAGTAAAAGCGTTTTAAAGTTATCAGCACTTAAAGTGACACTGGTCAGATTTGCAAAAAATGGCCAAGTCCTTAAGGGGTTAAGCGCATCTACCGACCATGAGGAAAAATTCACCCGCTTTTTAGTCATATCAGTGAGTGGCTTAACAACAGAGGAATAATTCAAAATGAACTTTCTGTAAGAATTGGCAAAACCCAAAAACCGCATCAGCGCCTTCTGATTCTCAGGAAGCTCCCAATCAAGCACAGCGCGGACCTTCTCAGGGTCCATCCGAAAACCAGAAACGGAGAGAAGAAAACCAAGAAATTGAATCTCCGGAACCGCAAACACACATTTTTCCAGTTTAGCGTACAATTTATTCTCCTGCAGAATCAGCAAGACCTGACATAGGGGGTCCCGATGAGTCTTGAAATCAGGAGAAAAAATCTAAATGTCATCTAGATACACCAGTACAAATTTCCCCATTAAATGATAAAAAATGCTGTTCACAAAATGTTGGAAGACGGCCAGAGCATTCATCAAACCAAAGGGCATAACCAAATTTTCGAAATGACCCTCAGGGGTATTGAAGGCCGTCTTCCATTCATCCCCTTGCCTGACCCTGACTAGGTTGTATGCCCCTCTTAAATCCAACGTAGAAAAAACTTTAGCCCCAACAATCTGGTTAACCAGGTCCGGGATCAGAGGAAGCGGATATGGGTCACGAATCGTGATACGGTTCAGCTCCCTGAAATCCAGACAAGGTCTTAAAGAAGCATCTTTTTTCTTAACAAAAAAACCCCAGTGGCAACAGGTGACTTCGAGGGTCGGATGTCTCCCTTTCTCAGGCTCTCAGAGATATAAGTACGCATAGCGACCCTTTCAGGTTGGGAGAGATTGTATAGACGTGATTTTGGCAGCTTGGCGCCTGGGATGAGATTAATAGGGCAGTCGTACTCCCGATGAGGGGGCAACTCCTGGACGACACTCTCGGAAAACACATCCGAAAATTCAGAGAGAAAAGATTGCACAGTCTTGGTAGAAACCTCTGAAAGAGATGCTGTGAAGCAATTCTCTCAGCAAAACTCACTCCAACCATTTATTTGCCTTGCTTGCCAATCAATGGTGGGATTATTTAGTGAGCCAGGGTAGCCCCAACACTAGAGGAGTAGGTAATCCGTTTAAGACGAAACATGACATATCCTCAACATGAGCGTCACCCACAGTAAAACGGATATTATGAACTATGCCCTTTAACGATCTTTGGGAAAGTGGAGCGGAATCGATAGCAAAAACAGGTATATCCTTTTCCAAAGTGCATACCTGGAAACCATGCATTGTTGCAAATTGATTATCAATGAGATTGACAGCTGCTCCACTATCTACAAAAATCTCACAAACAATGTTCTTGCTGTCTAGCGCCACCCTGGCAGGTAGGAGAAAACGGGAACTACCAGCAAACGGCAAACCTTCAATTTCCGCATCAACCTTTCCAATAGTAGCAAATGGAAAGTTTTTAGAGTTTCTTTTTGTTTTGTTTTGTTTTTATTACTGTAGAGGATGCCAAGGTTGGGTCCTCAGTGACAGATACGTATCACCATTATTTGGGTTGTGGTGCCTTTAAGAAAGCACTACCTAGGATCCGGTACCCACAGGGTTAACTCACTCTCCTGATAAGAGGAAAAGGAAGTGAGTGAGGGGGTGGTGTGGAGTGTGTGGTGTGGTGGACACACTGCTGTGGCTGGCTGTGAACAGAGCTGGAAACTGAGGACATGTGGAAAGTTTGGCAGGAGAGCCGACTGGAATCTACCACGGACTAAAAAGAACCCAGGGTAAAAATACCTTTATTTTTGAACGGACTGTTCTATTGATTATGTTGTTCTGAAGTAAGCGGACTTCAAGTTGGGTTTGTTTGGACCTTGGCTGCTGGAAGCTGTACCTATTTTCGTTTTGGAAAAAAAACATCAGTTTTCTTTAACCCTGGGCTGGCTCATTCACCTGGTTTATTGGAGCGATCTTCCCCCCATATTACATTACCCTCAGAAAACTTCATGAATCTCCTAGAGGGGCAAACATTAGCCAAATGATTTATACCCCCACAGCAGAAACATACCCTCCTCTGAGAGCTGAATCCTCTACTATCAGAGGCAAGCAAACCCAGCTGCATGGACTCCTCCTCAGAGGGGATTGAGACAGACTGAGACCCCTGAGCACTGAATGGGCTGAATATGACAGGAAAGAGTAGTCTCCTCTCTCTCTCTAAGACGCCTGTCAATACGAACAGCTAGAGACATGGCTGACTCTAAGGACACTGGTCTCTCATGAAAAGCGAATGCATCTTTGAATCTTTCCGAAAGACCATGGCAAAATTGAGTGCAGCATCATTCCAACCAGTATCAGCTGCCCATCTCTGAAATTCAGAACAATATATCTCTGCGGACTGTTTACCCTGGCATAAAAAACGCAGTTTAGATTCAGCCAGAGCAATACGATCCGGGTCATCATATATCTGCCCCAGGGCTACAAAAAATTCATCCACCGATCGGAGGGGCCGTGCCCCCACCGGCTGCAAAAAGGCCCAAGACTGAGCATTATCCCTGAGCAGCGAGATGATGATCCCCACCCTCTGCTCCTCATCACCAGAGGAATGGGGAAGTAGGTGAAAATGGAGTTTGCAAGCCTCTCTAAAGCGAACAAAATTCTCACTACCCCCGGAGAACGTATCCGGAAGCAAGATCTTAGGCTCGGAACAAACTGTCACGAGGGTGTCAAGAGCCACGCCTGACTCCGTTATACCCGAGGTCAGGAAGTCGCAGCGGGTGGGTGCGCGCTCTATGTAGAAAGATTGTGCTGTTTCTTTATGGTAGCTTTCTGGGTTTGCCTTGCAACCCTTTTTGGCTCACTCAGGGATCCGTAGCTCCTTCTCCTCAGCTGTTTCTTGTCCAGCACTCCCAACCTCCTTATATTCCCCTCTCACACTTCTCTGGTTGCCAGATATAGAGCTTCCTGCCTGGACTTCTATACTGACCCACTGGAGCTGTGTAACTGTGTTCCCTGGTTGTTGTTCCAGAATGTTACCCTCCGGATCCCTGTTGGGCCTACGTGGTCTGCTGTTGTCGCCCACCTGGGATTATATGTTTGTCTGTATTGTCTTTCCTCTCCTTGGTGTTTTCCTCTTAGTGTCAGTGGTGCGGACTAGTGATCCCACCGCCCCGTTCACTACATAGGGCTCATCTTAGGGAAAGCCAGGGTTTAGGCACGTGATCGGCGTACGGGTGAGGAACCCGTCTAGGGACGTCAGGGCAGTCAGGTGCCAGCTGCAAGGTGAGTCAGGGGTCACCACCTTTCCCTCTCCCTTGGACAGGGCCTTCCCATTTCCCTCCCTTTGCGTGACGCCGGTCATTACATTATATCTGGCCCTTATTTTATGTAGGTAAAAAAATAAAATAAAATTTTTCTTTCTACCTACTTAGAATCCAGTATGGATCCAATTGCTGCTTTGTCAAAGCAACTTCAAAGCCTGTCTTTGGAGGTGCCAGGATTGAAGGCGTCGGTCCTCCAGCAACAGCAGCAATTACAACAGACCGCAAGCCCAGCGGTTGCTACAGGTAACCAGGTTGTTGCGGAACCCAAGGTTGCTCTTCCTGACAGATTTTCTGGGGGAAAGGACAAATTTGTGACGTTCCGTGAGGCCTGTAAATTATATTTTAAGTTGCGCCCTTACTCCTCTGGTAATGAAGAACAGCGGGTGGGGGTTGATATTTCCCTGCTGCAGGGGGACCCGCAATCCTGGGCGTTCTCTTTACCCGCTGATTCCCAGGCTCTCCGGTCAGTGGATGGATTTTTTGGGGCCTTGGGTCTCATATATGACGACCCTGACCAAGTTGCACTGGCTGAATCAAAATTACGGAGACTCCTACAGGGAGAGCGGCCAGTAGAGGAGTATTGCTCAGAGTTCCGTAGGTGGGCTACGGATACCCAGTGGAACGACCCGGCTCTCAGGAGTCAGTTCTGCTCTGGGTTATCCGAAAGGATTAAGGATGCGCTTGCGCTGTATGAGACTCCCTTTTCCCTTGATGCGGTTATGTCCCTTGCTATCAGAATAGATAGATGTCTTAGGGACAGATTGAAAAATCCTGAGCAATTGGTAACCCCTCCCAAGCAGCAGTTAGTCTGTACGGACTTAGACGAGCCTATGCAGCTAGGAGGAACTACTCGTCAGGTCCATCCTCCTGAGGCTCGCCGTAGGCGTGGGGTTTGTTTTTCTGTGGGGAGAGGGGTCATTTTATTAATGTCTGTCCTTCCTTCCTCAAAAACAAAAGACCGTCGGAAAACTACTAACCCCAGGCTGTGTGGAGGATGTCAGCCGGGGGGTACACGTTTCCTCCATACGAACATCGCAATTTGTGTTGCCAGCGGTTGTTGTTTTTGGCGTTAAGATGGAGACTATTTCTTTTTTTCTAGACAGTGGAGCAGGAGTAAATTTGATAGATGCCCATTTTGCCCACACTATGGGTTTGTCTCTCTGTACGCTACAGAGACCTATTCCCATATTCGCTATTGATTCTGCTCCTCTGTCTCAGAGAAACCTCACTCACATTGTCCATAACTTACACCTTCGGGTAGGGGACCACCATAACGAGTTGCTTTCATGTTATGTTCTGGAGGGGCTTCCCACTCTGGTGGTGTTGGGTCTTCCCTGGTTGGTAGCGCACAATCCAGTGGTGGATTGGCAGGCCAGGGAGATATTGGAGTGGAGTGAGCATTGCAGAGAAAATTGCTTAAATAGCAATTGCTTAGTCGCCTCCATAGCTACCCTACCTACATTTGTTTCGGACTTTGAGGACGTTTTTTCTGAAAAGGGTTGTCAGAAGTTACCACCTCACCGTCCTTATGATTGCCCGGTTAACCTGATTCCCGGTGCAAAATTACCCAAGACCAGGTTATATAATCTTTCGGGTCCGGAGAGACAAGCCATGAAAGATTATATCTCCGAGAGCTTGGCTAAGGGACACATCAGACCCTCTTCTTCACCCGTTGCTGCAGGGTTTTTCTTCGTTAAAAAGAAAGATGGGGGCCTGCGTCCTTGCCTAGATTTTCGCGAATTAAACCGGATAACCATCCGAGACCCATACCCTCTTCCTCTCATTCCTGACCTGTTTAATCAGATTGCGAGTGCTAGGTGGTTCTCCAAACTTGATCTTAGGGGGGCCTACAATCTGATTCGTATCAAGGAAGGGGATGAGTGGAAGACAGCTTTTAACACCCCTGAGGGGCATTATGAAAATCTAGTCATGCCTTTCGGTCTGACCAATGCTCCTGCTGTCTTCCAACATTTCGTTAATTACATTTTTAGTCATCTTATCGGCAGGTTTGTGGTGATATACCTAGATGATATTTTAATTTATTCGTCTGATCTGAAAACACATGAGGTGCATGTCAGACAGGTACTGCAGGTCCTACGGACGAATAAATTATATGCTAAAATTGAAAAGTGTGTCTTCGCCGTTCAGGAAATACAGTTCCTAGGTTATTTATTATCTGCTTCAGGTTTCCGTATGGCTCCTAGGAAGGTCCAGGCAATTTTAGATTGGGATCTTCCTGAGAACCTCAAAGCACTGCAACGGTTCTTGGGCTTCGCAAATTTCTATAGAAAATTTATAAAAAATTATTCGGTGATTGTAAAACCCCTTACTGACATGATTAGGAAGCCGACTGATTTTTCTAAATGGTCTGACGCCGCTAAAATTGCTTTTTCCTCTCTAAAAGAGAGGTTTACCTCGGCACCTGTACTTATCCAACCTGATGTCTCCCAGCCTTTTATTGTTGAAGTCGATGCGTCAGAGGTGGGAGTGGGGGCTGTGCTGTCTCAGGGTCCGTCTCCTGGCAAATGGCGTCCTTGTGCTTTCTTTTCTAAAAAACTATCTGCAGCAGAAAAGAACTATGATATTGGCAATAGGGAACTATTAGCTATTAAACTAGCGTTTGAAGAATGGCGTCACTTTTTAGAGGGGGCAATCCACCCCGTCACTGTGATTATGGACCACAAAAACCTTCTGTACCTCGAATCAGCTAAGCGTCTCACCCCTAGACAAGCTAGGTGGTCGCTATTTTTTACCAGGTTTAACTTTGTTATTACCTATCGTCCTGGGGCAAAAAATACCAAGGCAGATGCATTATCTCGTTGTTTCCCTGGAGGGGGTAATGTGAGTGATCCGGTACCCATTCTACAAAGAGGAGTGGTTGTCTCTGCGGTACACTCTGTTCTGGAGGGGAAGGTGTTAGAGGCCCAGGGGGACGCCCCGGTCTCTTGCCCCTCAGAGAAATTGTTTGTACCGTTGAACCTGCGTCTCAAATTATAAAAGGAACATCATAATTCGGCACTTGCTGGGCACCCGGGTAGTAAAGCAACCTTGGAGCTATTGTCTCGTCGTTTTTGGTAGCCAAGGTTGCGTCAGGATGTAATGGATTTTGTGTCTTCTTGTTCTACTTGTGCGCGCGCGAAAGTCTCTCATACACGTCCTGCAGGGTCTTTATTGCCACTTGTCATTCCCAATAGGCCATGGACACATCTGTCAATGGATTTTATCACTGACTTACCTTTGTCTGCGGGTAAAACAGTTATCTTGGTAGTAGTGGACAGGTTTAGCAAAATGGTACACTTCATTGCGTTACCCACACTACCTAATGCTAAGACTCTTGCTCAGGTATTCATCAGTGAAATCGTGAAGCTTCACGGGGTCCCTTCCGATGTTGTTTCGGATTGGGGAACCCAGTTTATTTCTAAGTTTTGGAAAGCTTTTTGTTCCCATTTGGGGGTACACTTGTCCTTTTCCTCAGCTTTCCATCCTCAGTCGAATGGACAGACTGAGCGTACCAACCAAAACCTGGAGACATTTCTAAGATGTTTTGTGTCTGAAAACCAAGAGGTGTGGTCATCATATTTACCGTTAGCTGAGTTTGCCATAAATAATCGCCGTCAGGAATCTACTGGTAAGTCACCATTTCTTGGTGCATATGGTTTTCATCCCCAATTCTGTACTTTCAAAGAGGGAGGGTCTTCTGGGGTTCCCGAAGAGGAACGGTTTTCATCATCTCTTTCATCGGTATGGCAGAAGGTGCAAGCTAACTTGAAAAATATGGGAGGTAAATATAAATGCATGGCTGATAAGAGACGGTCGCCAGGTCCGGACCTAGGAGTGAATGACTATGTGTGGTTGTCTACTAGGAATATTAAATTAAAGGTTCACTCTTGGAAACTGGGTCCTAGATTCATTGGCCCTTACAAAATAGTAGCCATCATTAACCCCGTGGCTTTTCGCCTGGAGCTACCTCAAACTTTTAAAATCCATAACGTCTTCCATAAGTCGTTACTCAAGAAATATGTTCCACCTCTAGAACCGTCACCGCTGCCACCCCCTCCTGTTGTTGTGGATGGTAATCTAGAGTTTCAAATATCCAAAATTGTTGATTCTCGTCGGGTCCGCCGCTCTCTTCAATATCTGGTGCATTGGAGGGGTTACGGTCCCGAGGAAAGAATGTGGGTTCCAGCGTCTGAGGTAAACGCCGACAGGTTAGTTCGGGCTTTTCATGCCTCTCATCCTGAGAGACCTAGTCCTGAGTGTCCGGAGGCCCCTCGTAGAGAGGGGGGTACTGTCACTAGGGTGTCAAGAGCCACGCCTGACTCCGTTATACCCGCCATCCACAGATCCCCATAACAGTGCCATCCACAGATCCCCCATAACAGTGCCATCCACAGATCCCCATAACAGTGCCATCCACAGATCCCCATAACAGTGCCATCCACAGATACCCCATAACAGTGCCATCCACAGATACCCCATAACAGTGCCATCCACAGATACCCCATAACAGTGCCATCCACAGATACCCTCCATAATAGTGCCATCCACAGATACCCTCCATAACAGTGGCATCCACAGATCCCCTCATAACAGTGCCATCCACAGATCCCCCATAATAGTGTCATCCACAGATCCCCCATAATAGTGTCATCCACAGATCCCCCATAATAGTGTCATCCACAGATCCCCCATAACAGTGTCATCCACAGATTTCCCATAACAGTGCCATCCACAATTTGTTTTTGGCCTTTGAACATTTTTCAAGTAAAATCATATAAACCCCTTTATTTTTGTCATTTTGGTGTTTTTTCCCAATTAATCTATGAAATTATCGACAACTAATCGATTATTCAAATAATCGTTAGCTGCAGCCCTAGTGCAGTCAGAGCCTGAAGCGAGGCATAAATGTTCTAAAGCTGAGCACCACCTGCATGACCCGGCATCTAACTGCAAAGCACAAGCTGCAGTGCAGTACACACCTGAAGAACCACAAAAGATCTACGGCTCCTCCTGCTCCATCTTCTGCTGCGGTCTCGGACTCTTCCTCCCCCTCTGAAGTGACAGGGGCACCTGTCACCCCGCAAAGAGAGGATGTCACAGAAACACCACTACCATCAACTGCCTGGTGGTGTGCGACAATGGGGTGAAATCTCGTAGCAGCTCTGGGCCTAGCCTGTTTGACGCGCATCCTTGCCTGGCGCATATACTGAACTTGGTGGTGCAAAGGTTTCTGAAAAATTACCCAGATATGTCAGAGCTGCTGCAGAAAGTGAGGGTCTTCTGTGCGCGCTTCCGGCGTTCTCACCCTGCTGCTGCTCGCCTGTCTGTGCTGCGGCGTAACTTCTGCTTTCCCACTCACTGCCTCATATGCGATGTACTAACAAGGTGGAACTCCACCTTGCACATGCTGGAGAGACTGTGCAAGCAGCAGCAAGCGATAGTGAAATTTCAGCTGCAGAACTCAATGGTGAGTCGCTGCTCTGTGACCAGCAAGTGGGCCTCCATTCGGGACTTGTGTGCCGTGTCGAACGGTTTTGTGTACTCCATCCAACATGGCCAGTGCCGATGACACGGTCCTCAGCGTTACTATCCCACTTATATGTCTTTTAAAAAAACGCTTTGGGAGATGATGGATGAGGATGTGGCACAGGATCAAGAGGAGGAGGAAGAGGGATCATTCCCATTGTTATCAGGCCAGTTGTTCACAGGTGGCTCGGAGGGTGGGTTCCTGCACCAACAGCAGCCAGGTACAAAACTGTCCAGACAGGGCACAGTTTTGGAGGATGTTTATGATGAGGAGGGAGATACGTGTTCACAGCAGGGTGGCAACCAAATCAGCTAGCAGGCAGAGCTGGGGGGGGGGAAACAGAGGACACAGATGATACACTTCCCACCGATGACAGCTTCTCGTTGCCTCTGGGCATCCTGGTACACATGAGCGACAACATACTGCAGTGCCTGTGCAACGACCGCAGAGTTGCCCTCATTCTAACCAGTGCTGATTACTGGGTGGCCAACCTGCTGGATCCCCGCTACAAAGACGTGTCATGCTTAATTCCGTCATTGGAGCATGATTGGAGAATGCATGAGTACAAGCACACGCTGGTAGATGCACTACTGATGGCATTCCCAGCTGACAGCGGAAGCTCATTGAAAGCACAAGGCGAAGGCAGAGGAGGAGGATGAAAAAGAAGTCGGCAATGCAGCTGGGGCACTGCCAGCACCTCAGAATGGAGGGCTAGCAAGGCTGAAATGTAGAAAAGCTTTGTCAGCACACCACAACATCCAGCACCACCATCTGATACGGATCATCTTAGCAGGAGGCAGCGTTTCAGCAACATGGTGGAACAGTACGTAGCACATGCCTTCACATACTGACTGATGGGTCTACCCCATTCAACTTCTGGTTCTCCAAATTTGGCACATAGCCTGAGTTTCTTTTTTTGCCTTGAAAGTGCTGGACTGCCCTGCGTCCAGTTTATTGTCCGAGCATGTGGATAGGAAACTGCCTATCCACAGCCAACGTGGACAAGCTCACATTCATTAAAATTACCCAGGAATGGATCCCACATGACTTATCCGTCCCTTGGCCAGAGTAGAGAAGCATACCGGCTGCACTCAGCCATTGTTATACTCCAGTGCACTTTGTGTGTTCTCTTTTCCATTTTCCAATGTTTTGCGGCCTACACTAACCGGAAAAAAAAAAGGTTGTATATACAGTTGTGTTCAAAATAATAGCAGTCAGACATCACTAACCTGATCAATCACTGTTTTTGGTAGAAATGATATTTCTACAAGGCAAATAATTTACTAGCAGGTGTAGTAGAGTAATAGAAATCCAGCAGACCCAACAGTCATGACATGCATGCTGCTGATTCTGTGTAATTGAATCACTAATTGAAAGGGGCATGTTCAAAATAATAGCAGTGTGGAGTTCAATGAGTGAGGTCATTCATTCTTTGAAAAACAGGTGGCAATTATTGTCCTTATTTAAGGAAGAAAGGCAGCAAATGTTGTACATGCTGGTGATTACAGTGCATTTCTCTCTGAGGAAAATGGGTCGTTCCAGACATTGTTCAGAAGAACAGCGTACCTTGATTAAAAAGTTGATTGGAGAGGGGAAATCATATAAAGTGCAGAAAATGATAGGCTGCTCAGCTAAAATGATCACAAATGCTTTAAAATGGCAACCAAAACCTGAAAGACGTGGACGAAAGCGAAAAACTACCATTCAAATGGATAGAATAATAGCCAAAATGGCAAGGACTTAGCCAACAATCAGCTCCAGGAAGATCAAAGAAGGTCTAAAGTTACATGTGAGTACTGTTACAATTAGAAGACGCCTATGTGAAGCCAAGCTATCTGAAAGAAACCCCCGCAAAGTCCCACTGTTGAAAAAAAAGACATGTGCTAAAGAGGTTACAATTTGCCAAAGAGCACATTGACTGGCCTAAAGAGACATTTTGTGGACTGATGAAAGTAAGATTGTTCTTTTTGGGTCTAGTGGCCGGAGACAGTTTGTCAGACGACCCCCAAACACTGAATTCAAGCCACAGTACACAGTGAAGACAGTGAAGCATGGTGGCGCAAGCATCATGATATGGGGATGTTTCTCATACTACGGTGTTGGGCCTATTTATCGCATAACAGGGATCATGGATCAGTTTGAATACATCAGAATACTTGAAGAGGTCATGCTGCCTTATGCTGAAGAGGAAATGCCCTTGAAATGGGTGTACCAACAAGACAACGACCCCAAACACACCAGTAAACGTGCAACATCTTGGTTCCAGACCAACAAGATTGACGTTATGGAGTGGTCAGCCCAATCCCCGGATCTTAATCTAATAGAAAACTTGTGAGATGACATAAAAAATGCAGTTTCTGAGGCAAAACCAAGAAATAGAGAAGAACTGTGGCATGTAGTTCAATCATCCTGGGCTGGAATACCTGTTCACAGGTGCCAGAAGTTGGTTGACTCCATGCAACACAGATGTACAGCAGTTCTCAGAAACAGTGGTTATACAACTAAATATTAGTTAAGTGATTCAAAGGAAAGCAAAATCTTCAAAAGTTTTTCAGTTTTTATAGTGAATGTTTGAGTTTGTAAAGAAGAATACAAACACTGCTATTTTTTTGAACAGTCTAATATTCAGTTTTCTTCCTTTTTTTTTTTTAGAGGAACAACACAAATTTGATATATTTTTCTTCATGTTTTGATTTGGAATAGAATGTGTAGTGTTCCCAATGCATTTGTGTGTATTAAAATACAAGCTATTAGAAGGATTTTGAGCTTTATTCACTGCTATTATTTTGAACACAACTGTATACCGGCTGCACCCAGCCATTGTTATACTCCAGTGCAGTTTGTGCATTCTCTTTGCCTTTTCCCAATGTTTTGGGGCCTACAGTAACAAAAAAAAAAAGAAAGAAAAGAAAAACATTTTTAATTAAGAACAGCCCTTTTGCATCCGTCTAACTGTAGTAGAAGAGGAAATTCGTCTGTGGAGTGTGTCTTGCAAACTAAGCCAATTATTTTTAATTTAGAACACCTCTTTTGCATCCGTCTAACTGTAGTAGGAAAGGAAATTCGTCTGTGGAGGGTTCTTTGACTCTAAGGCAATTTTATAAAATTAAGAACACCCCTGTCTAACTGTAGTAGGATAGGAAATTCTTTTACTGTAAGGTCGCCAGATAGGGGACTTATGAGATATTAAACTGAGACAAACAGATACTACAGGTGATCTTAGATACAAGGTTAAGAACCGATAACCCAAAAATGTTGCGGTCTATAGCAAGCCCTCTTCATAAGAGGAGGGCCCCCCATAAACCTTTCTCAGTTCCTCCGGTCCAGAAGGCACTTGCAAGGGACAGAGACCAAAGGGCAACCCCCAGCGGTAGCCGGGAGTATGCCCCGGCTATCCATGACAAGTCCTTGTGCCCGTTGGTTAACCTGTCTGAAGACACATGAGTCCATACAGTCTCTATGATTTCATCAGGGAGCCCTGGAACTGACTCCACCAAGTTCTTCCCTCTGTTTAGCTTGTGGATCTTCTATGATTTCGATAAGTCGGACTTAAAGCCCTCAAGTTGATGCTCCCTAACAAACCTGACAACATCTCTGTAATACCATGGAGCGTGCCAGTTGTAAGGGATGGAGCTGTCCAACTTGTCCCAGCCTAGACCCCTCCAGAGGGGTAGGAGAAAGAAGCGAGACATGGCCTTGCCCACAGAGCCATTTTCAGTCCTCAGAGTCCAATGAACACAGTCACACACAAAGGCGATCCGCAATAGAGCAGATCGATGAGTGGATTGGACAGATAAAGCTTTTTCACTCTCCCGGTTTGAAAAATCGTGTATATATATATATATATATATATTAGCTAAAGGACCCGACTTTGCTTCGGTATATTTAATCCAAATCAGAAGGGTTGCTGTTTACAAATGATCACTCGCATGAGTCATAGGAAATGGTGAATAGTGATCTGGATTATTGAAGACTTAACTTTTACTTTTGATACAATATAAAATAAATGGGATATATCCCTCAAAATAACTAAAAGCTGAATACACAGTACCGTTTTCCACTACCCCACAGTCAGGGGGGTTCTTTTTGGAAACAGTAACAGCTGTGTCCACACTTATGTAATCAGTGTCGGACACTTAAAGGGCTTCTGTCACCCCACTAAACCGTTTTTTTTTTTTTTGGTTCTAATAATCCCTACACTGCGGTCTCTGCATACATAAGCAAAATAATGATTTTCGTTCAGTAGAATTTGCTAAAAATCGATTTTTATGCAAATTACCTTGCTACCAGCAAGTAGGGCGGTAGCAGCCGCATTCTCCGATCGAAATGACGCCCCCTCGGCATTGTGATTGACAGGGCCAGGGAACGGAATCCTTCTCTGCTGGCTCTGTTAGAATTTCAAATCTCGCGCCTGCGCCGTACATGTCTTCAATCGGCTCGACCATTCCATCCTCAATGCGCCTCCGCCGGTGACGTCATCGCATACACCCGGAAGAGAAGACGCCGGCATCGCTGTAAGGAGGCGGAGAGTCTGGATGACGTCGCTGGATGCTCGAATCAGGTAAGTATGTAGGTAATAAGCATGCTGCCCAAAAACCACCAACGAAATGAGAATAAAAAATAATAAATGATTTTATAAAGAGTACAATTATTAACACTATACCACCAACGAATATGAATAATAAGCACCTACTCAATAAATATACAGATGCCTATATATGACACATATATAAATATCTGTATATATCTGTCAAATAGTAAATATATATATATATATATATACATATATATTTTGAGTAAGTGATATATATCATTATATATGTTTCTTTGTGTATATATTACTATATATATGTTCACGGACTGTCATATATATACACATAGAAACAGATATAGAGATACACATAAATATATATATATATATATATAAATATACATAGAGTAATTCCAATATATTATCATAAATATATATATAGAAAGAGTCGTGATAGATAGTCACAGATGGACAGGCAGAGATGGACAGGCAGAGATGGACAGGCAGACATGGACACGTAGAGATGGAGACGCAGAGATTGACAGGCAGACATGGACAGGCAGAGATGGACGATCAGAGATGGACACGCAGACATGGAGACGCAGAGATGGAGACGCAGAGATGGACAGGCAGACATGGACACGCAGAGATGGATACGCAGACATGGACACGCACACATGGACAGGCAGACATGGACACGCAGAGATGGACACGCAGACATGGACAGGCGGACATGACATGGACACGGGGAGATGGACACGCAGACATGGACAGGCAGACATGGAGACGCAGAGATGGACAGGCAGACATGGACACGCAGACATGGACACGCAGACATGGACAGGCAGACATGGACAGGCAGACATGGAGACGCAGAGATGGACAGGCAGACATGGACACGCAGAGATGGACAGGCAGACATGGACAGGCAGAGATGGACGATCAGAGATGGAGACGCAGACATGGAGACGCAGAGATGGACAGGCAGACATGGACACGCAGAGATGGATACGCAGACATGGACACGCACACATGGACAGGCAGACATGGACACGCAGACATGGAGACGCAGAGATGGACAGGCAGTCATGGACAGGCAGACATGGACACGCAGAGATGGACAGGCAGTCATGGACAGACAGACATGGGCTCGCAGAGATGGACAGGCAGACATGGACAGGCAGAGATGGACGATCAGAGATGGACACGCAGACATGTAGACGCAGAGATGGAGACGCAGAGATGGACAGGCAGACATGGACACGCAGAGATGGATACGCAGACATGGACACGCACACATGGACAGGCAGACATGGACACGCAGAGATGGACACGCAGACATGGACAGGCGGACATGTCTGCGTGTCCATCTCTGCCTGTCCATCTCTGCGTGTCCATGTCTGCGTGTCCATCTCTCCATGTCCATGTCTGCCTGTCCATCTCTGCGTCTCCATCTCTGCCTGTCCATCTCTGCCTGTCCATCTCTGCCTGTCCATCTCTGCCTGTCCATCTCTGCGTGTCCATGTCTGCGTTTCCATCTCTCCATGTCCATGTCTGCCTGTCCATCTCTGCGTCTCCATGTCTGCCTGTCCATGTCTGCCTGTCCATGTCTGCATGTCCATCTCTGCGTGTCCATGTCTGCCTGTCCATGTGTGCGTGTCCATGTCTGCGTATCCATCTCTGCGTGTCCATGTCTGCCTGTCCATCTCTGCGTCTCCATATCTCCGTCTCCATGTCTGCGTGTCCATCTCTGAACGTCCATCTCTGCCTGTCCATGTCTGCCTGTCCATCTCTGCCTGTCCATCTCTGCCTGTCCATCTGTGACTATCTATCACGACTCTTTCTATATATATATTGGAATTACTCTATGTATATTTATATATATATATATTTATGTGTATCTCTATATCTGTTTCTATGTGTATATATATGCCAGTCCGTGAACATATATATAGTAATATATACACAAAGAAACATATATAATGATATATATCACTTACTCAAAAAAAAAATATATATATATATTTACTATTTGACAGAGATATACAGATATTTATATATGTGTCATATATAAGCATCTGTATATTTATTGAGTAGGTGCTTATTATTCATATTCGTTGGTGGTATAGTGTTAATAATTGTACTCTTTATAAAATTATTTATTATTTTTTATTCTCATTTCGTTGGTGGTTTTTGTGGCAGCATGCTTATTACCTACATACTTACCTGATTCGAGCATCCAGCGACGTCATCCAGACTCTCCGCCTTCTCTTTCGGGTGTATGCGATGACGTCACCGGCGCAGGCGCATTGAGGATGGAGCGGTCGAGCCAGCGGCCGCCTCTCAATGCGCCTGCGCCGATTGAAGACATGTACGGCGCAGGCGCGAGATTTGAAATTCTAACAGAGCCAGCAGAGAACGATTACGTTCCCTGGCCCTGTCAATCACAATGCCGAGGGGGCGTCATTTCGATCGGAGGATGCAGCTGCTACCAGCAAGTAGCCGCCCTACTTGCTGGTAGCAACGGTAATTTGCATATTTTAAAAATCGATTTTTAGCAAATTCTACTGAACGAAAATCATTATTTTGCTTATGTATGCAGAGACCGCAGTGTAGGGATTATTAGTAACCAAAAAAAAACAAAACGGTTTAGTGGGGTGACAGAAGCCCTTTAAGGTAACAAGAGCTGATGTGCACTGGTACCTAATGTGCACAAAAACAAGGTAGTTACAATCAGTGTATACTGACGCCTTATCTGCATAAATCAGGCAATAATGCAGACAAATAAATTGGCAGTGTATACATAATGCACAACGACATACAACAAGACAACAGAAAACATACAGTGATTAGGTGTAAACTGTACAACAGTATGCACAGCTACACTCATATTACAAGGTGCACGGCGGCACCATTGAAAACCCAGTGTCCTACCCTACAGATGGCGGGTTCTTCAGACACCTCCGTTCCGATGTTTCTGGTCAGGGTGGTCCAGTTTGTCAGCAGAGAGTCAATACGATATGAAGGGATCACAGGAGAATGTTCCTTACTATCCCTAAACGACCCTTGGGACCCTACAATAGTCCTGTTGATCTAACCACGGGGTGTCCCACTAGTTGGGCCCCCATCTGGAACCTAACCCTGGAATTGCAATCCCTATTTAGCCCTGAAAAGATCCCAACATGCACATTTCTGAGGCAGAAACAGTCCTCTCATCAGGGGAATATATAGAGTGGGCCAAAAAGTATAATTCGCTTGTTGTGGACGATATTCACCACCACGTGGCGGAGATTGGGATCGTCTCTTCCAACTCGATACAATATCCCCTAGAGCAGGCATCTCAAACTCGCAGCCCTCCAGCTGTTGTAAAACTACAACTCCCACAATGCCCTGCTGTAGGCTGATACCTGTAGGCTGTCCGGGCATGCTGGGAGTTGTAGTTTTGCAACAGCTGGAGGGCCGCGAGTTTGAGATGCCTGCCCTAGAGGCTTGAATGAACAGCTTCATTTCGGCTGCTTCCTGTAGTGTCTGCCCTAATGATGAACCCCCTTCCATATTCTGGTAGAATAGACTCTACCTCTTATGGAGTCCATCATTCCCTTCTTGGGTCTTTCTTCTAGCCACGGTCAAAAAATTTAAATATTAAACCACCACGAATACCATTCTCTACTTATTATATACCCACATCAGGGTTGTTTGGGTGTACACTGTATGGACATATATCCCGATGTCCATCGATGTACACCCATACGGTGCTTATATACCAATGCCCGTATGTACGGACCACATATGTATCTATATTGTGTCTGTTTTATGTTTAATACTGGCCCACAGTGTGTATCTGGTGACAAGTGCCCCCATGCTTGTACCTTATATACTGTGGAACCTTTTCTTATACTATCGATACTGATATGAGAATTCTGATGCCCGGCGAGAATGGCAGTGTATCCTTTAATTGTAGCTTACTTATTGGAGGCGATGTGCCTGGCACACTTAGCACCACTACATGTACGCTCCACTCCGGGTCCTGGTAGACTGCTTTGCGCATGCGCCGCCTTCACATCTCGCGACGTTTGACGTCACTGCATTGCGTGTCGCGGACATATGCCGATGCGCACGCGCCACCCTTACATCTTGTGACGGCTGACGTCATCACATTGCGCGTCGCACTCACATGCCGAGTCGATGCTTTAAAAGAAAGGCGGGGTCTTGCAGCAAAACCAGGTAACATCAATGCCTGCGGCCTCAACCTGTGTACCGCAACAAAGGAAGGGGGTGCTTCATCTGTCCCCTCTCTTTCTTTCCCTGTATGCTATGCACCTTTCTGTGCACCTTACCCCATCTAGGAGCTATTGCCCCTAGTGGTTTTTGTACCTGCTGGTGACTACTATTCCCAGCAGTTGTTTGGTGGTTAATATCGTCCCCAGCAAGCAAATTATACTTTTTGTCCCACTCTATATATTCCCCTGATGAGAAAACTGTTTCTGCCTCAGAAACGTGCATGTTGGGATCTTTTCAGAGCTAAATAGGGATTGCAATTCCAGGGTTAGGTTCCAGACGGGGGCCCAACTAGTGGGACACCCCGTGGTTAGATCAACAGGACTATTGTAGGGTCCCAAGGGTCGTTTAGGGATAGTAAGGAATATCCTCCTGTGATCCATTCATATCGTATTGTCTCTCTGCTGACAAACTGGACCACCCTGACCAGAAACATCGGAACGGAGGTGTCTGGAGAACCCGCCATCTGTAGGGTAGGACACTGGGTTTTCAATGGTGCCGCCGTGCACCTTTTGATATGAGTGTAGCTGTGCATACTGTTGTACGGTTTACACCTAATCACTGTATGTTTTCTGTTGTATGTCGTTGTGCATTATGTATACACTGCCAATTTATTTGTCTGCATTATTGCCTGATTTATGCAGATAAGGCGTCAGTATACACTGATTGTAACTACCTTGTTTTTGTGCACATTAGGTACCAGTGCACATCAGCTCTTGGTATATTTAATCCATTTCATTTAATGTTTGTGTGTGTCGTTAAAAGATATCAACACTATCCACTATAACAGTGACATCTACAGCACCCAACCCCCGAAACAGTGACCTCCACAGCCCCCCACGCCTTAATACTGACCCCCCTCACAGTGCCCCGTTCCTTAAAATTGGACCTCCATAGCAGCCCACCCCCTTAACTTTGACCTTTACAGCAGCCTTCCCCTTTAACAGTGACTTTTGCAGCATACCACCCCCTTGACAGTGACCTCCACAGGGGCCTGCCCTTTTAACAGTTGCCTTTACTGGATCGGGGGAGTGGCCTTTTGAACAGCTCACTCTAAGACAGCAGCACTGTACTGTCTGAGTGTGAGCTGCAGGGAGAAAGTCACCCTCCCTCCCACCTCTGCAACTGACAGAAGTAAATTTTTACCTTCATTTTTTCGATCCCTAACGGCTGAGGAGGGATTGAGGGCGGCGTGGCCTAACCAGATCGGGGCGTGGCTTAGCGCAACCTAGAAGTTGATTTATAACTTCATTTTTTCAATCTCAGTTGGAGGAGGGGGAGTGGCCTTTTGAACAGCTCACTTTAAGACCGCAGCACAGTGCTTGATTAGAAGAAAGAACCAGCACTCCTTGCGATGTAGTTATCAATATTTTATGCAAGTGCCTTTGTCAAACTCAAGCAAACAGCAAGTGGCAATGAAATGAACATCAACATATGTTTAAATAGCCCGCCCCTCATCACATGATAGAAGCCTTCAAGTCATATGATTCTGACGTCATGTTGGCAAGGCAACCAAGGTATGTTTACTAACATCCAGAAAGAAAAAAGGAAAATAAATGCGATCCTTCTGTATCATGGAAAATCGCTATATATCAGTTACACTGTGGAGACACATAAAAAGTATAGAAACGAAAATAATTACTAGATCAAGCATAAACGAATGGTTATACACAATAATCACCTCCTACATATTCTCATAGAAAACTGCTCACTGCGTACTCCCGATTCAACCCCCTGGGTGTCATCGTTTGTAGGCGGTGAATCCAATAGGCTTCACGCTTCAGTAATAACTCCACCCTATTACCTCCCCTTCGAGGGGGCAGTACCTCCTCGATAATTTGGAATCGAAGTTGGGACACATTATGTTTTTGTTGTAAAAAATGCAAGGGAATCGGCAACAGCAGATTTTCATTGCGGATGGTCAATTTGTGTTTAGCAAATCGATCCTTCATCAGCATTGTAGTTTTCTTTTTCAAGATACTTACTATCAACAGTGCCACGGGACCGCAATGGGGTCCAATGTCGCACCGCCGTATGCAAATTGCTATATGGCTCAGTTCGAACAGGATTTCATATATCCTCATCCACTTTTTCAAGAGCATTGGATTTTTTGGAAGCGTTTTATAGACGATGTGTTTTGCATATGGCGGTGCGACATTGTGACCCTTCAAGAATTTTTTGTTTTTATCAATAGTATATGGCCCGAATTAAAATTTACAGCACATACTGATTTCTCTAAAATACCTTTTTTAGATACCTGGGTCATAAAAGGTCAAGATGGTGAATGTCAAACAGACTTATATACTAAAACTACAGATTGAAATAGCCTGCTTAGCTACGAAAGTAATCACCCACCTGCCACTAAAAGGTCCATACCTTATTCAGAATTCCAGAGGGTCAATAGAATTGTTAGTGATCCTTCTACCCGTACTGTTCGTTTTCAAGAGATGACCAATAAGTTTAGGCAAAGGGGATACCCGGAATGGTTACTTACACATCAGCGTAGTAAATGCGAAATATCTCCAATAGAGCAGAGTAAGATATCACAGAAAAAACTCCCCCTAGTTATACAGTACCACCCTTGGATTAAGCATTGAAACATTATAACTAGGTCTTATCCCCAGATTGCAGAATTCCAAAGCCCTCCGATGTTATGCTACAAGCGGGCAAGTAATTTAAAGGATAAAATCATTAGAGCGGATATAGGCACTGTCAAAAAGGGCCCCCGACAAATGACGTTTTCTACTGTCAGGAAGGGCACCTTTTCTTGTTTAAGTTGCATCTATTGCTCTAGTATAATAAAAGGTCCTAATATCTCACACCCACATAGTGGGGAACAAATTCCAGTAAAGGGTCACTTTACGTGCAATAGTTCCTATATTATATACCTGCTGAAATGTCCATGTGGACTCTGCTATGTAGGGGAGACTACAATGCGGATGAAGGATCGATTTGCTAAACACAAATCGACCATCCGCAATGAAAATTTGCTGTTGCCGATTCCCTTGCATTTTTTCCAACAAAAACATAATGTGTCCCAACTTCGATTCCAAATTATCGAGGAGGTACTGCCCCCTCGAAGGGGAGGTAATACGGTGGAGTTATTACTGAAGCGTGAAGCCTATTGGATTCACCGCCTACAAACGATGACACCCAAGGTGTTGAATCGGGAGTACGCGGTGAGCAGTTTTCTATGAGAATATGTAGGAGGTGATTATTGTGTATAACCATTCGTTTATGCTCGATCTAGTAATTATTTTCGTTTCTATACTTTTTATGTGTCTCCACAGTGTAACTGATATATAGCGATTTTAGATGATACAGAAGGATCGCATTTATTTTCCTTTTTTTCTTTCTGGATGTTAGTAAACATACCTTGGTTGCCTTGCCAACATGACGTCAGAATCATATGACTTGAAGGCTTCTATCATGTGATGAGGGGCGGGCTATTTAAACATATGTTGATGTTCATTTCATTGCCACTTGCTGTTTGCTTGAGTTTGACAAAGGCACTTGCATAAAATATTGATAACTACATTGCAAGGAGTGCTGGTTCTTTCTTCTAATCAAGTACCTGGGGGGCACCCACAACCGCAGTGCCGCCCGATATCCATTATCAAGCAGCACAGTGCTGTCTGAGTGTGAGCTGCAGGGAGAAAGTCACCCTCCCTCCCACCCCTGCAGCTGACAGAAGTTGATTTTTACCTTCATTTTTTAAATCCCAGTCGGCTCAGGAGTGGAAGGGGGCGTGGCTTAGCTGGGCCTGGGGGAGGGGTTTTAAGTCTTTTGAGGGTGGACACATTGTGGCAGGGGGCGTGTCTGGGCTCCTTTTTTGCAAGAAATCACCAAAAGTAATGCACATATATTGTAAATTCAATCTTTATTGTTTGAAAAGCAAAAATAAATACATATTAAAGCAATAATACATACAGTGGTAGCAGTGCAGGACAGTACTGCGACAAGTATACATGCACCATCCCTCCAATAACAGTAACTCCTATGATTCGTTATGCACAGTCAAGTAAGAGATTATAAGCCACAATCTTAGTGCAGATATTGTGTAACAGACACATATAGGAATATGATTAGCTCAAATATCAAATAACTTGACCTCATGCCACATAATATAGCCATACTCATTTGATACCAATGAATATCACCTAAACACAGAGTCTCCACAAGGAATACTCTAAGTGCATACAACCAGCACCATATTTGGACCTTATGTGCAAAATCCTACATGCAAAAATAGCAAATAGAAAATGATAAGCATGAGACAAGCAAATACTGACCCGGAGTAAAGGAGGAATGATGGCACCAACCCGACGCGCGTTTCGCCCCCTGAAGAAGCGAGGCGAAACACGCGTCGGGTTGGTGCCAAAAAGTTCACCACACTCTTTCCAGATGTTCTGTGCAAACAAGCAATTCCCAAAAATGTCCAAAATTGATTCGATGTAGCAGCAGTTTCTTCTCGGGCATCTTTGCATATTACTCAGCCCTCTCCTAAATTGGAATTCCCTCGCAAACAGTTATGCACAATCATCCAGGTGATGATTTTGTGTTCATTGATCTTCCAGATCTCAGCGCTTTTGTTATTTGTGAAGTTTTTAATTGGAGTCATATTGTCCTCTTTTTTTCTTTATTTCCAGCAGAAGACGATTTGAGTTCCTTAGAATTACAGTGTCATATAGGTCTCTAGCTTAAAACATCGGATAATCTTTTCCAAGATGGTATAGTGTACAGGTGGCGAGATCAATACTAGGGTGGTTAACGATGGTTTCCTTTTTTCTGAATATGTGTCCGGCAGCATACCTTAGAAAGAAGGTCCAGTTATTCGCCAATGTTAAGTGCTTAAAACAAAAAAAATTTGTATATAGCAACATTTTTGATACTTGGGAGGTTTTTCCCTCCGTTATAAAGTGACTTGTGCATTATCTCTCGTTTAAAGGGAACCTGTCACCGGGATTTTGTGTATAGAGCTGAGGACATGGGTTGCTAGATGGCCACTAGCACATCCGCAATATCCAGTCCCCATAGCTCTGTGTGCTTTTATTGTGTAAAAAAACCGATTTGATACATATGCAAATTAACATAAAAGAGTCATATCTTACTTGTGTGACTAGAGAAGAGTCATATTTTCAAGCTCTGACTCATCTCAGGTTAATTTGCATATGTATCAAATCGGTTTTTTTTTTACACAATAAAAGCACACAGAGCTATGGGGACTGGGTATTGCGGATGTGCTAGCGGCCATCTAGCAGCCCATGTCCTCAGCTCTATACACAAAATCCAGGTGACAGGTTCCCTTTAAGCTTCTCAAATTGGGAGCTCCAAACAAATCAAAAGATCATCCTCTGTACTCTTCTTGTTATCAGCTCATCCGATGGGTACACAACATTAAGGTGCAGCATAATAGGCAAGAGAATGGCTTTAATGATTAGAACCTTTCTAGTCAAGGTCAGCCTCCTAAATTTCCAGTAATCGACCTTCTTCTGGACTTTCTCTCTGACTGTGTCCCAACTTTGCCTACCATTGTTTTGTTTATCAAAGACTGCTCCTAAGATATTGATTTTATCATTTTGCAACTTTAGATGTGGGATAGTTACTTCAGTCCAATTTCCTAATGTATAACAGTCGCACTTGTCAACCCCGAAGCTTGACAGAAAAAAACGGTTACTTGTACTACTCTCCTTAAAGCCGCTTGAGTTGTGCAGAGAACAGAGTGGGACAAAAAATACATTTAAAAAAAAAGTTTAAAAAATTAAGTTTTACAAAAAAATTAAAAGTAAAAAAAAGCATCCTTTTCCCAAAATAAAGTTAGAAAAATTGTAAAAATAGGGAAAAAAAGAAAAGTAGACGAATTAGGTATCTCCGCGTCCATATCGACCGACTCTTTTTGTCACCTTACATCACTAAAAGTGCAACACCAAGCGATCAAAAAGGTGTATGCCCCCCAAAATAGTACCAATATGACCGTCACTTCATCCCACAAAAAATGATACCATAACTAAGACAATCGCCCCAAAAAATAAAAAAACTATGGCCCTCAGACTATGGAGACACTAAAACATGATTTTTTTGGTTTCAAAAATGCTGTTATTGTGTAAAACTTAAGTATATAAAAAAGTATACATATTAGGTATCGCCGCATCTGTAAGATCCTGTTCTATAAAAATACCACATGACCTAACCCCTTAGGTGAACACCGTAAAAAAAAAAAAAAGTTGTCAAAAAAGAATTTTTTTGACACCTTACATCACAAAAAGTGTAATAGCAAGTGATCAAAAAGTCATATGCACCCAAAATAGTGCCTATCAATCAGTCATCTCATCCCGCAAAAATGAAACCCTACCTAAGACAATCGCCCAAAAACTGAAAAAACTATGGCTCTCAGACTATGGAAACATTAAAACATCATTTATTTTGTTTCAAAAATGATATTGTGTAAAACTTACATAAATAAAAAAAAGTAGACATATTAGGTATCGCCGCGTCCGTAAGATCCTGCTCTAAAAAATATCACATGACCTAACCCCTCAGGTGAACACCGTAAAAAAAAAGGTGTAAAAAAAAACATTTACATCACCTTACATCACAAAAAGTGTAGTAGCAAGCGATCAAAAAGTCATATACACCCTAAAATAGTACCAATCAAACAGTCATCTCATCCCCAAACAAAAAAATGAGCCCCTACACAAGACAGTTGCTCAAAAAAATTAAAATAAAAACTACAGCTTTCAGAATGTGGAGACACTAAAAAAAATCATATTTTTAAAAAAAATGCTTTATTATGTAAAACTGAAACAAACAACCAAAATAAGGAGTCATATTTGGTATTGTCGCTTCTGTAACAACTTGCTCTATAAAAAAAAACACATGATCTAACCTGTCAGATAAACATTGTAAATAACAAAAAAATAAAAACAGCGCCAAAACAGCTATTTTTTTGTTACCTTGCCTCACAAAAAGTGTAATAGAGAGCAACCAAAAAGCATATGTATCCTAAAATAGTACCAACAAAACTGCCACCGTATCTCGTAATTTCCAAAATGGGGTCACTTTTTTTTTTTAGAGTTTCTACTCTAGGGGTGCATCAGGGGGGCTTCAAATGGGACATGGGGTCAAAAAACCAGTCCAGCAAAATCTGCCTCCCAAAAAACATATGGCATTCCTTTCCTTCTGTGCCCAGCCGTGTGCCCATAAAGCAGTTTTACGACCACATACGGGGTGTTTCTGTAAACCATAAATAATGATTTTTGTTTGGATGCTAACCCTTGCTTTGTAACTGGAAAAAATGGATTAAAATGGAAAATCTGCCAAAAAAGTGAAATTTTATCTCTATTTTCCATTAATTCTTGTGGAACACCTAAAGGGTTAACAAAGTTTGTAAAAGCTGTTTTGAATAACTTGAGGGGTGTAGTTTCTAAAATGGGGTTACTTTTTTGGAGTTTCTACTCTAGGGGTGCGTCTTCAAATGTGACATGGCAGCTTAAAATTATCCCAGTGAAATCTGCCTCCCAAAAACCATATGGAGTTCTTTTCCTTCTACGCAATACCGTGTGCCCGTACAGCAGTTTACGACCACATATGGGGTGTTTCTGTAAACTACAGAATCAGGGCAATAAAAATTGTAGTTTTGTTTGGCTGTTAACCCTTGCTTTGTCAGTGTAAAAAAAAATATATATTTAAATGGAAAATCTGCCAAAAAGTGGAATTCGGAAATTTCATCTCCATTTTACATTAATTCTTGTGGAACACCTAAAGGGTTAACAATGTTTGTAAAATCAGTTTTGAATACCTTGAGGGGTGTAGTTTCTAAAATTGGGTCATTTTTGGGTGGTTTCTATTATGTAAGCCTCACAAAGTGACTTCAGAACTGAACTGGCCCTTTAAAAAGTGGGTTTTGGAAATTTTCTGAAAAATTTCAAGATTTGCTTCTAAACTTCTAAGCCTTCTAAAGTCCCCAAAAAATAAAATGTCATTCGGAAATGATCCAAACATGAAGTAGACATATGGGAAATGTAAAGTAATAACTATTTTTGGAGTTATTACTATCTATTATAAAAGTAGAGAAATTAAAATGTGGAAATTTGCTAATCTTCTATAAATAAATTAATTTGACTCAATTTTATTACTGTCATAAAGTACAATATGTAACGAGAAAACCTCAGAATGGCCTGGATAAGTAAAAGCGTTTTCTTGCAAAGTATTGTTTGATATTCTGGAAATGATTTATCTATTTTAATAAAAATGATATTTGAAAAAAAAAAAAGCGTTTTAAAGTTATCACCACATAAAGTGACATGTCAGATTTGCAAAAAACGTCCTGGTCCTTAAGGTGAAAAATGGCAGGGTCCTAAAGGGGTTAAAGCTCAGTGTAGAGCTGAGCAGTGTGGCCATAGCTGGAGAAGCTGACTGCTGAACTACAGAAATTATTGCATGTGCCACCCAATACTTGACATTTGTACTAGTGGGCCGGGTAGCTGGTCCCACGTAAAGTCAGGGACTGTCTTGTTGTATTAAGTACTTGCTCAGCCGAGCAGGGATTGTATAAGCCTATTTGTTAAGGCTATGCTTGTGTTTAAATATATAGGTGTGAAATAAAAACACAAATCAGGCTTTATCCTGTCTGTGTCCCTGCTTCCTGCACAGCTACCAAGTATCTACCAGAGCGACCCCCCCCCCCACAACATATATGATTTTATACAGGAGATGCCCACCAGGTTATACCAGTATGCTCCATATCACCATATACAAGACATATTACTTATACCAGCTGTAGATATATATACATTAGGGAAAATAAGTATTTGATACACTGGCGATTATGCATGTTTTCCCACCTACAAAGAATGGAGAGGTCTCTAATTTTTATCATAGGTACACCTCAACTGTGAGAGACAGAATCTACATAAAAAATAATAATTATGGCTCTCACAGACCTGTTAGTTTTTCTTTAAGGAGCCCTCCTACTCTGCACTGATTTCCTGTATTAATTGCACCTGTTTGAACTTGTCAACTGTATAAAAGACACCTGTCCACACAATCAATCACACTCCAACCTCTCCACCATGGCCAAGACCAAAGAGCTCTCTAAGGACACCAGGGACCAAATTGTAGACCTGCACAAGGCTGGGATGGGCTACAGGACAATAGGCAAGAAGCTTGGTGAGCATCAACAACTGTTGCCGCAATTATTAGAAAATGGAAGAAACACAAGATGACTGTCGATCTTCCTCGGTCTGGGGCTCAATACAAGATCTTGCCTCCTGGAGTAAGGATGATTATGAGAAAGGTCAGAAATCAGCCCAGAACTACATGGGAGGACATGGTCAATGACCTGAAAAGAGCTAGGGCCACAGTCTCAAAGATTACTGTTAGTAACACACTACGCCTTCATGGATTAAATTCCTGCAGGGCACGCAAGGTCCCTCTGCTCATGCCAGCACATGTCCAGGCCCGTTTGAAGTTTGCCAATGACCATCTGGATGATCCAGAGGAGGCATGGGAGAATGTCATGTTGTCAGATGAGACCAAAATAGCACCTTTTGGTATCAACTCCATTCGCCGTGTTTGGAGGAAGAGGAAGGATGGGTACAAGAACACCAAGAGCCCCAAGAACACCTTCCCAACCGTGAAGCATGTATCGCAAGATTTTGGATACCAACCTCCTTCCCTCAGTAAGACCATTGAAGATGGATCGAGGCTGGATGTTCCAGCATGACAATGACCCAAAACACACAGCCAGAGCAACTAAGGAGTAAGAAGCTTTTCAAGGTTCTGGAGTGACCTAGCCATTCTCCAGACCTGAACTCATTGAAGCCCAGCGACAGTCCCGAAACCTGAGAGATCTGGAGAAGATCTGTATAGAGAAGTGGGTCAAAATCCCTGCTGCAGGGTGTGCAAACTTGGTCAAGAACTACAGGAAATGTCTGACCTCTGTAATTACAAATAAAGGTTTTTGTGCCAAAAATTAAGTTCTTTTTTTTATTGTATCAAACACTTATTTCATGCGATAAAATGCTAATTAATTATTTAAAAATCGTACAATGTGATGTTATGGATTTTTTAGATTCTCTCACAGTTAAAGGGTACTCACAATAAAAATTAACGACCTCTATAGGTTTGTAGGTTGGAAAACTTACTAAATCACCCGTGTGTCAAATACTTCTTTTCCTCACTGTAATTACAGTGTTGATCAAAAGTTTAGGACCACTTGAAAAATGACTAAAAATCATATTTTACATTGTTGGATCTTAACAAGGTTCCAAGTAGAGCTTCAACATGCAACAAGAAGAAATGAGAGTGAGACAAAACATTTTTTGAGCATTCAACAAACTGAAACAGGCTGTTTTTCAGCTGATCCAAATTTTAGGACCACATGCCTTTAAAAGGCCAAATCTGTGCAAAGATGAGGATTCATTCTCATTTTCTGTCAGGTAGTCACTAGTCACACGTTGTGATGGCAAAGGCAAAATAACTCTCCCTTTTTGAACGTGGTCGGGTTGTTGAACTGCATAAGCAGGGTCTCTCACAGCGCGCCATCGCTGCTGAGGTGGGACGCAGTAAGACAGTCATTTGGAATTTCTTAAATGATCCTGAGGGTTATGGAACAAAAAAGTCAAGTGAAAGACCAAAAAAATTTCATCAGCACTGAGCCGGAGGATCCAATTGGCTGTCCGTCAAGACACTGGACAATCCTCGACCCAAATTAAGGCCCTTACTGGTGCTGACTGCAGCCCCATAACCATCAGACGGCATCTGAGACTGAAGGGCTTAAAAAACAAAAAACGTCTTCAAAGACCTCGTCTCCTTGAACGCCACAGAACTGCTCGTTTGGACTTTGTAAGAGAGCACCAAACATGGGACATTCAAAGGTGGAAGAAAGTTTTATTCTCTGATGAGAAAAAATTTAACCCTGATGGTCCTGATGGTTTCCAACGTTACTGGCATGACAAGCAGATCCCACCTGAGATGATTTCTACGCGCCACAGTGGAGGGGGCGCCATAATGGTCTGGGGTGCTTTTTCCTTCAGTGGAACAATGGAGCTTCAGGAAGTGCAGGGGCGTCAAACGGCCGCTGGCTATGTCCAGATGTTGCAGAGAGCATTCCTCATGACTGAGGGCCCTTGTCTGTGCGGTAACGACTGGGTTTTTCAACAGGACAACGCTACAGTACACAATGCCCGCAGGACAAGGGACTTCTTCCAGGAGAATAACATCACTCTTTTGGCCCATCCTTCATGTTCCCCTGATCTAAATCCAATTGAGAACCTTTGGGGATGAATGGCAAGGGAAGTTTACAAAAATGGACAGTTCCAGACAGTAGATGGCCTTCGTGCGGCCGTCTTCACCACTTGGAGAAATGTTCCCACTCACCTCATGGAAACGCTTGCATCAAGCATGCCGAAATGAATTTTTGAAGTGATAAACAATAACGGCGGAGCTACTTATTACTGAGTTCATGTTTGGAAGTTGGATTTCTGTTTTGGGGGGGATTAGTTTTTTTTTGGAGGTGTGGTCCTAAACTTTTGATCAGCTGAAAAACAGCCTGTTTCAGTTTATTCGTTGTTTTCATTAAATTGAATGCTCAAAAAATGTTTTGTCTCACTCCCATTTCTTCTTCTTGCATGGTGAAGCTCTACTTGGAACCTTGTTAACCCCTTAAGGACCTAGGACGTACCGGTACGCCCTATTTCCCGAGTCCTTAAGGACCCAGGACGTACCGGTACGTCCTGACTTAAAATCTGTATTCCGGCGCCCCAGGGGTTAATTGGAACGGGATTTCGGCTGAAATCATTCAGCCGGCATCCCGTAACAATGCAGGGGGGGTCATTTGACCCCCCCGTATCGGCGATCGCAGCAAACCGCAGGTCAATTCAGACCTGCGGTTTGCTGCGCTTTTTGCAGTTTCTGATCGCCGCGGTCCCTGACCGCGGGGATCAGAAACTTTAGAGTGGCTAAAATCATTATTTTTCACCCCCCCCTGCACCCCTGCATGATTTGATGCCGGCGGGTGGTGCGGGGGGGGTGTCGCAGGCGGTGGGGGCGTTGCGGGAGGCGGGCGGTGCGGCAGGCGGGATCGCGATCCCCCGCCCGCCTCCCCATGAACGATCGTTGGCTTCTAGTGGTTGTACCAGGGTGCCAGCACATTGCTGGCACCCTGGTATAAACGGCTGACATCTGTGAAGATGTCAGCCGTTTAACCCTTTCCATACCGCGGTCCGTACGGACCGCTGTATGGAAAAAGTTAACTGTCATCGGTCAGGGAGCTCCCTCCCTCTCCATCGGGGGGCTGCTGTGCCTTTGCAGCCCCCCGATGGAGAGAGCCCCCAGAGAGCCCCCCTCAGCCCCGTGCTTACCCTTCCCCGTCTGCGAAGTTCTGAGCAGACGGGGAGGGTTCCCATGGCAACAGGACGCCTGCTCAGGCGTCCTGCTGTCCATGGTGCTGAACAGATCTGTGCTGAAAGCATAGATCTGTTCAGTGTAAGTAAAATACAGTACAGAACAATATATATTGTTCTGTACTGTATTATACAGACACCAGACCCACTGGATCTTCAAGAACCAAGTGGGTCTGGGTCACAAAAATGTAAAAAAAAGTGAAAAAAGTTAAGATAAAAAAAAAACATTTATCACTGAATAAAAATTAAAAAAATAAAATAAACTACACATATTAGGTATCGCCGCGTCCGTAACGACCTGATCTATAAAATGGTCATGTTACTTTCCCCGCACGGTGAACGCCATAAAAATAAAAAAATAAAAACTATGAGAAAATTGAAATTTTGCCCACCTTACTTCCCAAAAAAGGTAATAAAAGTGATCAAAAAAGTCGCATGTACGCCAAAATAGTACCAATCAAACCGTCATCTCATCCCGCAAAAAATGAGACCCTACTCAAGATAATCGCCCAAAAGCTGAAAAAACTATGGCTCTTAGACTATGGAGACACTAAAACATGATTTTTTTTTTTTTAAAAATGAAATCATTCTGTAAAACTTACATAAATAAAAAAAAAGTATACATATTAGGTATCGCCGCGTCCGTATCGACCGGCTCTATAAAAATATCACATGACCTAACCCCTCAGATGACCACCGTAAAAAAATAAAAATAAAAACAGTGTAAAAAAAGCCATTTTTTGCCATCTTACGTCACAAAAAGTGTAATAGCAAGCGATCAAAAAGTCATATGCACCCCAAAATAGTGCCAATCAAACCGTCATCTCATCCCGCAAAAAATGAGACCCTACTCAAGATAATCGCCCAAAAACTGAAAAAACTATGGCTCTTAGAATATGGAGACACTAAAACATTTTTTTGGTTTTAAAAATGAAGTTATTGTATAAAACTTACATAAATAAAAAAAAATGTATACATATTAGGTATCGCCGCGTCCGTGACAACCTGCTCTATAAAATTACCCCATGATCTAACCTGTCAGATGAATGTTGTAAATAACAAAAAAAAAAAAACGTGCCAAAAAAGCTATTTCTTGTTACCTTGCTGCACAAAAAGTGTAATATAGAGCAACCAAAAATCATATGTACCCTAAACTAGTACCAACAAAACTGCCACCCTATCCCGTAGTTTCTAAAATGGAGTCACTTTTTTGGAGTTTCTACTCTAGGGGTGCATCAGGGGGGCTTCAAATGGGACATGGTGTAAAAAAAAACAGTCCAGCAAAACCTGCCTTCCAAAAACCGTATGGAATTCCTTTCCTTCTGCACCCTGCCGTGTGCCCATACAGCAGTTTACGACCACATATGGGGTGTTTCTGTAAACTACAGAATAAGGGCCATAAATATTGAGTTTTGTTTGGCTGTTAACCCTTGCTTTGTAACTGGAAAAAAAATATTAAAATGGAAAATCTGCCAAAAATGTGAAATTTTGAAATTGTGTCTCTATTTTCCATTAAATCTTGTGCAACACCTAAAGGGTTAACAAAGTTTGTAAAATCAGTTTTGAATAGCTTGAGGGGTGTAGTTTCTTAGATGGGGTCACTTTTATGGAATTTCTAATCTAGGGGTGCATCAGGGGGGCTTCAAATGGGACATGGTGTCAAAAAACCAGTCCAGCAAAATCTGGCTTCCAAAAACCAAACCGCGCACCTTTCACTCTACGCCCTACTGTGTGCCCGTACAGTAGTTTACGGCCACATATGGGGTGTTTCTGTAAACGGCAGAGTCAGGGCAATAAAGATACAATCTTGTTTGGCTGTTAACCCTTGCTTTGTTAGTGGAAAAAATGGGTTAAAATTGAAAATTAGGCAAAAAAATGAAATTCTCAAATTTCATCCCCATTTGCCAATAACTCTTGTGCAACACCTAAAGGGTTAACGACGTATGTAAAATCAGTTTTGAATACCTTGAGGGGTGTAGTTTCTTAGATGGGGTCACTTTTAGGGAGTTTCTCCCCTAGGGGTGCATCAGGGGGCTTCAAATGGGACATGGTGTCAAAAAACCAGTCCATAAAAATCAGCCTTCCAAAAACCAAACGGCGCACCTTTCACTCTACGCCCCGCTGTGTGGCCGTACAGTAGTTTATGGCCACATATTGGGTGTTTCTGTAAACGGCAGAGTCAGGGCAATAAAGATACAATCTTGTTTGGCTGTTAACCCTTGGTTTGTTAGTGGAAAAAATGGGTTAAAATGAAAAATTTGACAAAAATATGAAATTCTCAAATTTCCTCCCCATTTGCCAATAACTCTTGTGCAACACCTAAAGGGTTAACAATGTATGCAAAATCAGTTTTGAATACCTTGAGGGGTGTAGTTTCTTAGATGGGGTCATTTTTGGGTGGTTTCTATTATGTAAGCCTCGCAAAGTGACTTCAGACCTGAACTGGTCGCTAAAAATTGAGTTTTTGTAAATTTCTGAAAAAATTTCAAGATTTGCTTCTAAACTTCTAAGCCTTATAACATCCCCAAAAAATAAAATATCATTCCCAAAACAATTCAAACATGAAGTAGACATATGGGGAATGTAAAGTCATCACAATTTTTTGGGGTATTACTATGTATTACAGAAGTAGAGAAACTGAAACTTTGAAATTTGCTAATTTTTTTCAAATTTTTGGTAAATTAGGTATTTTTTTGTGCAAAAAAAATAATTTTTTTGACTTCATTTTACCAGTGTCATGAAGTACAATATGTGACGAAAAAACAATCTCAGAATGGCCTGGATAAGTCAAAGCGTTTTAAAGTTATGAGCACTTAAAGTGACACTGGTCAGATTTGCAAAAAATGGCCTGGTCCTTAAGGTGAAAATGAGCCCGGTCCTTAAGGGGTTAAGATCCAGTCATGCTAAATATGATTTTAAAGATGGTCTTAAACTTTTGATCAGGACTGTATATACAGATGATACCCAGGTTATACCAGCATGGTCCATATCATAAAGGAAGATGTATAACTTAGAGGTGAAACTCGAAAAATTAGAATATCGTGCAAAGTTAATTTATACTTAAAAGGTGAAACTATTATATGAGATAGACTCATTACATGCAAAGCGAGATATTTCAAGCCCTTATTTGTTATAATTTGGATGATTATGGCTTACAGCAAATGAAAACCCCAAAGTCACAAACTCAGGTACCCTTTTCTCAGGGAGTAGGGATTAATTAGCTTACTAGAGTGTGACACTTTGAGCATAGAATATAGAACCTTTTCACAATATTCAAATTTTAAGTTGCATTAATGCAACTCCTTTTAAGTTGAATTACTGAAAAAAATTAACTTTTGCACAATATTAAAATTTTTGGAGTTTCACCTGTATACCACCAATGGGCGTAACGATCGCGGTCGCAGAGGGTGCGACCCGGCCCTGCAGCTGTACATATATAATTATATAGAGGAGATGCCCAGGTCTACACTACTGCATAGTCCATTCGGAGTGCTGCTCTTGGACCTAGCCTAAGGTTACGTGAAAAACTGACATGTGATGGACGTTTTATTAACCTCTGTCACATATCCGTTTTAGGAATAACTGTAGTATATGGGGTTATTCACACAGCATTTTTTTTATGGCCATTGAAAAAAATAAATAAATAGACCATGTTCTACCGTTTTCACTGACAGACAGCCCCCATACAATTGAAAGGACAGTTTTTAGAGTCCATTTCTCAGAAAGGCATCAGTGAAAAATCACCCTTTAAAAACTGACAGTTTCTGCATTTTAAAAGGATTTTTTTTTTCCAAGTTGCGGATGATCTCCAAAGATTCTCATATGGAAAAACGGCAGCATATTACAGTACCAGAAAAGTGTATGAGATTAGATAAATCTCATGAACACTTTGCTTCTGGGACTGTATGTTGGAGGGGCTGATGTTATTTACATGGGACTGTATGTTGGAGGAGCTGACTGAAGGGGATTAAGAATGTTATTTACATGGGACTGTATTGGAGGAACTGATCTTAAAGGGACACTGACAGGCCAAATCAGCATATATAGTTAGATATATGACATTACAGGTCTTATAGGGTCTTTTAAAAGCATATAAGTATCCCCCCTGTCCACCTTATAAAGAGCGAAATATAAAGTTTTATAACCTGCTTGTCTGGTCAGCAATCTGCCCAAGGGGCGGCGTTTCATGTGAAAATGCGCCCAGCTAGCCGCTCCCAACTGCCGTTCTTAAGCCCCGCCCAGCTCATCATTATTCACTTCGCTGGGCGGCGGCTAGAACTCTCCCCAGTCCCGATCCTGCGCATGGGCAATTCAATCCTCTTTAATTAACCCCTTTGACGATGTGAGTGAGCAGCGCTCTGAAGCGCTGCTCTGAACAGTGCATGGCTGAGGCTGAGGCTGCAGCTGCCTCCAAGACGCAGGCAGGCTGTGTGTGTACGCATGCGCGATCTAACCACGGCGGGGCGCAGGAGCAGAAGATTGGGCATGAACGATGCCCAGAGGATTGAATTGCCCATGCGCAGGATCGGAACTGGGGAGAGTTCTAGCCGCCGCCCAGCGAAGTGAATAATGATGAGCTGGGCGGGGCTTAAGAACGGCAGTTGGGAAGGCTGGCTGGGCGCATTTTCACATGAAACGCCGCCCCTTGGGCAGATTGCTGACCGGACAAGCAGGTTATAAAACTTTATATTTCGCTCTTTATAAGGTGGACAGGGGGGATACTTATAAGACTCTATAAGACCTGTAATGTCATATATCTAACTATATCTGCTGATTTGGCCTGTCAGTGTCCCTTTAAAGGCTTTGTATTGTCTCAGACAATGGGGCATATAGCTAGGATATGCCACCATTTTCTGATAGGTGTGGGACCTCCACCTATCTCATAAACGGAGCCTTAAAAGTCACAGAGGCCGCCCTCCATTCATTTCTATGTGGCCGCTGAAAATAGCTGAGAGCTGGCTCAAGTACTGCTGCTGTCTTCCCTGTGTCTCCCTCCCACTGGATTCTTCAGGAAAGATTAAGCCCTTCCACAGAACACACTCAAGACTGGAGGCTTTGCTGAGCAGCTGCAGACTGGAGGAGGTCTGCAGAGCATTTCACAAGAACAGGTAGCTGGTATATCCTGTGTGTATCAGCAGTGTCAGTACAGCTGGGACTTGTAGTCCTATACATAGATCACGCTGCTGAGTATCCCAGCAGTTACTCAGGGCAGCACTTTCATTCACATCTTTTGCAGAGCAGGGGGAGGGGCACAAATATTCATGAGGAAAGCCTGGGAGATTATTGTTATTATTGCAGGTAAACAAAGGCCATAAGACAACTAGGGAAATGAGAAAATATATTTTTTTTTTTACTAAAACTTGCTTAGCTTATGTATATATTGCTGACCATCAGATTTACAGTGCTATATTTTTTTTTACATAACTCTGACAACCCCTTTAAGTGAGTGATTAGGTGTCTGTCGATTGCAGCAGCGACGCAGGCGCAGCCAGTGGAAAAGCACACCAGCCGGCTAGCGGAGCAGATGCAGTTATGCTGAAGTACTATAGTCGCGCTGCGCGTGCTAGACTTGCAGCCTGTAAGCCTAGTGGCCCTACTAGGATATGCCCCCCTGCCCAGCCCCTGCTGGTAAGGGTACTACTCTCACAACGTTCTCTCTATGTAACATTGCAACATGGTTCTATGGCGCAAATAAATAGGATGGGTGACAGCGGGCAGCCTTGTTTTACTCCTGAGAGCAGTTGCCCTTTTTCCATCTGAAATCCATTCACTAAAACTTTACTAAAAGAGTAAAAAAGTATAAAAGTTGAATTTACTGTAAAAAAAAAAAAGGTCAGGAAAACCGACCATAAAAACCCCCAAAAAAACATGTGACACTTTCAAAGTCTTTTTGGAAGTCGAGGGATAAAATTAAGTCCTCTCTTGCTGGTACCATAAAATGTCTGATAATATTAAGATGCTCACTGATGCTTCTTTCAGGTACTGAACAGACTTGATCTTTATAAATAACAAATGATGAAACCTCTTTAAAACGATTTGCAAGGATTTTGGACATGATTTTGTAGTCAGTGTTCAGAAGCGTGATAGGTCTCCAATTAGCAAAGTTTTTCCTTTTTTTTTTTTTATCCGTTTTTCATTTTAGCCTTTTTTTTTCAGCCAGCAGTGACTTGAGTAGTCAGGTTTTCTTTTTTTTTTTTTTCTTTTAATTGAAAATTCAAACGATAAAATTAAAAATACACATTATTATTTTCTTATTCCCACTATTAACCTCCTAAATACCCCCCAAACAACCCTCCAGTTTGCGATGCGTCTCCCATCCCCCTCACCTAAACGTAAGGGGATATTGAGGGAATAGAGGCAGAAAGACCTTAAAACTTCCATTCTCCCCAAATCCTAATCCATTTTTCCTCAGAGTTTCTCTGCTTAAATAAGATATTTTCATATCTCTTAATCATATTGACAGGATTTAACCATGTATTAATATTTGGGGCATTTCACGAGAACCATGTCCGAGCTATCAAGAGTCTCGTCAGAAACATAATTTTAATCAAAAGGGCTCTTTTATATTTATGGCAGCCCACCTTGGAGAGATCACTCAACACCTAACATTCCACCGCAAATGGAATCTCAACTTTCAGTTTATAGGTAATGAGTTTATGGATTGCGCCCCAATATTGTTTCAATTGTGCACAAGACCAAAACATATGCCGATAATGCAGATAATCTGCATCAGGTGCATCACACTGTGGACAATTGGAAGTGTTCCTCACACCACATGTATTAAGCCACACAGATGTAATATATAATCTGTGTAAAATATTAAATTGAACCAAAACGTGATTAAAATTATAAGAAACTAATCTTAAATTTGACAAAATATTATCCCACTCTTCTAACTGAATCACTGGGCAGTCAATTTGCCATGCCATGCCATGTGTCATTAAATCGGGTTTTAAGTAATCCTTTGTAAAGTTGAGAAATCTTAACCTTTTGCCCCAAATTACCTATCAAATCACTCAAATTTGTATTAGTGTCTACCTCAAACATGTCTTTTTTCATAACACTCCCCAGTGCCGATCTTAACTGCAAATACCTAAACCATGATAAATTCGGGAAGTTTTCTCTTTGTGCTAACTCTAAAAACAGAAGAATATCCCCATTCCTTACCACTTTTGCGAGATAAAAAATATTATTTTTTTGCCAGTACTGATCCAAACCCACTTTATCTAAAACTTGTGAGTGATAATTATACCATAAAGGGGTGCATCCAAGTGAACCCTTTATTCCCAACCAGTGTCTTAAAGAACCCCAGGACGTCATGATTAGCTTCCCAGCCACTCTAAAGTCCTTATAAGAATGAATTAATTGACCAGATTCCATTAAGGTGAAAATATTATTGTAAGGAGATCTCCCCAACAAAGTTCTACAGAGTGGGCTGTCATTCTATTCGCGAAAAAAACACAGCTGTGTAGCTAAAAAATAGCCATTGAAATAGGGAATGTTAAGCCCTCCCTGTTCCAACGGCTTATAAAAATGCTCCAGTTTAAGCCTTACACGTTTTCTCCCCCATACTAAATCATTAATAATTCTCTCAATTAATTTGAAGAGTTTATCTTCAATCCATACTGGGGAGTTCCTGAGGATATAGAGTAACTGGGGCAAAATCACCATCTTTACTAGCGATACTCAGCTCTCGATAGCGGGAGCCGGAGCCATATCGTTATTTTGGACTAAGGAATAAGATTACAGTAAGCTGTAAAAAAAATCCTCAATCTCGGAAGTTATTGTTATACCCAAGTATTCTAAAGAATCCAAGATATTCAGAAAACTTAAAGGTCCATCATTGGGGAGTTCAAGTCTGTCTAAAGGTATAAGCGTGGTTTTCACCCAGTTTATATCTAGACCCGAGACCTTCCCAAGGGAGTTGACAATTTGAATAATTTTGGAAGTATAATATCTGTCTGTTGTAAATAAAATAAAATATCATCTGCATATAGGGAAATACGGGTCTTCTATGCCTAAAGACCCCAAATCCTAAAATATGGGGGTCTTGTCTAACCCTTGCAGCAAGGGTCTCAATATAGATATCAAATAAAAGAGAAGAAAGAGGACATCCCTGCCAGGTGCCTCTGGTCATAGAGATACTCCTCGTGAGAGTAGGGAATCTATACAAAAGCTTAATCATATTAACAAACCTAGGTCCAAATCCAATTTTCTGCCTAGGTCCAAATCCAATTTTCTGCCACCCTGTCAAAAGCCTTAGAGGCATCTAAAGACAGGATGGACTGGGAAACACCCCCCCCCCCCCAGGGGACTGAAAATTAGCAAAGAGTCGATGCAAATTATAGTAAGTACCTTTATTAGGGATAAATCAATTTTGATCAGGGTGTATGATTGATGGAATAACCTTGGAAAGCCTTGTGGCAAGAATCCTGGAGAGAAGCTTAACATCAGTGTTAAGAAGAGAGAGAGGTTATAGGATCCCAAATCGAGGGGATCCTTATCTTTCTTCAATATAACTATGATCATAGCATCTGTCATTGATTGTGGGAGGACACCATTCTCTAGTGAATCGGTAAATACCTTCAGTAAACAAGGGAGGATAATCTCCCTATACTTGCAATAAAATTCATATGGGAATCCATCCAATCCAGGAGAAGAGTTTCCTGAGCAGGGCTTAATTGCATCCTCTAACTCTTGGATAGAAAAATCGACCTCAAGAGACTTTCTTCGAGTATCTGTAAGAACTGGAAGAAAAATGGATTCCAAATATGAATCAATCGCATTATCTGAATGGATATTATCCGATTTATATAATTCCAAAAAAGATTTCACAAAAATCTCTTGAATGAATCAGAATAATGAATACTACGTATCTGGTTTTTTTTTGGTCCTGATTGGAGATCACCCTGGCCAGCATTATCCCTGGGCGACCCGATTCGGAAAAGTATTTTTGGACCCTGAGCTTTATTCCAGGAGAAAATCAGAATAAGCCTGCATAATTTGCCTATTTCTTTCTGTTTACTTCTGACAAACTAATTCATTCTGGCAGCTGCTGCTTCCTCTAATTCCTTCTCCTTCATAGAGTACGATTTTATCAGATTGGAGATATTACTAATGAAAATCCCCCTCATGAAGGCTTTAAGTGAATCCCACACAAACTGGGACTTCACTGTCCCATAATTCCTTTCCCAAAAATACCTGATCTCACTTTTTATCAGATAGAAACATACATAGACACATAGAATGTGTCGGCAGATAAGAACCATTTGGCCCATCTAGTCTGCCCAATAATACTGAATACTATGACTAGCCCTTGGCCCTATCTTATATGAAGGATGGCCTTATGCCTATCCCATGCATGCTTAAACTCCTTTACTGTATTTGCAGCTACCACTTCTGAAGGATGGCTATTCCATGCAGCCACTACTCTCTTAATAAAGTAATACTTCCTGATATTACTTTTAAACTTTTGCCCCTGTAATTTAAAACTATGTCCTCTTGTAGAAGTTTTTTTTCTTTTAAATATTCTCTCCTCTTTTACCGTGTTGATTCCCTTTATGTATTTAAAAGTTTCTATCATATCCCCTCTGTCTCGTCTTTCTATCTCCCCTCTGTCTAGCTATACCTAGATCATGATTGTCCATTATTGAGATCCAATGGGGATTCAGTCTAAATGGGGGTTTCACCTTAAAGTTGTTATCCACTATACATAACTCCAGCAAGAGAGGTACATGGTCTGATACAGACCTGCAAACTACAGATTGACGTGGTATTAAAAAGCAGGAAGTGCTAAACCCCATATGCAGTGGCACATCTATACCGGGGGGGCAGATCCTGCACTGGTGGTCCGCTGCTACTGGCAATCCACAAGTACCACAATGGACATTCTACGCAAGATAGCAAATGTGATAAACAGTAAAAATAATATAATAACAATGACAGGTGCACTCTGCGGTCTTACTAACCCTCATACTGATGTAAAATTGAGAGATTAGCCAACATATCCTACTGTGAAGGACATGTCTGAGCCAGAGTACTGCACCAAGGTTTCTCAAGTAGCTCGGGACCGCTAAACCTACCTGTGCCGTATGGGCAATACCAGGAGCCAGTGGGCGAATTACAGGAGCGCAAGGTCTGACTCACAGCAATCTCCCAGTGACCTCCAGCATGTGACTATGCACTTGAGAAACCTTGGCGCGGTGCTCGGGCTCAGACATGTCCTCCACAGCAGGATATGTTGGCTAATCTCTCAATTTTACATCAGTATGAGGGTTAGTAAGACCGCAGAGTGCACCTGTCATTTTTATTGTTAAATTATTTACACTGATACAGACCTAGCCTCCTACTTTATCCGTTTAACATAATTCAGATAACTTACTTATCAGTGCCAGATCTATCCTAGACATAGAGTTCCCTGATTTGCTTACACAGGAGTAAGCTCTTTTTCCCCTTGCTAAGTGTTTTAGCTTTAGCTCATCTCCAAGCCACTGAACATTCCAAGTTAGTATTCTCACCATCATCAATCAGCCTGTAAATTACCCAAATACAAAGTTACTCATAATTCCTACCCCATACCCCCAAAAGGAGACGCATCGCAACCTACCCCAAATCCCCCAAAAGTTCCTTCCCACCCCAAAAACCCACAACCCTCCTCCCATAATTCTTGATCTGCCACATTCCTACAACAGAACTCTAAACTAAGTCCTCCCTCCTGTCGGGCGGTAATAATTCAATCAATTATTAATTATGGTCATAAAAATAATTAACCATAAAAAAATTACATTTGTAAAATTTGTCATAAATTCTTAAAATCATGACCTGGTGAATTGTAGACAAACTAATCGATACAATTCACATCTGAGTCCGACTATTTCCTCAGATAAATAAGTTCTTTTGACGTGAGATGACATTAAAGGGGTTGTCCGAGTTATGAAAAAAAATAATATAGCACTGAAAATCTGATATATAACTGAGCTAAGCAAGTTTTATGCCAAAAAAATATATATTTTTCCTCATTTCCCTGGTTCTCTTCTGTTTGAAATCTCTTTTTATTGATCAAATAAACAAAGAACATCACATAGTAGAAAGCATAATAAAGCGTGTATCACACCACAATCAAGCTTAGTTATACAGCTTCAAAGGCAATGCCTAACAATACAGGCTAGGATGTAACCACCACTTAGCTAGGGCTAAAGGCCCTTAAAGTGATTGATCTTACATTACAAATATACATAACATAAGTCACATATCAATAAGAGGGAGGGGTACAAAACAGCCCCAACATTGTGTCAGCCCTAATTATATTATGCATCCTGCTCGAGCCAGAAATGGAGATATGACTGCTCATATTATCTGAAGTGTGGTATAAACATATATTGACTGCGCGCAGCCAGAGTGCGTCTCCAAGGTGAGTCAGGTGAGGGAGGGGTGGAGAATAATTGACCATCTATCTAAGATCCTATTCGGAGTCCCATTGCTGAGCTTCAAGAAGATTTGATCTATAGTTTAACCAAGGTTGCCAAAGCTGCAAAAATCTGTCTCTGTTATGATATGTCCAGCCTATCAATTCTTCCATCTGGCACATCTGGTGGACCCTATCCCGCCACATCCCCAGTGTTGGTGGCTCAATTGATCTCCATTTAACTGGAATCAAAAGTTTTGCAGCCATGAGCAAATGCGTGGCCAAGTTATTTTTCCCCGGGCGGAAATCTGGAGTGGGTAACCAGAGCAAAATCAGCTGAACTGTAAGCTTCAGAGACGTTGCACAAATCACATTAATGGCGGATTCAATACCTTCCCAGTAGGATCTGATAACCGGACAGGACCACCAGATGTGAGATAGGGAGCCGGTGGCGGCTGCACACCTCCAGCAGAGGTCAGTGGAGAGCAACTTGATTTTAAAAAGATACTCGGGGGTTCTGTACCACCGCAACGCTGTCTTAACAGAGTTTTCCTGAATTTTTATACACTTAGAGAAGCCGTGTGAGGCCTTTTGAATCCACTTAATATCATTGTCATCAAACTTAATGTGAAGCTCTCTTCCCCATTCAGCAACCCATGGCGGCACAGTGGAGTCTCTTGTTCCTAGAACCTGTCTATATATAAGGGTGGTACATTTGTGAGGTAGGCTTGGCAATAATACAAAATTCTCTAACCACGTCGGATCTGGAATTGGGAAGAATTTAGAGGTCATAAACTATTTACATATACTCTCAAAATCATTTCTCTGGATGAAGTCTATACCAGGGGCTGAGTCACCTGAGAGAACAGTGTAGAAGTCTGATGAGGATTGAAGCTTTTTTATGTCACCTATTCTATGGTGTGAAAGCGTTAGCCAAATATCTGAAGGAGAAATGATTTGCGGGAACATGAGTGTGGGAATAGCTGTAATAGGAGCAAGAGGGGATATCTTGCCCTGAGTAGAGGTTAAAGCCGTGGCCTTGTGGCATGCATGCAGCAATCCTCTGGTCAATTCACTCACCACCTTAGGTCCTACCCCTGTCCCTCCTGGTGTCCACAATCTATGGAAATATTCTTTACCCAAGAGAGCCAATTCAAAGTCTACATGCATACAGTGCGTCTCTTGTCTGGCTAATCTAAGCCATCTCTCCAAACTGATAGCCTGTATATAAGATGATAGATCAGGTAGTGAAATACCTCCATTATTCCTCCTACGGGAAAGAAGGCGAAAGGACATTCTAGGACGGCCCCTATCCCACAAGTAACTGCTCATAATGGATTGAAGTTTGTTAATGAAACTGGCTGGGATTAAAATGGGAAGGGCTCTTAAAGTGTACATAATCAATGGTAAAATATAAGTAGTAAGGACATTTTTCCTACCTAGCCAGGTAAGGAAAGGAGAGCTGCTCTTAGAGAGAACAGAAGTGACCTTAGAAAGCAACGGGGGAAAATTAAGTCTAAACAGCAACTTAGGGTCCATCGGGATCATTACTCCTAAGTATTTTATTGCTTGCGTAGGCCATTTGAATGGCGTGAGGGCCTTGACTTTAGTACGTAGGATAGACGGAAGGGAGATACCAAGGGCCTCCGACTTATCAAAATTGATCTTAAATTTTCATATAGCCCCAAAGGATTCAAAAATCTGCATAACCTCCGGTAGTGCTTCTTCAGGATTAGTCATCAGAAGCAGAAAATCGTCCGCAAAGGCGGCCATCCTGTGTGTGTAATTACCTATTTTCACTCCTTGGATCAGGGGGGATTGTCGGAACTTAAGAAGAAGCGTCTCTAGGGTGAGTACAAATAAAGTAGGGGATAAAGGGCATCCCTGACGTGTGCCATTTCTAATTTGGAAGGCGTTCGATAGGGTGCCGTTAACCAATACTCTCGCAGATGGTGCAGAGTATACCTGGTTCTCTTCTGGCCCTTTGTTTACTTGTAATAAAAACAATCTCTGCCCCTCCCCCTGCTCTGCTAAGGGAGTGAATACAAGTGCTGCCCTGAGTGACATGTCTGTCTGCTGGGAGACTCTGCAGCATGTTGTATGTGTAGGACTACAAGTCCCAGCTGTATAATGACACTGCTAAGGGAGTGGATACAAGAGCTGCCCTGAGTGACATGTCTGCCTGCTGGGAGACTCAGCAGCATGTTGTATGTGTAGAACTACAAGTCCCAGCTGTATAATGACACTGCTAAGGGAGTGAATACAAGAGCTGCCCTGAGTGCTGGGAGACTCTGCAGCATGTTGTATGTGTAGGACTACATGTCCCAGCTGTATAATGACACTGCTAAGGGAGTGAATACAAGAGCTGTCCTGAGTGACATGTCTGCCTGCTGGGAGACTCTGCAGCATGTCGTACGTGTAGGACTACAAGTCCCAGCTGTATAATGACACTGCTAAGGGAGTGAATACAAGAGCTGTCCTGAGTGACATGTCTGCCTGCTGGGAGACTCTGCAGCATGTCGTACGTGTAGGACTACAAGTCCCAGCTGTATAATGACACTGCTAAGGGAGTGAATACAAGAGCTGTCCTGAGTGACATGTCTGCCTGCTGGGAGACTCAGCAGCATGTTGTATGTGTAGGACTACATGTCCCACCTGTATATGTGCAATGCTCTCTAGTCTGTCATTTCCCAGTCTCCTCACTGCCTGCAGAGCTGTGCAGCTGAAGGGATTAAGATTCCTAGGATAGAGCATACAGGCCAGCACAGTGACGTTTCGTTTACAGGCTTGTAAACGACCTTTATCAGAGCAGAGAGAGAAGCTGACATCACAGGTCATGTGACCCTCAGTGAAATCTGAGAAACCAGCCACTGGAGATAGTGAGTGAATTGGAAAGCTGTTACATTTGCTTAGTTAGGAACATAGAGAGAACAAGAAAATAACTCGGACAACCCCTTTTAATGATAAAAATGTAGTCCTACATTATACAATAATAAACATGTATTATAAAAATATACAGATTTATTGGTTACAAGGTTATAAACATCAAAAATCAAATAAGATGTCGCACTCGAAAAAATGGACCCCAAATCGGTGCACTTGTGTATTGAGACCACTCACTCAATGCAATAGGTAAATATTAAATAGTGTAACAGGGCACTCAAGAAATCGTGACCATGTGGTACAGTTTGATATCTTTATTACTATTGTGAATAATGTTACTCAAACAAATCAATTGTAATAATCGATAGATGAATCGATAAAATATTTGACAATATTGGATAAATGAATCGATAAAATATTTGACAATATTGGATAAAAATAGTCGATTTACACAAGGGCTCAGAATAATATAGTGCAAATATCGGCAGTCATAAAATGCAATCTCAAATTTAAATGTTCAGTCCAAATTTGGTATATACATCTGGGTATTGGTGCAGTCCAATCGAATATTGTTATGCCCCACTTCCAATTGCAGCAGCGTCCCGCTGAAAATGAAGTAGATAGCGGTGTCCCGCTATATAATTACTTGCAAGTAAAATTTACCTTATATCAACCGAAAGTTCTCCAGACTTTAGACTTTGGATCCTCTCCTCTCCTCAGAAGTGTCAATGACACAATGTATCAAGAGGTTTTCTTAGACGACTCTGTGTTTCTGTTAAATTAAACTGCCAAGTCCACCAGATCTCAATCTGTTGGTGGAAAGTCTGCAATGGCGTTTGTGGCAGAGATGTTCCGTCAAAGGAGGCTTCCAAATGTAGTCTGTAACTCGGTCGATTTGGGGTACTTTGTTCCTTCAGTATACAGATAGGGGGTGTAGCTATAAACACAATGATACATGCAAATGAGTATATATAGCGTTAATATAAAGCATTACAAGCTTAACAATACATGTGAGTGGAAATAACTTGTCACATTATAACCAAGCTATTATTAGGTTAGGATATCAAAATAGGAACATAAGTTATATATATCACTTCTGTTCAGAGAAAACATCATGATATCAGGATGGGCATGTCTAATCCTAGACATCAATATGGAATGCTAAATACATTACACCCCCCTCTAACCAACTACACATCACACGACTTCAGGCATGGGCACTTCCATCCAAGGATATAACTTAAAAGAGATAACTGTATCCTTCCGCCCCATCCTGGACTATTTTCACACATATAACTTTGGTAAGACTATTAAGACAAATAACAGGGATCTAGGATCTTTGCTAGACCATATCTTAAATGGGAAGGACTTGAAACAAGTCTTTCCTGTGGGAATCCATCACTTAGCTTGGCGAAGAATGTTCTATCAATATATATGCAATCATTTAATGCTTTGCTAGATTATGAGTCTTGATTCTTCTGCAGGTAGAATGAAGTCTCACAATAGCCTAAGACTACATCTCAATATGGAGATGATCAATTAATTAATTTATTTATTTATTTGCCAATCTAGATGGTATAATTTCACCCACACTATCAAATTAGTCTTAATAAAATGAAATATCATTCTCTGTGTCTCTTACCAAGTCCTAGTAGGAATCTCACTACTGCTCCTAGGAAAGCTAGGTGGTCCATCATAGCGCATCTCACCATGGCCTTCATCTTGATAGACCCCTCTAGAGAGCTCAACTTCTCTCTCTCCCTCCCTCTTTGTGTGGTTTATGACCACAAACCTATCAGTTAGACACACCTTCCTAGTTTGGAACTTTCCAATTATTGTCGGATGGTTGTGACCATTGATAAAAAATGTGACATCATGACCTTACCCAGAATGCACTTTTGCTACTGTTGTAATATCACCTACTCATACCTAGGTGGCACTGCTGTATAAGCTATTTGCATCATAGTATAAAGGGTTAAAGGGATTCTGTCATCAGATTTACCCCTCTAACCTAAACATATTGTCACAACCAAACAGCTGAGAAGCTCTGACAGGAGCCGTCCAGATCCTCCTCCTTGAGTTTCTTTGTTTTGGTTTCTGTTTCTCACCTCGTTAGTCTATCTCAGCTGTCATGCAGTCAGACTGATTACCTCCCTTTAAATTCCTCCCCATAAGGCAGTAGTGTGCGGCTGATACTTCTTCCTGGAGTGTGTGTGCATGCTGTCCCAGTTCCCTGTCCAGTCGTCTGCAAGATAAGTTCTGTTTATGCATTTATGATTTTCTGTTTTCTGGATCCAGGTGACCCTGACTCCCTCCGTGTCTGTGTAGGGAGCCGGTGGTCGTGTCCCCTCACTATCGTAGGGCCTTCAGGTCTAAGATAGCCGAGGTACGTGGATATGCGCCCATCCACCTTTGGGGTGGTCGCATAGGCTGAGCAACTAGGGAGAGCGGCAGGTCGATTGCAGGGGTCTCCCTTTTGTTCCTTAGTTGTGGGTCCAGTGAGTCATTGTTTGTATTGTTTTATCTTGTTTCCTGTACACCATCCGTGACACATATGCTCATATCCAGACTAATAAGAAGAATCCTAAGCTGGCCTTATTAAACCTCTATTTGCCCAAAAAAATGGTTTTTATAACCTGTGAATCACTTACCCAAGGGGAGGTCCGTTAATACAGGGTGACCGGCCGTACATCTCGCCGTCCGGTGCCCAGCGCCGCCTTCCCTGTCTCCTTTAAGATTGAGCGTTCAATCTCCAGGCCCAAAGGTTGAGGTGTGGAGAATCTGGATGCACTACTGGGCCCTGCAGAAGAAGGTCCGATATGTGAGGAAGACGCCAGCATCCCCCTTTTGACAGTTAGAGAAGAAGAGGATAACAGGACCTTTTTTGCCAACGAGGGGCTATCAGGATTACTTGACAATTCTACTGTTTTTGAAAGACATCTGGGAATAAGGGGAAGAAGAGGGAAGGCGTACAGTAGGCCTGAAGGGTTAAATAGAATAAGCTATATGATCTGTGTGAAGGACAGGAGGTTGGGTGACCTCATACTAGAGGGTGAATATATATTTACATTGACCTTCTGCCTGTTGATAGTTCTCCAGGCCTGTCTCCGGGGACAAAGAAAGGAATCAAGGTGCATTGAGAAGGAAAGGATACTTTCAGCTGGGGGCTCTGTCCGGGTTAGAAAATACAGGAATTCGGTAAGTACGGAAGATTCCTGCCTTTAAAGACTGGGGACATTCCGATGCTTTCCGAAAAATTTTCTGTTGCTTCTATTTTGAATCTACTTTAGACACACTGAAAGGAATAGTATCTATCTTTAGGCAAGATAGACTATAAATAGACTACTGGGAGTGGCCAAGTCTAACAGATAAATTCTTTAGGGAAGGATTTAAAAGAGGAATTCTTTTGGGAAGAATTCAAATAGTGTCTGCACCTTGATTTCTCTTGTCACCCAATTTATATCGCTTCTTTTCTGTCGCTTTCTTCTGCTTTTTGTTATGTTATGAAGCATTAAGTAATTTTTATGCTGAAGTTAAGCAGCAAATGATACTGTGAAAACTGTACTAACTTTATTGTGTGTGTCCTGGATAACCGTAAGATGCCCCACTTTTCTGGCGAGGTTAAAACCGGTTACCCAGAAATTAGTGAATGCAAGTGACGGTTTGAAGGGATAATACTAACAGTCCATTGAGAAGGAAGTTGAGCATAGACATAAGTCCTCTGACCCAGTTTACAGGACTTGTTGGAGCCTTCAAGGTTCAGTACAGCCAGTCCTGGGGAAAGTTTTACTCTGCCTCCGTCTCAATTAAGTTATAAGAAATGGGTGCAAAGCAAGGAAAGGTCTCTCCACCCCCTCCGAATGTAGGAGAAACATGTAAGGATTATGTAGCCCGGGTCTGTGGGACTGATTATTATTTAGTTACTCCCTGGGTGGATAATATGGCAGGATGGACAGAGGGGATGAAGACGATAAATTTGTTCCCTCGGGAAGGGGCTAATGACACCTTCCATATGGATATGGTAAAAGGGTTATGTTTTGGTGACACTGAAGCTTACCTATATTATGGTCCAGACGTCCAATGGGACATGCAGTATATGAAGTCGGGAGGGGAAAATTGGCTTACTTATGCACCATATTGGTATGATAGACAAAATAAAAAGGTTAACAAACAGAAGGCAGAGAACCAGGAGGGATATAAAAAGAAACATGAGTTAGAAAAAGAATTGACAAGCAGTTCACTCCAGAAGCCCTCTCCTCCCTATTTAGGAAATATCCCACAGATATATCCATCCCTTTCAAAAGATGACTTAGATTTACTGGCTGCATATACTGCTACCAACATCCAACCAACTACAGCTCCCCAACTCCCGCAGCCACCTCCACAGGTACCACAACCTATACCTAATCAGAGTGGTCAGGATCCAGCGGCTGGTGCTGTTGGTGCTGGGGATGTCATAGCTCCCATGCACCTTAGATAACAAAATAATTTTCCCAAATCTGAACATATACCTCATCATGATGAGGACAGTGGCCTTGAGGAACAGTTCCCTTTTATGATTATAGGGGACACCTTGTTAAAGAAACCTATTGAAGTAGATGATATTAATACGATTGTTAAACACTGCCCTAAACCCTCTTCATCTTCATCTGGGACATTTCATTATTTGAAGAGAGCTTGTAAAGGGAGATGTCTGACTCAGGGGGATATGCGCCTTATAATAGATGGGATAGTTGGACACAATTCCCCCTGGGATTGGAGTAAGGTCCCCTCTATAAGCACTATTGAGCCTCCGAATGCGCCGGCTGGAAATTATAAATTAAATACTGAGGCAGGCATAGACACAATGTGGGAAGAAATTAAGTGTGAAATGGAGAGGTGTTTTCAGACTAGGTCCTCGTTGCCAACTGCTGTAGCTTGTAAACAAAAATCAGGATAGTCTGTTATAGACTTTTGGAAGAGGTTTAATGAAGTTTGGACTCTAGAGGCAGGAATGAGTATTCAGGATAATATGCATTCTATGCTCATTCAGACTTTCCTTACCAATCTACAGCCACATCTCCAGCTTACTGTTAAACAAATGATCTCCGAATGGCCTAGTCTTAATAAAGATCAATTCCAAAATAAGTTACTGGAGAAAGATACAGCGGGTTGTTTTGAAATAGTAAGACCTAAAGAGGCCCATTACCAAACTCAGGATAAGAATTTGTCCCTCGAATCAGCCCAATAGGGGAAGTGGCAGAAGAAGGGGTAGAGGGCCATGCTCTGGGAGAGGAGGGAATAATATAAATCGTCCTGCAGGTTGCTTTAATTGTAGTAAGACTGACCACTGGATCAGTCGATGCCCTTACCCACTCAGGCAACATGCCCCAAATGATACCCAAGCTCAAGGCACCCAACCTTAGCCACAAGCTCAGATCCGAGATCTTCCCCCACCACTGCCACAGCCCCAGAATAATACCCCTTGTTTTCCTGTAGCCTGGGGGCAGCAGACATCGCAATGAGGATGCCCGGGGGACAGTATCCCAGTATTCACTCATCACAAACCACTATAAGGAATCACCACTGATTGTGTTAACCATAGAGGGACGTCCTCTCCCTTTTCTTGTGGATTCTGGTGCTACTAGTAGTACTATATGTGAGGATTATTATAGTGGTCCAAGAGAGAATGCTGAGCTCTCTGTGGGAATTAATGGGATACTGACCAGATCTTATAAAACTCCTCCCCTCTCGATCCAACATCCATACCAGCACCAGTCAATGTTCACACACGGTTTTAGGATCATTCCAAATTGTCCTGTGAATTTATTAGGGAGAGATTTGTTTGTTCTGTTAAAGTTGCATTTGGGGATTAGCAAGACGGGACACCTATATGTCCCATCCTCAGTTATGCCCATTCATGTTCCAAAGGATAATTGTTTTTTATATTTGGAATGCCAACCTCAGGATCCGCTACTTGATCCGGTACCTCCTGAGGTTTGGGAAAATACTGACCAAGATGTTGGCCTTATCTCTTGTACACCATATAAGCCAATGCTTAAGCCCGGCGCTGAACTTGTTTACATTAAACAATACCCCCTTTCCCCAGAAAAAGAAAAGGGGATTGAGTCTATGTTGATGGAATTCCTAGAGGCAGGGGTTATTGAGGAAATTATCTCCCCCTATAATACACCTATCAACCTAGTGAGAAAGGCAGATAATACCTTTAGGTTTGTCCAGGATCTTAGAGCAGTAAATGCACAGATCATACCTATAGCCCCTGTGGTTCCAGACGTATCATCTCTGCTATAAGCTATTCCTGCCCATGCAGAGTTTTTCTCTGTTATTAATTTAAAGAATGCATTTTTTTCTGTCCCAGTTAACAAAGAGACATGGATACTTTTTGCCTTTACATTTAAATTTCGCCAGTATACTTGGTGTAGAATGCCTCAGGGTTATGTAGACTCCCCAGTAGTCTACTCCATTGTCCTCCAAGTTACACTGCACCCTTGGACTGCCCCTCATGGTTCTGTCCTTCTACAATATGTGGATGATCTCCTCATATGTAGTTCTACTCGAGAGGCCTGCCAGGCAGACTGTGTTAGTTTATTACTGTGGTTATGTGAATGTGGTCACAAAGTTTCTAGGAAGAAATTACAATGGTGTATGGAAAGTGTTGAGTATTTGGGCTTTGTTCTCAGTAAAGGTGAGAGAAAAATCAGACATCCCAGAATTACCTCCGTACTGGGTCTGTCCCACCCACAAACCAAGAAAGACATGTTGACCTTTCTTGGCATGATTGGTTACTGCCGCCAATGGATTGCTGATTGTTCCTACTATAATAATATTCTGAGACAAGCCACTAATACTGAGATGCCTGACTTCATTAAATGGTCTGATGAAATGTTACAAGCTTTTAGTCATTTCAAATGTGCAATGGTTTCAAGTCTTGGTTTGGGCCTACCCGACTATGGCGTGATGTTTGACTTATTTGCCAGGGACAATTGTAAAACCATGGCGGGAGTCCTGGCGCAAGATCATGGAGGCAAATTCCGCCCTGTTGCTTTTTTCTCAAAAGGGGTTCCCGTACAGGTTCATGGCATGCCTGCGTGTCTCAGGAGTTTGGAAGCCTGTGCTATGGTCGCTGAGATGGCCACGCCTATCACCCTAGGTCATCTCACCACTCTACATACCTCACACAATGTTCAGGCCCTATTGAGGAACATACATACGCGACATATATCAGCACAAAGACTGAGTGGATATGAAGTTTTGTTGCTATCTAATCCTCAACTTCATATCAAATACTCAGCACCCACATTCGGTCCAATGGCTATACTGAATGCCCTACTTGGCTACAAGGGAGAGCAGGATGGTTTGCCTCCTCCCCATGCATGTACTGAACTTATACATGAACATACCTCACCTAGGCCTGACTTACCGTCCGCACCCATTGAAGGAGCACCTGATGTTTTTATGGATGGATCCTGTTCCCGCCCTAATGACACCACTTATGATGCAGGATACGCTGTGGTTCAGCTCCCTGATGTTATACTGGAATCAAATCCTATACCTTTTCAGTCAGCCCAAGCAGCTGAACTGATTGCCCTCACTAGATCTTGTTGTCTTTTTGAGGGGAGTGATGTAAATGTTTACACCGATTCCAAGTATGCCTTTGGGGTTGTACATGATCATGGGGTAATCTGGCAGAGGAGAGGCTTCATAGCTGCCGATGGGAGACAAATCTCACATTCCACCCTAGTACATGATCTCCTGGCCGCCATCCAATTACCAAGCAAAGTTGCTATTATCCATTGTAAGGCACATACAGGTCTACAAACGCACATAGCTAAAGGGAATGCCCTAGCTGATCAGGCAGCAAAAGAGGCTGCTATTAGAACAGCAACAACAGTTCAAATGCACTCCCTACTTCCAGTCATTACCCTTATTGACAATCTATTGCTAAGCCTCCAGGATTTGGCTACCACTAGTAACAAAATAGAATGGCAGTCGGTAGGTCCAGTACAAGACCCTAATACGGGTCTTATCTGCAAAGAGGGGAAACCATGTATCCCAGTTGCAAGCGCCTCGATTTTAATTGCACAATATCATGGTCTTGGCCATAGGGGAGCACAGGCAACCACTGACCTCATTCTGAGAGATTTTTTTATACCAGGTCTTAGATCAAAGATACGATCTTATGTTTCATGGTGTATTATATGTCTCAGAAACAATCCAAATAATTCAAAGAAGGCCCAACATCAGCATCTGAATTACCCGACTTCGCCATTCACTCACTTACAAATTGACTTCCCACATATCCCAAAGACAGGAAGAAAGCAGGAGTATGCCCTTGTAATTGTGGATATGTTCTCTAGATGGCCGGAGGTCTTTCTTACCACCAATGAAACCACACAAATTGTGGTAAAAATGTTGTTACAGAAGATCATCCCCAGATGGGGGTGTCCTGTTCAAATTGACTCAGATAATGGCCCAGCTTTTGCGTCCAGGGTATGTAAGGAGCTTTCCAAAGCCCTTAGTATTGACTGGAAGTTTCATCTTCCTTATCATCCGCAGAGTTCAGGGGTAGTAGAAAGAATGAATAGAACAATTAAAGAGAAAATAAGGAAAATTACTGGAGGCACATTCACTAATTGGAAAAAGTTTTTGCCTATAGCCCTAGCAGAAATTAGGATGCAGCCTAATAAGAATGCTGGTTACTCACCATTTGAGGTCCTAATGGGAAGACCCTTCCCCACCCCTTGTGGTCCAAAGAACCCTGTGATAGAAAAAGGTGATCTAGAAGTAGTACAGGCAGAATATGTGAGGAAACTTGTAGAAACTTTTAGATCAAATTGAACGAGATGTTGCTCATGCCTCTACTTTCTCTCCACAGGAACCTACGCATCCTTTCCAACCAGGAGATGTGGTGATAGTCCAGCGACTGGCAAAAGGACGAAAACAGACTGAGTTCCTGTTTAGACCACCCACCTGAGTGGTAGCAGTCACCAAAACAGCAATTCTCACAGAAGAGGCTCCAATCTGGATTCACGCTAGCAGAGTGAAAAGGGTCCCTGAGGCTTCTTCTCCGGTGACAGACAAAGACAAAGAGGGTGAAAAAGGTGTGAATTCCCTGAACAAAGAGGGGAGCACAGAAGAAGTTTCCCTGAAAAGTGCCTTGCCACAGGCTGAAGATGATGACCCCACAATATTCTGGGAGATTTATTTGTCTGCTGATAATTAATAATCTTTGTGTTTTCATGCCAGTCTAGCTTATTACTACATGTATTTAACAACCAGAGGAGATGAGTTTTTTCTGCGGTGCACCAAATAATCGGCCAGTAAATAAAAGAGCTCAGGAGCAAGATCCCTTTGCTCCCATCCCCTTTTATTCTGAACAGAATAGCATAGTCAGAATGGCAAATGCCCTAAATGTTAGTTCATTGTGCCTTAAAGACTTACAGAGCCCACGGGGTCATATATAAACATGTGTTATTGCTGTTCCTACACCCGATGAATCCCTCCTTGAAGTCTGGTCAAAGGCTAACAATACACAATATTTTATTCCCTTGTATGACTTCAGTGGGGAGTGTCAGAAATTAGGAAATAGCAGGGATAATATTAGAATAACTACTATTAACGTGACTGCAGCAGAGACTTGTTTTACCTTTTCCCAGGATATGACTTTATATTGTGATAATAGAGACATAAAAAGTGGATTACCTAAGAATAGTGTATATGATTATATTGACGACACTTGTAAAAAGAATAGTAGGCTTGCTAGCTCCCTGGATAATTCCATGAGTTGTAATAAGACCATTGTGACTCCCAGTTTTATCTATAATATAATGCTCCCTAAGGGATGTTTTTTGTCTTGTTGGAACAACACTTACAATTACATTCCTGCTAATGTTATTGGAGGTCCCTGTGCGTTATCCAGGCTGACTTTGGCCCTTCCCAGTCAACCCCCTTTCAGGAGAGCTTACAGATCAGTTACCAAGACTTTATCAGAAGACTATGAATCTACTTTACCCCTTCTCAGCCGTACAGAATATACAAGTTTGGGCGCCTCTATATTAGGAGTGCCTGGACTGGCTATATATAATACTCGTACTATAAATTCTATTGCATGTGACTTAGCTAAATCTCTGAATCATACCTCTATCGCCTTATCAGACATGCTTTTAGATATACAAGGCGTAAGAGGAGCAGTGTTAGAAACTATATTTGCTGTGGATTATCTGTTACTTAAACATAATATAGGATGTCAAGATTTTAAAGGAATGTGTTGCTTTAATTTATCTGATCATTCCAGATCAATCCAGTCCCATATTCAAGCGTTACATGAAATTGCTAATAATATCAGGAAAGATGTTGATTCATCCTCTTGGTGGGACTGGTTATTGAGCTGGCTGCCGGATTTGAGTTGGTTAAGAACATTATTGATCAGTATTATAATTATAATTGCTTCCTTGATATGTTGTTGTATCCAATGTATCCCTTCCCTCATACAGATGTTTTGTGTAATGGGTCCAAAACCCACAGACCCTGGACAATCATATGCTACTTACCTCTCTATGCGAGAAAAAAGATAAGTCATATTCATGACTTAAGAGGGGATTGAAGGGTTAAATAGAATAAGCTATATAATCTGTATGAAGGACAGGAGGTTGGGTGACATCATACTAGAGGGTGAATATATATTTACATTGACCTTCTGTCTGTATAAGGAACTGTTCCTAGTCAGCACTATTGTAATGAGAGCCACAGCTGTTCTTGTATGTATGGATGGATGTATAAAAGGCCCGTATGGTCAAGAATAAACTCAGAGCTGTTTCTGACATCATACTGCATGTGTCATTGATAGTTCTCCAGGCCTGTCTACGGGGACAAAGAAAGGAATCAAGGTGCATTGAGAAGGAAAGGATACTTTCAAGGGCCTTGGCTAAGGAGCAGAGAAGGCATCTACCAGAAAGGGGCTGTCCTGATAGGATAGGAATTTGAAGCAGATAGGACCCACGTGGAAGTCCACACCCTCAGTGGAGACACTTCGTCGGCGCAACTGAATGACCAGGTGGATATGGATAAAAAACGTCTATTTATTTTGAAGATGACAACGCGTTTCGGAGCGAACAGGGCTCCTTTTTCAAGTCTAAAAATGATGTACAGGGTGGGCCATTTATATGGATACACCTTAATAAAATGGGAATGGTTGGTGAATATTAACTTCCTGTTTGTGGCACATTAGTATATGTGAGGGGGGAAACTTTTCAAGATGGGTGGTGACCATGGCGGCCATTTTGAAGTCTGCCATTTTGAATCCAACTTTTGTTTTTTCAATAGGATGAGGGTCATGTGACACATCAAACTTATTGGGAATTTCACACGAAAAACAATGGTGTGCTTGATTGTAACGTAACTTTATTCTTTCATGAGTTATTTACAAGTTTCTCTTTGTTTACAGCCATTGACATGTCGCCGAGGTTAACACGTGAGGAGCGGATAGAAATTGTGTTGATGTCTGGTGAACGCAGTAACCGGGTCATTGCAGCAGATTTCAATGCAAGACACCCTACGAGACCACCCATCTCCCATGCTACAGTTATCAAACTGCTTGCTAAGTTTCGTGAAACTTGGTGTTGCCGTTAGTGATGTTCCAGCGATGTTTATTGATTCTTTTTCTCAGGTTGAGGGTGGTGCGGCCAATATATTGGAGTCTGCAGGTAGATTCAAATAGGTAAATGACATATGAGGTGGAACAGTTTAGGAAGGTCTTTATATCAAAACTTTCACCTGTAACGTTGCTGCTGAAACGGAGCTTACGCGAAGTTATGTTCAGGCAAACATTTGCATTGTCGGTGGCCACATCTGTAGCTACCATGTAGGTTAGGAAAGAAGGTTATTACTGAAGCACTTTTCTTCTTCTTACGTAATTGGCTGGGGGCTAACAAGTTCTTTAGTGTTTGGGCTCTTCTGAAAGTCAGTTATGGCTTGGTTTTAATATTGTCTTTAAGAAATGGGTCTGCCAGAAGTATTGGCCAATGTTTGGTCAGAATATCATGTAGGCCCTTTTGGTTGGTATTATAGGTGGTAGTGAATGTGGACTTCTCTGTCTTGTCACTCTGTATCACTATCTCCTCCTGAATTAGACACTACTCATTACACTGTGTTTTGCTTCTCTGCCCTCAGCGCATAGCTTCTTGCTTCTCCCCCCTCCACCATATGCTACCACTTCGAGTCCCCGTCACCCAGTCACACCATACTAACTCTGCAGCAACTCTTCCTCCCCCCTTGTCAAAGTATATTATCTTTTGTGGACATACCTGTTTCAATATTTACTATAGATTACATGGGAAACCCCCTTTTTCTGTCGGAGGCTTTTCCCAAAATGTCATCAAGGATAGGACCGAACAGTCTGTCCCCTTCACAAGGAATGTTGCATAATCTGGATTTAGAAGTTGCATCCCCAGACCAGGATCTAAGCCATATTGCCCTTCTGGCTGAGTTAGATAGTGCCGCAGATCTAGTCGCTACCCTAACTACGTCAGCGGAGGAGTCTGCCAAAAAATTAGAAGCCTGTTAGAACATGTTAGGACGCTAGAATGTCCTCTCTTGGAGTTCCTGAGGTTAGAGGATCTTCTAACTGGGATAACCACAGGGACAAGGTCCTCGCTGTATATGTTGCTTCTATCCCTGGTCTAAGAATGGCGTATTTGCCTCCCAGGATTTTTTCAAGATGGACTCACAGTTTTTATCCATCGGTTCAAAGGGTAATGAGGATTTTTTGAAATTCTTGCAAATGGAGCATCAACCTTAGGAGTCTAGTCCCAGAGGACAGAATCCTGATCCTCAAACGGGTACTTTCTCTTAAATAGCTTAAAAAATCCAGATTTTTTTCTCATGGCCTTTCCACTCACTATTGATTAGCTTTTTTTTATATACAAATTTTTTTTCAAGGAAAATGGCTGCATATAGAAAGGTTACAAGAATTTCCATGCATTTGCTTTGACATAGATATGAACAGCTGTAAATGATCTTACATTTGCATTGTACAGAGAAATAAATGACTTATACAGACAGAATCCCTGCTTTTTCCTGTTTTTTGTTCCCTAATAAATTCCCCTACTCAACTACCCAAAACCCAACTTAAGAACAACAAACTTTTTCTCCGTGTACACAGTTTTCATTTGCTCTACATGAGTTCAGTTTTTAATTTTATTGACTTTTCTTCCCAATTTAAGTCGATCTACCATCTAATTTCCCCTTTTACTTGTTCTCTCAAGAACCATTGTGTGTCGTGAAAGGGGACCATTAACTCCTGTATTTCCTCCCCAGTCAGAGAGTGGACTATAAAGCTTCTCCATTTATGGAAGAAAGCTACGGTCGCCTTTTCCTTATGTTTCTCTACGTCAAGTTTGTCCATGTGCGAAATCTGTTCCCATGATTTCGTCCATCGCGGGAACAGTGGGACAAAGACAGTGTCTCAGTATACATTTCTTAACGGCCATCAGGAGCAAATGTATCCCCTTAACCCTGATCACTGGTGATATATGTCCACCCGAGTCCAAAGGAATATAATAAAACATGTATTGTTGTGGAGAGAGGTGCAGCTCAACCCCCCAAGTGGTCTTAATGTAGGTAATCACATCCCTCCACAACTGGGAAGGGTCTGGACAACTCCACAAGCCATGTAATAAGTTAGCTTTTTGTAGGTGACACTTCGGGCATTACCTGAGGTAATGTGCCGGGGCATCTGTATACAAGAGGTCAAAAGCGTAAGTAGCCTTGTGGATGATTCTGAACTGCATCTCCCTCCAAGTTTCGCTTTGAATAGCTTGGCTCACCCTTTCCATACCTGCTCTAATTTTTGCTGTTAGTTTATTGTCCTGTAGCTCTATCTCCCATTTCTTGAAAACAGTTTCCCCCAGTGGGATAGAATGAGTGCTTTGGATTCTATGGTATAAGTCCAAGAGTGAACCCTTTTCCCGTCATGGCCCATCAAAGCATCGAACCACAGAAGCCTCTCCTTTTCTCCCATTTTCCATGCCTGTTTCAAACAATACGATGTTATTTGTTTGTATGGTAGGAAATGGGATTGTGGCAATTGGAGTTTAGATTGAAGATCTCTCCACTGCATTATCAGATGAAGGATCTGATGGGGTCAAGATTTTTTTACATTTGCGTATGCCTTTTTCTTTCCATTTATTATACATCACAGATTGTCTCCTAGATGGGAAAGCTGGGAGGGTCCACAGGGGCATGTAAGGTGAAACAAACATTAGTAATTTGTAAATTTTCCTAATCGTTCTCCATGCAGCTGTAGTGTCTCTAATCAAAGTAACATTTTTGATCAGGGATGGCATATCTCTTATCCTAGAATGCAGGAGTGCCACTGGGTCCCAAGGAGCCATCAGCCCCTTCTCTAGTTGTATATTAGAGAAGTGTGCTGAGTTTCCAATCCAGTCCCTGATATGTCTAACCAGTGCTGCTAGGTTATACCTCCTAATGTTCGATAACTGCAGTCCCCCTTCCCACTTCGTCAGACATAGTTTTTCGTAAGCTATTCTTGGCCTTTTTTTTTCCATATACACTAGGAGAAGGCTCTTTGCAGTCTATTTACATCTGAGTGTTTTATTAACAGAGGCACTGTTTGCATAGGGTAAAGTAATCGTGCGAAGCTTATCATTTTTATTAGGTGAACTCTCCCAAAGAGAGAAAGTGGCAGACTGGTCCATCTTTCTAATTCTTGTTCGATTTTTCCTATCAGATGAGTATAGTTTAAAGTATATAAGGAGGACGGAAGTTTCCCTATTTTGATCCCCAGGTATGTCAGATGGTGTGTCATCAACTCTACCCCGTGAACACTAAAAGGATCTCCCTCCCGCCCCTGGAGATAGAGTAGTTGACTCTTGCTCACATTGATCTTAAATCCCGTTGCTGTACCATAATAGAGCAAGTGATCTGCCGGGGAATTAAGGAATATCAAGATATCGTCAGCAAAGCATACTAATTTTACTTCCCTTTGATCCACCCCTATACCCTGAAAGGTGTCGGACTGTATCAAATATAACACTAGTGGCTCTAAGGCCAAGTTGAAAAGAAGAGGGGAGAGGGGGCATCCCTGTCTTGTCCCCTTTGTAAGCTTAAACGGATCAGACAAAAAAACAGGGAAACTAACTCTGGGGGTTTCTATACATGCTATCAACCGCAGACCTGAACGCACCTAATCCCAAAAGCATCTAAAGCCCAGCCAAGCCACTGCCAGTTAATGTTGTCAAAAGCCTTCTCTGCATTAATTGACAGCAAGGCTGGATGGCTTATGTGATTTATATTTTGGAACATGTAGTCTTGTATAGCAAGTACTGTTCTGATGTTTTTCACTGCCGCCCTCCCTTTAATAAATCTTTGAAAATATTTTTAGGTCCTGATTAATTAGGGAGATCGGTCTGTAGGAACCAGGAAGAGTCGGGTTCCTGCCCTTTTTGGGAATAACTTTTATATGAGCCATTTTTCCTGTTGGCATAATATCGCCTCCTTGCATACAGGAATTAAATAACTATGTCAGGGTCAGAACTACCTAATTTATCAAGGCTTTAAAAAATTCACCTGAGTACCCATCCGGCCCCAGCGCCTTTCCATTCTTCAGGGATTTAATAGTTTGTCTAACCTCCTCCTCCGCGATTTGTGCGTTTATGTGTGTCAGCATTTCGTCTGATGCATGTGGCAATTTTACTTTAGACAATAGCTCTTTGCCTTAGAGGTCTCTGGGGGATCCAGATGGTATAATTTAGCATAAAACCTCCCAACGCAATACGTGATATCTTTTAGGTTTTGTATTTTAACTCCCCCTTCATCAACTATACTACTGATCCTTAGGCTTCCCCTTTGTGTTTTAGCTAGGTTAGCGAGCAATTTCACCGCTTTATTGCCGAATTAAAAAAATTCTGCCGATTTTTGGTCTAAGTACATTTTATTCTTTACCTCGGCATAATGATAATACGTATGTTTAGCCGTTACCCATTTTAATTTGTTCGAGTCGGACGGGTCTCCCAGGAATGCTGGCTCGTTTATAATGAGTTTGTAATTTTTTCTTTTTGGCTGATATAAAATAAATTATGTTTCCTCTAATTACTGACTTCGCAGTTTCGCAGAATAGAATATGCTCATCTTTGTGATTCTTATTATTATCTGTATATTCCCACCACCACCCCCGTAATCTCTCTATAAACTCCTCATCATTTGTTAAATAGCTAGGGAGACGCCAAATGTAATCAGCCCCCCTGGGAGTATGTTCTGCTATGCATAACACCACAGGAGCATGATCAGAAATTACCATATCCGCTATTTCAGCCTTTTCTACTCTCTGCATGAGCAGTTGCGAGGCTATGACATAATCTAGCCTCGACCAGGATTGTTGAGCATGGGTGAACTCCCTTTCAGTCGGATTAAAGAATCTCCAAATATCAGTCATATCTGTAGATTCCAAGAAGGTTTCAAGCAGAGAGTCTCCCTGTCTCTTTGAGTATGTGACCTGTCTGTGATGTCTGCGATCCTCCACTTTATCCCTTACTACATTAAGGTCCCCTGCCACCAATATTTGTCCCTTTCCTTCTTGGAGCACCACCGTTTCCAAAAATTTGAAAAAGGTGGTCTGGTCTGAATTGGGCCCATAGACATTAAATATAGTCAACTCCCCTGCATCAGTTTCAAGTTTAACTGTTATCAATCTGCCTTCATCATCACAGTGGGTCAAGATAACTCTATATCGCAGCCTTCTGTGTATTAGGATCAGTACCCCTGCTTTTCTGCCGTCTGATGAGGATCCAAAAACTTGGCCTACCCAAAAGCGTTTCATTCGCCAAAAGTCTGCCTCCTCTAGATGGGTCTCCTGCAGGAGCGCAATGTCCGCCCCCAATTTCCGAAGATGTCTGAGAATCGAAACTCTCTTCTGTGGGGCTTTCAGGCCCTTGACATTCCATGTCACAATTTTCATGTTTCTATATTACTATGAATTATGCAAGGAAGATTCTCCAGAGGAGGTGTACAAACCATCATTTTAGACACTAGTAATTGTTTTTCTTTTTTTACAGAGCCTCTTCATCCCATGACCATGGAGCCGAACAAAACTAGTAACCCCTCCCAACTCATAACATTTTGCTTCTTAAAATAAGACATATTAAACCAGCATATCAACACTCTAGACTTCACTTTTTTCGCACTTTTCTGGTTAGACTTGCTGATATCTTTAAAACCAGAATAATGAATCTTTCTTATAACTCTCAACGTTTTTCTAGCTTCTACGTGCTCAGATTTTTCCAAATTAATCTGCTCCCCCTCTAACTTCTAAGAGCAACATACATAGCTTTTTATCTAGCTCCCAAGGAAAATCATAAATGAGCAAACATCAATTTCCCTCTCTCGAATCATACCCATCCTCCTTTGAGGGAGAGGAAAAGTTCATACTGACGGTCTCAGTCCCACTCTGGGCTTGATGCCAGGTTTTGATCTCTTCTTGGAGTGCTTGGGGGAGACTCATGAGGGATTTTGCGCGAAGGTCCCTGGTGATGCTGTCCTCTCAGAGACTCTTGTTGTCTTCTAGGGCTAATTTTGTCCTCCACGTCTGCTTTGGCTTCCGTCGGCGTAAGATAAGTGTGGCAAATCCAGCCACATTGAGAACCTATTCAAGGGAATTTTGGATATGTTATCCTCAAGTTATACTGGTTAAATTGATATAAGTTTTATGTATGTAACCTGTAAACTCACAAAGTTGTAAAAATGTATAAGAGTAACTTTTCAGCTTAGGAGATAGTTGAGAAGATACAGTGATTGACTCAATTAGCTCCAAACAGAGGGGAGGAATATGCTGGGTGGGTTTCTATTGTCCCATTGTGTAGTAACTTTTCAGTTTAGGAGATAGTTGGGGAGATACAGTGATTGATTCAATTATCTCCTAGACAGAGGGGAGGAATATGTGTGGGTTGTAACTACAATGTTATTGGTTAATGTATGATAATGTGTGTGTCCCTCTCCTTCATGGGAGCATGTAATAAAAAGGTCTGCAAGCTAGCAGCCAGGGAGTTCACCTCCAAGCTATGTGTCGTCTAGTTCTTGGAGGGATGGGATATCTACACGCTACCTGCATTTCATTCTGATTGTTCCTGTCTACCAGCGGAGATACTGCACTTCACCCTGCCTCTCCGCTACAATTGGTGGCAAGCGACGGGATTCGAATCTCACAGCAGAAGACCGTTCAGCTGTTTTATTTGATACGAACGGAAAGGAACCTCATCCGTACAAAGTCATCGTTCGTGAGTATGCAGATTTTATGCGAACAGAGGACGAATGGGGACGGATTATACCAGGCTGAAAAGAGAAACGCTAAAGGCATTACTGGAAGCCAGAGGAATTATTGCCAGTAACAAAGCGAAAAGAGTCATTATTGCAGAACTCATGGAGGGCGATCAAGCAGCAGTTACACCAGCAGCCACGGAAACATATAGCTCAGCATGGGCCAACGAAATGAGGATAAGGCTGACATTTTTTCCGTTGCCACATTCCCAGGAATTTCTGGAAAGGACATCAGCTGATATTAATGAATATCTAGCGGCCACCCGACCAAACCTCACTTCACCTGGGGGAGCAAACCCTCCTGCATATCCGGTAATATCAGAAAAACAGAAATTACCGCACCATGCATTTAAAACCTATGTGGAAACCGAGGACATTGATGGGTACCTGCAAGATTATGCCAGCTGCATAAAATCGATCCTGCGGATAAGGTACCCCTATTGGCCGGCAAATTGTTGGGTAGGGCAGCGGAAGCATACCGGACTATGCCAGATGAGGACAGCACAGATTATCAAAAGGTAAAACAAGCCATATTGACCCGGTATGCCATTACCCCTGAGGCATACCGCCAGCGCTTTCGGGAGCTAAAGAAAGCCGAGAGAGATACCCACACGGAATGGGCACATAGATTGACCCGTGCTGCTAAAGGATGGGTACAAGCAGCACAGGTAACCCAGCTGGAAGAGCTGTTACAATTGTTATTACTGGAGCAATTTTTTCAAGGACTGCCTGACGAATTACAAAACTGGTTACGGGATCGCAAACCCAATACCGTACATGTGGAAGATACTATGGCAGACGAGTACCAAGATGCCCGGCGGGCACAGAAGGTTGCACAACGACCCCTTTCCGGGGCCCCTACAACTAACCCCGTTCCAGCACCCGTTCCAGCATCCAGTCCAGCACCCTACAGATCGAGTGGGGGCAACTACCAACAAGCACCCAGATACCAGTCTCGCCCTCAGGTCAGATGCCATATTTGCAAGCAGCAGGGGCACATCCAGAAAGATTGTCCCAGGAACCGAAACCATTCCAACTGGGGAAACCCTAGCCAGCAGATTCATCGCCCAGCGGCAGTACATTGCTTCCAAAATGAGTTTTCCCAGCAGCAATTGGTGCCAATGCCTCCAGGGGAACCCTTGGGCATTCTACACGAGGCCAACCCGATACAGGCAGCCTCTGACAACAGACAAGGACATTGCCAGGCCGTCCACCTAGATGGCAGGAGCCGCCAGGGATTACGAGACTCTGGCGCCACCATCACCTTGGTCCGGAATCACTTTATCCCTGCTCACCAGCTCACCGGTGAATGTGTAGCTGTTCGAGTAGCCGGGGGTAATATCTACAAGATTCCTACTGCCCGGGTACATTTGAATTGGGGAGCGGGGTCTGGAAATGTGGAAGTGGGGCTCATGCAAGATTTGCCAGCGGATATTATTTTGGGCAACGATTTGGGGGAGCTGACTTCGGCGTTTGTGCCACAACGGAACCTCCAGGAAGCTTTACCTGTTGTTACCAGGCAGCAGGCCCGCACCAACCCTCCGGCAAATCACTCTGAGGCTCGGGTAAGGAACAATACCCCTGTTATCCCTTGGGCCCCCCCATTAGAGTTTGGTAGTGAGGTAGCTAATGACCCTTCCTTGCAAGTATATAAAGATAAAGTAGCAGGAAGCCAAACTGGGTTAGAGGGGGGGAGATATGGGTGGGAAAAGGGGTTACTGTATAGATATGCAGAGAAGACAGTAGCCGGTACAGTTCCCGTATCTATGCGACAGTTAGTAGTACCTAAGAGATACCGACGTGAGTTACTACGCATTGCTCATGACATCCCCCTGTCAGGACACTTAGGCGTTAGTCGGACTAAACACCGGCTAACGCAGAACTTCTTTTGGCCCGGTATCTCCAAAGACATTCGGCAGTATTGCCAAACGTGTGACACCTGCCAACGAGTAGGGAAGCGAGGAGATAAATATAAGGCTAAGTTACACTCCCTCCCTATAATTGAAGAACCCTTCAGTAGGGTAGCTGTTGACATTATTGGACCCCTAGCTAAACCCGGCCCCTCGGGGAAGCGGTTTATCCTGACGGTAGTAGATTACGCCACCCGTTACCCTGAGGCAGTGGCATTGACTAATACTCATGCCGAGACCGTAGCCGAGGCACTTATTAAAATATTCTCTCGCATGGGTTTCCCACGAGAGATTATTTCTGATAGGGGCACCCAGTTCACCGCTGAAGTTACCCGCCAGTTGTGGAAAACATGTGGGGTAAAACCGATTATAAACTCGGCCTACCACCCCCAGTCTAATGGCCTCTGTGAATGATTTAACGGAACATTGAAACAAATGCTCCGTACGTTCATGGAGACCCAGAAGAACTGGGAGCGGTTTTTGCCCCACCTGTTGTTCGCATACAGGGAGGTACCTCAAGAGTCCACTGGGTTCTCACCTTTCGAGTTATTGTTCGGAAGGAGGGTAAGGGGCCCTTTAGATTTAATCCGGGAACATTGGGAGGGGGAAGTCACGATAGAAGGTACCCCTGTTGTACCATATGTGCTGGAGTTTCGGGACCGCTTGGAGGAGCTAACCGAGACCGTACGCTCTAACCTCCAAGCGGCCCAGAACCGGCAGCGCCGATGGTATGATAGAGGTGCCAGGGACCGCAGTTTTCAAGTGGGGGAAAAGGTGTTGATCCTTAAACCTGTTAAGAATGATAAACTGCAGGCTTCCTGGCAGGGCCCATACAAGGTGGTGGAACAAGTCTGTGACACCACCTATGTGATCGGTCCATGTACTGGAGCAGGAGTTAGTCGGATGCTCCATGTTAACATGTTAAAACCATATCATGAACGCCCAGAGGAGGTAAATGCTATTTGCGCCTCTGCTGCAGAAGATATGGACAATTTACCTCTCCCTGATCTCCTGGGAATGGAGAACCGGAACGAAGACCTGGGAGAGGTACAATTGGGGGAAAGATTAAACCCGCAGGAAAGGGACCAGATTGTAGATCTCTTACGAGAGAAAAGCGAAACCTTCTCTAATGTACCAGGGTATACCCCCCTAGCCACTCACCGAGTGGAGACCCCTGGTCAGCTGCCCATGCATCAACCCCCTTACCGCATCCCTGAATCTGTCAAGGAACACATGCGTAAGGAGATTGACGAAATGTTAGAGCTTGGGGTGATAGAACACTCCGACAGCCCCTGGGCTTCCCCGGTAGTTCTAGTGCCGAAACGGGACGGCACGACCCGTTTCTGCGTAGACTACCAGAAGTTGAATGACAAGACTGTATCAGACGCCTATCCTATGCCCAGGATAGACGAACTCTTAGATAAGATGGCCCGTGGTCAGTACCTCACGACGATAGATTTGTGTAAGTGGTACTGGCAGATTCCCCTAGCCGAGGATGCCATCCCCAAGTCGGCGTTCGTCACCCCATTTGGCCTGTACCAGTTTAAGGTCATGCCATTTGGGATGAAGAACGCCCCGGCTACCTTTCAGAGGATGGTAGATCGGCTATTGGAAGGATCCCAGGAGTTTGCGTGCGCATATTTAGACGATATCGCCATATTCAGCAGCTCCTGGGAAGAACATTTAACCCATATCGGGTTTATCCTAGATAGGATCAGGGAAGCCAACCTGACCCTAAAACCCAGCAAGTGCCATATAGGGATGGCAGAAGTTCAGTATCTGGGACACAGGGTGGGTAGTGGGAAACAGAAGCCAGAACCCGCTAAAATTGAGGCTGTCGCCAAATGGCCAACCCCCCGCACCAAGACCCAGGTATTAGCTTTCTTAGGTACCGCTGGGTATTACCGGAAATTTGTACCCAATTATAGCGCCGTAGCAAAACCCCTCACTGACCTTACCCATAAAAATCTCCCTAAGATTGTCACCTGGAGCCCAGAGTGTGAACAGGCATTCCAAAAACTGAAAGACTCTTTGATAAATGCTCCTGTCTTGGCCGCTCCTGATCCAACTAAACGTTTTCTGGTCCACACAGACGCTTCAATGTTTGGATTGGGGGCAGTACTGAGCCAAGTCGGAGCTGATGGTGGCGAGCATCCTGTAGCTTACTTAAGCAGGAAATTGTTACCCCGAGAGGTAAGCTACGCCGCCATCGAAAAGGAATGCCTGGCCGTGGTGTGGGCCTTAAAGAAATTACAGCCGTACATTTATGGACAACAGTTCTCGCTACTCACCGATCACAACCCGTTGGTATGGCTAAACAGGGTGTCTGGAGACAATGCCCGGCTGTTGCGCTGGAGTTTGGCGCTGCAGCCGTTTGACTTGACAATTCACTACCGCCCTGGGAAGCAGAATGGCAACGCCGACGGGTTGTCCAGACAAACTGACCTTGAACAATGATCGGTGGGTACTCTTCCGGACCTCCCCAAGCCGATCCGTTTGGATCAGACTGTGTATGCCGGCTTGGTTCTGGGGGAGCATTGTGGCAAATCCAGCCACATTGAGAACCTATTCAAGGGAATTTTGGATATGTTATCCTCAAGTTATACTGGTTAAATTGATATAAGTTTTATGTATGTAACCTGTAAACTCACAAAGTTGTAAAAATGTATAAGAGTAACTTTTCAGCTTAGGAGATAGTTGAAAAGATACAGTGATTGACTCAATTAGCTCCAAACAGAGGGGAGGAATATGCTGGGTGGGTTTCTATTGTCCCATTGTGTAGTAACTTTTCAGTTTAGGAGATAGTTGGGGAGATACAGTGATTGATTCAATTATCTCCTAGACAGAGGGGAGGAATATGTGTGGGTTGTAACTACAATGTTATTGTTTAATGTATGATAATGTGTGTGTCCCTCTCCTTCATGGGAGCATGTAATAAAAAGGGCTGCAAGCTAGCAGCCAGGGAGTTCACCTCCAAGCTATGTGTCGTCTAGTTCTTGGAGGGATGGGATATCTACACGCTACCTGCATTTCATTCTGATTGTTCCTGTCTACCAGCGGAGATACTGCACTTCACCCTGCGTCTCCGCTACAATAAGTAACTATAGTACCGTCTTGCCTGAAAATTCGCAATATCGTTTGGTAAATCAGCGCGAACTTTGTTTTTTCTTTGGCCAATTGTGAACAAATGGAAGAAAAGGCTCTTCTTTTTCTGGCAGAATAATCCCCAAAAAGCAGAATTTTATGTCCTCGCACATGAAGTGGGCCAGTCTCCTTTCTGTATTTGGTCAGGAGGGTTTCCTTCTCAGCGAAGTTTAAGTACTTCACTATCGTGGCTCTCGGTCTTTGTTTAGAGCCATCTTTGACAGAGTCTCTCCTAGGGCCAATACGGTGTGCTCTTTCAACCGTCAAGGGGCTTTGTATTCCAAGAGCTTGGGGAAGTTCTACAGCACAGATCTGTGCTAGCTGATTTGGGGGAATCGATTCAGGTAGACCCACAATGCGAGGATTACTCTGTCTGGAGCGATTTTCTAAATTGTCGATTTTATCTCTTAGGGCTTGGTTTGTCAGAAGGGATTCTTTTGCAAGAGAATATGCTCTCTCTAACTCATCCTCCATTGTTCCTACCCTTTGCTCCAGCTCTTGAATTTGGAGTGAGTGCTGAGCGACATCGCCCTGAATCTGTTTCAGAAAGGATGCCACGGTAGTTTCCAGCGAGGCTTTAATGTTGGGTGCCAGTAAGTTCGCCACCTCTATTGCCAGCTCCTTACATGGGATTTTCAGCCCCTGTGACTGTGATAAAATGTTCCTTTTGAGGGGCTGCATTTCACTCACCCCAGGTTGTGTAGGAGGTTGGGATGAGGAGCTTTGAATGCTTGCAATCTCGCTGTCCTCCGGTATCTGTTCCAAATTTAGTGGTTCTTTTTTAAGGAGGTAATTGTGTAACACAACAGCAGACTTTACCACCTCGTCGACCGGTTCTACCTTCATATGAATGGGTTTAGTGAAAATCCTCCATTTTGCAACCAAAATCCCGAATGTGCATTCAACCATCCTTCGAGCCCTGGTCAAGCGGTAGTTGAATGTGCGTTTTTTTAAATCTAATCCACGGCTGGAATACGGTTTCAGAAGATTTCCACACATTTGGAAGGCCTCATCACCAACTAATACAAACGGCATGGGTGGGCCATCTGTACCTGCCAGTGGTTGAGGCAGAGGAAAATCAAATTGTCTGTTATATAGACCAGTGTTTCCCAACCAGTGTGCCTCCAGCTGTTGCAAAACTACAACTCCCAGCATGCCCGCACAGCCAAAGGCTGTCCGGGCATGCTGGGAGTTGTAGTTTTGCAACAGCTGGAGGCACACTGGTTGGGAAACACTGATATAGACTATGGCCCATAAAATAATTTTTAAAAACCGCTGAATCATTGGTGCGTCCATAGGCCCCTATGTCTTTTAGGTTTTGTATTTTAACTCCCCCTTCATCAACTATACTACTGATCCCTAGTAGTGTTGAGCGGGAGGTGCCATATTCGATTTTGCGAATATTCGCTTGAATATATAGTCTTATATTCGTCGAAATCAAATATTCGTAATTTTTGTATTTATCGCGATTAATATGCGATTTAATAATTCACATATTGCGATTTTTAAGCTTAGAATTAGAAGTTATAAATTATAACTTCTAATTGCCTTATAACTTAATAATAAGGCAACTTTCCTATTCTTTAATCTTTTATCTTGTAGAGCTAGATTTAACCCAAATATAGCGCTATATTCTATGTCTTTATTTTAATAAAAGAATCAAGATAGTGAAGTATTCTTTATTCTACATGAACGAAGATAGCGAAGTATTCTACATGAACGAAGATAGCGAAGTATTCTACATGAACGAAGATAGCGAAGTATTCTACATCAGCGAAGATAGCGAAGTATTGTACAATGTAGAATACTTCGCTATCTTCGGTCATGTAGAATGTACATCAACGAAGATAGCGAAGTATTCTACATCTTCCTCAATTTAAAGGTGTTATCCCATCAAAATGAATCGGTTTAAATCAGTCCGCAATGCGATATTCTGAATTTTCCTAAATATAATAATTTACCTAATTTCCACCATATTCAATATAATCCTCCCCCAGTTACCTCACTGTTGTTGCATGTTCTCCCTTGGTTACGGCCACCTTTCACCAGCCCAAAGCAATTGCCGGCCATGCGCGGCGTCCGGAACAACCCCGATATACACTGTGGGTGCCTTTATTCCATGAACGCGCACGGCGCTCGGCGTTCGCGCATGCGCGTTTTTTCAGTTTCTTGTTTAGCTTCAGAATCGTAGTCGCCCATGCTTTGTTTCTTGTGCAGCACTAGAGCGAGCGAACCTAGAGTAGAGCCTGCAAGTCCAGGAGCAGTGACAGTGTCAGCACTGCTATGTAAGTCAGAGAGTACAAGAGATTTGATGCCTAAAATCGCCTGTTTCAGTGTCAAATGTCACTGCACATGTCCACAGGTACAAGTGGAGGTCTGGCCATTATGTTACACATGGAAAAAAATTGGAGAATTCATTGTGGAGCACATGGACTTAGAATGGATGTCATCACAGAGGGGAGGACAAAAAGGAGCAGAGGGACAAAGAGGGGATGTCATCACAGAGGGGGGGGGGGACAAAAAGGAGCAGAGGGACAAATGGGGGATGTCATCACAGAGGGGAGGACAATACAGAGGCAGAGGGACAAATGGGGGATGTCATCACAGAGGGGAGGAAAAAAAGGAACAGAGGGACAAAGAGGGGATGTCATCACAGAGTGGGGGACAAAAATGAGCAGAGGGACAAATGGGGGATGTCATCACAGAGGGGAGGACAAAACAGAGGCAGAGGGACAAATGGGGGATGTCATCACAGAGGGGAGGAAAAAAAGGAACAGAGGGACAAAGAGGGGATGTCATCACAGAGGGGAAGAAAAAACAGATCACATGGACATAGAGGGGATGTCATCACAGAGGGGAGGACAATACAGATCACAGGAACATAGAGGGGATGTCATCACAGAGGGGAGGACAAAAAGGAGCAGAGGGACAAATGGGGGATGTCATCACAGAGGGGAGGACAATACAGATCACAGGGACATAGAGGGGATGTCATCACAGAGGGGAGGACAAAAAGGAACAGAGGGACAAATGGGGGATGTCATCACAGAGAGGAGGACAAAAAGGAACAGAGGGACAAAGAGGGGATGTCATCACAGAGGGGAGGACAAAAAGGAGCAGAGGGACAAATGGGGGATGTCATCACAGAGGGGAGGACAATACAGATCACAGGGACATAGAGGGGATGTCATCATGTGGACACTCAGGGGATGAAATTACGGAGTACATAATCACAGACGACACAGACTACGTTTTTATATTATTTTTGATAATCAGTACTTTGAAGAATGGTGTAGTGGAAGTGCATATTTTTTATTTATTGATAACCTACAGATGGCTAATATGCCTTATATCTAATTTTATAGCCAAAATATATCACCAACCATGCCATCCTGCATTATTCCCGGTTGCAGAAACACATGGAAAAACAAAGACCATCATGTTATTATGCATGTTTTCCCCAAAGACAAACAATCGATACGGCGTTGGCTAATGCAAGCCCCCCAGTTTTTTGAAGATTTGGATGACTGGGTTGAAAAAATTCATAAAGGAAAAGAGACGGACCACTATAGACTATGTTCCCGTAATTTTGATTATTTCTCGTATCAGGATGGAGGTACAAGGAAAAAACTGTGTGCACGTGCACTACCAACCATATTTCCCGACATAAATAGAATGCAGAAGGAAAACCAAACTTCAGTTTCTCAAGACCCTGCATTGCAAATAGATACTGACTATGCAGAAAAAAAGCCACGGAAACGGAAAAGAGTATCTGAACCCGATAATAATAACATGTCTTCTGATACATCAACATCAACCAGTAACATTGTTTTAGATGCACTATTACTTGGGGACACAATATATGTTCAGATGCCAAACATTTCCAATCTTTCAGCTGTAGCTGATAAAAATTTCTACAGTAACAAGACAAAAATTGATATATCAACAAACACTGACCTATCATGGTATGAGGACAAAAAACTTTTTGTAACGGCCTCTTCTCTGATTTCTAAGAAAAACTGTGGGACGCAAACAATAAAACAAAAAAAATCGCGGAACAACGTGTAAGTTGATGAAAGATCCTCCTGAATACCCAAAGAAAAACCCAAAAAATAAAAATAAAAAGGGAAATGTTGATATCATAACCTCGTTAGAGGGTCTTTTCAGTCAGGATTGTGACAGAACACAAGACTGCGGATCAACGCAAAATTCAAATAATAGAATAGAAGATGTCGATCCTGAATTAGCCATTGAACAAAGAATTGATATTGAGAATGTAGGGATATCAGATTCAAATTTAGATGATTCTGTTTTTGCAATTCCATATGCAACTACCCCCACAAAGAGTTTTAAAAATCAAGAAAAACCAGTTATTGCTTCCACCCCAATGAGTGTGTGTGGCACGCCACAATGTCCGCTGATTCACAATTGTTCTCCTGTACCAAAAATGCGATCCGCGGTTGCCAAAAAACTGGATTGGGTGGAGGTAGGAGAGAAATTAGACGAAAACAATATATTTGAAAACAATGAAGATTCATTTGCATTGCCACAGGAGGATTCAGATGTAGAGGAGGATGAAATTCTAAGTGACCTTTCTGACAACAGCGATGATGATGAAACAGACTTTTTCAGTGCAAATACTAGGATTGACAATATGGATCCAATTTTATCGGAGGTGGAAAATGATCCACAAGAGCCTAAATTCATTGTTTATTACAGTTGTTTGAAACAATTGATTTTTATGACTCCATGCCAGTACCATAAGTCCTGCGGTCAAAAAATAACGCATATTGGTATTAGACATTCTGGTTCAGCAATATATGTTGATGTGAGATGCTCAAGAGGTCACCACAAATACCTTTGGACTAGCCAGCCCCTAGTTAATCGTGTACCTGCTGGAAACTTACTGATCTCCAGTGGTATTTTGCTCAGTGGTAACAATTTTTTGAAAATAAAGAACTTTTTTGAAGTTTTGAACATTTTCTGTATCTCAAAATCAACACATTACAGGCATCAGAAAAAATACTTGTTTGCAATGATTCATTACCATTGGAAACAAGAAAGAAATAATGTGATCTCTTCAATCGGCCAACAAGCAGTATGCCTTGCCGGCGATGGGCAATCAGATAGCCCTGGATTTTCAGCCAAATACTGTGTCTACACCATGTTGGAGACAGAAACTTCAAAAATAGTAGACTTTACAGTTGAACAAATTGTTCCCCCTACAAACTCTGTCAGCTTGGAAAAAATAGCTTTCCAGAAAACATTGGATAGAATTCTAGCATCTAACGTAAAAGTCAGAATCATTACCACCGACAGACATGTAGCGATTAGAAAAATCGTAAGGGAAGATTATCCTCACATCAAACATCAATTTGACGTCTGGCATATGGCGAAATCAGTTGGCCAAAAATTACTGTCTGCATCCAAATCGAGAAACTGTGAGAAAATTTCTCCATGGATACACTCAATCAAAAACCATCTATGGTGGTGTGCCAGAAATTGTAATGAGGATCCATCGGATTTAGTGGCACGTTGGAAGTCCATCTGTTATCATGTTGTCCATGTACACAAATGGGATGATGACGGGCCATACTGTAAGTGCCATCATCTAACTGGACAACCACACACTAAATGGTTACTTGAAGATTCTTCAGCATTTGCAAAATTAAAAGCTATTATTCTAAATCAAACAATCCTACGAGATTTGGAACACTTATCTTTCTTCTGTCACACTGGTGAGTTGGAAGTTTTTCATGCAAGTGCCCTAAAATACAGACCCAAGCGTGTCCATTTTTTTTTTATGGTATGGTGGCACGCACCACTTTGGCTGTTCTAGATCACAATAGAAATATTGACAGAGTTCAAGTCGCATTACAAACTTTTGAAAACAACAATGAAGAAGCAAGAAAAAAACTTTTTTGCATTGAGTATTCAAAAGCCCATAAGGCTTGGGTGGTCAAGACACTATATGAACCTCGTTCCAACCAATTCCTGAAAGAAATTCTGAGTGACATATTTCTTTATGCAGAAAACAAGATTGACAGTGATTGGCAGTCATCTAGAACATCACTCCCCAAAAATATAGCACCAATTGAAAAACCATCATCTAAGGATATGATTGAAAAATATCTTTCTAGATTTGGAAGACAATAAGGTGTGTCGGTTATAGGACCCTTTATTGGACATGAACAAGAAATAGTTGGTGTTTCGACCTTACCCAATTTTAAGCTATAAAACTAATTATTTTGTGTTTAAAAAAAACCTATATTGCAAATTTTTCTGTAATATTATATACAGTTGGTACAAGAAATAAAACAATAAGTTCGTTATCAAGTTTTACTTTATTTCTTTATATTTTTATTATAGTTATAATCAATTATCCTATGATAACATATTCTGTAGAGTTATAGTTTTATTACATTGGGTTGGTAGAACATGGAAACATTTTTTTATGTTAGCAGAAAATTTTATTGCATTTCTTTACACAGACATTTATTATAACCATATTAAAACTGAAGCAACAGTTACTAACTCTTGATTCCGTTAGAGGGATAACTTCTCAAGATGTCAGAATTAAAAGAAGGCATAACAATTTTTTCAAAGGTTAGGTACTGCCGCTCAAAGTTTACTTCAAGTCCATTGTCTAAAATGTTTACACTAACTTTTAATACGGACAGTTAGTAGAATTTTTTTTTTTTTACGAGGATGTAGGTAGTGAGAAACTCACACTACTTTCCTGGTCGGCCCCCACTGAGGTCATGGGCACAAGTTTTTATTTTCAAAATTGCCCCTGGTCATACGGTCCAGTCCCCGATAGTTCTCACATGCGGGGATTTCTTATATGAGGCAGGGACATGTGTATTGCCTGGGAGAGGAAAGCCACTCCTCAGACAAAACACATGTCCCAGCCTTATACAAGAAATCAACAAGATTTACACATTTATACAAGAAATCATCAAATAGTGTGAGTTTCTCACTCCATACATCCGAAGTCAAAGGTATTCTTTAGTAACACTTAGAATAAATTCAAAAACTGTTGTTTGGTGTCGCAACCTAATATTTATACAGGGAGTGCAGAATTATTAGGCAAGTTGTATTTTTGAGGATTAATTTTATTATTGAACAACAACCATGTTCTCAATGAACCCAAAAAACTCATTAATATCAAAGCTGAATATTTTTGGAAGTAGTTTTTAGTTTGTTTTTAGTTTTAGCTATTTTAGGGGGATATCTGTGTGTGCAGGTGACTATTACTGTGCATAATTATTAGGCAACTTAACAAAAAACAAATATATACCCATTTCAATTATTTATTTTTACCAGTGAAACCAATATAACATCTCAACATTCACAAATATACATTTCTGACATTCAAAAACAAAACAAAAACAAATCAGTGACCAATATAGCCACCTTTCTTTGCAAGGACACTCAAAAGCCTGCCATCCATGGATTCTGTCAGTGTTTTGATCTGTTCACCATCAACATTGCGTGCAGCAGCAACCACAGCCTCCCAGACACTGTTCAGAGAGGTGTACTGTTTTCCCTCCTTGTAAATCTCACATTTGATGATGGACCACAGGTTCTCAATGGGGTTCAGATCAGGTGAACAAGGAGGCCATGTCATTAGATTTTCTTCTTTTATACCCTTTCTTGCCAGCCACGCTGTGGAGTACTTGGACGCGTGTGATGGAGCATTGTCCTGCATGAAAATCATGTTTTTCTAGAAGGATGCAGACTTCTTCCTGTACCACTGCTTTAAGAAGGTGTCTTCCAGAAACTGGCAGTAGGACTGGGAGTTGAGCTTGACTCCATCCTCAACCCGAAAAGGCCCCACAAGCTCATCTTTGATGATACCAGCCCAAACCAGTACTCCACCTCCACCTTGCTGGCGTCTGAGTCGGACTGGAGCTCTCTGCCCTTTACCAATCCAGCCACGGGCCCATCCATCTGGCCCATCAAGACTCACTCTCATTTCATCAGTCCATAAAACCTTAGAAAAATCAGTCTTCAGATATTTCTTGGCCCAGTCTTGACGTTTCAGCTTGTGTGTCTTGTTCAGTGGTGGTCGTCTTTCAGCCTTTCTTACCTTCGCCATGTCTCTGAGTATTGCACACCTTGTGCTTTTGGGCACTCCAGTGATGTTGCAGCTCTGAAATATGGCCAAACTGGTGGCAAGTGGCATCTTGGCAGCTGCACGCTTGACTTTTCTCACTTCATGGGCAGTTATTTTGCGCCTTGGTTTTTCCACACGCTTCTTGCGACCCTGTTGACTATTTTGAATGAAACGCTTGATTGTTCGATGATCACGCTTCAGAAGCTTTGCAATTTTAAGAGTGCTGCATCCCTCTGCAAGATATCTCACTATTTTTGACTTTTCTGAGCCTGTCAAGTCCTTCTTTTGACCCATTTTGCCAAAGGAAAGGAAGTTGCCTAATAATTATGCACACCTAATATAGGGTGTTGATGTCATTAGACCACACCCCTTCTCATTACAGAGATGCACATCACCTAATATGCTTAATTGGTAGTAGGCTTTCGAGCCTATACAGCTTGGAGTAAGACAACATGCATAAAGAGGATGATGTGGTCAAAATACTCATTTGCCTAATAATTCTGCACTCCCTGTAATGTAAGGTAAAGTAAAACATTGGTAAACATTTTAGACAATGCGCTTGCAGAAGAATAAAAAGCGTAAGTACTTACAGTGGTACACACCATGAATGAATGGAAGTGCTACATCAGTTTGTATCAAAAAACATTGACAAATATACAATTTTTATGTAGAAAAATTGTGAAACTTATTTTTTTAAAACTAAATATAAAAACTAGTTTTCATATGAGTTACATGACTTGAACAATAGAAAAAAATATTTTATATATACCAATTCAATTATTAGGATTCTCAATAATGTCTATTTTTCATTTTGTGTATTTTAGGGAATATGAGACATGGCTCATGTAGAAAACACGTATTCCATGTGTTATGTTCATACATACAATATCTAATCCTAATAATTGAATTAGTGCTTTGAAGATTTAGACAGATTGTCAATTATACAAATTAGTAATAACATTGTAAAACATCTATTTAATCTAAACAATATGAACATTTCTCTAAAAATTTTAATCCAAATCAGATTGGGTTAGTGGCACATCTTGATAATATTGAAAACCAGTGTAAGAACCATTTGTATCTGGAAATTTGGCTCGAATTTGTAACACTACACAAGTTGGTATAGGTCTCCGATTATGTTTACCTAGTGGGCCATGTACCCACATAGAAAATGCTCGATATGCAGCTAGACGAAGACATCTGAAAGTTGAAACAGAAACGAGATGGTTAGACTGTTTTTCATTGTTTTAGAAACATTTATATTTTTTTTTAACCACCTCAGCTCCCCTAGCTTAAACACCCTTAATGACCAGGCCACTTTTTACACTTCTGCACTACACTACTTTCACCGTTTATTGCTCGGTCATGCAACTTACCACCCAAATTAATTTTACCTCCTTTTCTTCTCACTAATAGAGCTTTCATTTGGTGGTATTTCATTGCTGCTGACATTTTTACTTTTTTTGTTATTAATCGAAATTTAACCAAATTTTTGCAAAGAAATGAAATTTTTCACTTTCAGTTGTAAATTTTTTTAAAAAAAACGACATCCATATATAAATTTTTCTCTACATGTCTTTGATAAAAAAAAAATGTTTGGGTAAAAAAAAAATGGTTTGGGTAAAAGTTATAGCGTTTACAAACTATGGTACAAAAATGTGAATTTCCGCTTTTTGAAGCAGCTCTGACTTTCTGAGCACCTGTCATGTTCTACAATGGCCAGACAGTACAAACACCCCACAAATGACCCCATTTCGGAAAGTAGACACCCTAAGGTATTCACTGATGGGCATAGTGAGTTCATAGAACTTTTTATTTTTTGTCACAAGTTAGCGGAAAATGTTTTTTTTTTTTTCCTTACAAAGTCTCATATTCCACTAATTTGTGACAAAAAATAAAAACTTCCATGAACTCACTATGCCCATCACGAAATACCTTGGGGTGTCTTCTTTCCAAAATGGGGTCACTTGTGGGGTAGTTATACTGCCCTGGCATTCTAAGGGCCCTAATGTGTGGTAAGTAGTTTGAAATCAAAATGTGTAAAAAATGACCTGTGAAATCCTAAAGGTGCTCTTTGGAATGTGGGCCCCTTTGCCGACCTAGGCTGCAAAAAAGTGTCACACATCTGGTATCGCCGTACTCAGGAGAAGTTGGGCAATGTGTTTTGGGGTGTCATTTTACATATACCCATGCTGGGTGAGATAAATATCTCGGCAAAAGACAACTTTTCCAATTTTTTTATACAAAGTTGGCATTTGACCGAGATATTTGAATGGAGCCTTACAGGGGGGTGATCAATGACGGGGGGTGATCAGGGAGTGTATATGGGGTTATCACCCCCCTGTCATTGATCACCCCCCTGTAAGGCTTCATTCAGACGTTCGTATGTGTTTTGCGGATCCGCGGTGTCCGTGTTTTGCGGATCCACGGATCCGCAAAACACATACGGACGTCTGAATGGAGCCTTACAGGGGGGTGATCAATGACAGGGGGGTGATCAAGGAGTCTATATGGGGTGATCACCGCCCTGTCATTGATCACCCCCCTGTAAGGCTCCATTCAGATGTCTGTATGTGTTTTGCGGATCCGATCCATGTATCCGTGGATCTGTAAAAAACATACGGACGTCTGAATGGAGCCTTACAGGGGGGTGATCAATGACAGGGGGGTGATCAATGACAGGGGGGTGATCAGGGAGTCTATATGGGGTGATCACCCCCCTGTCATTGATCACCCCCCTGTAAGGCTCCATTCAGATGTCCGTATGTGTTTTGCGGATCCGATCCATGTATCCGTGGATCTGTAAAAAACATACGGACGTCTGAATGGAGCCTTACAGGGGGATGATCAATGACAGGGGGGTGATCAGGGAGTCTATATGGGGTGATCACCCCCCTGTCATTGATCACCTCCCTGTAAGTCTCCATTCAGATGTCCGTATGTGTTTTGCGGATCTGATCCATGTATCCGTGGATCTGTAAAAAACATACGGACGTCTGAATGGAGCCTTACAGGGGGGTGATCAATAACAGGGGGGTGATCAATGACAGGGGGGTGATCAGGGAGTCTATATGGGGTGATCACCCCCCTGTCATTGATCACCCCTCTGTAAGGCTCCATTCAGATGTTCGTATGTGTTTTGCGGATCCGATCAATGTATCCGTGGATCTGTAAAAAACATATGGACGTCTGAATGGAGCCTTACAGGGGGGTGATCAATGACAGGGGGGTGATCAGGGAGTCTATATGGGGTGATCACCCCCCTGTCATTGATCACCCCCCTGTAAGGCTCCATTCAGATGTCCGTATGTGTTATGCGGGTCCGATCCATGTATCCGTGGATCTGTAAAAAACATATGGACGTCTGAATGGAGCCTTACAGGGGGGTTATCAATGACAGGGGGGTGATCAGGTAGTCTATAATGGGGTGATCACCCCCCTGTAAGGCTCCATTCAGACGTCTGTATGTGTTTTGCGGATCCGATCTATGTATACGTGGATCCGTAAAAAACATACGGACATCTGAATGGAGCCTTACAGGGGGGTGATCAATGACAGGGGGGTGATCAGGGAGTCTATATGGGGTGATCACTCCCCTGTCATTGATCACCCCCCTGTAAGGCTCCATTCAGACGTCCGTATGTGTTTTGCGGATCCGATCAATGTATCCGTGGATCCGTAAAAAACATACGGACGTCTGAATGGAGCCTTACAAGGGGGTGATCAATGACAGGGGGGTGATCAATGACAGGGGGGTGATCAGGGAGTCTATATGGGGTGATCAGGGGTTATCAGGGGTTAATAAGGGGTTAATAAGTGACAAGGGGGGGTGTAGTGTAGTGGTGTTTGGTGCTACTTATTACTGAGCTGCCTGTGTCCTCTGGTGGTCGAGCCAAGCAAAAGGGACCACCAGAGGACCAGGTAGCAGGTATATTAGATGCTGTTATCAAAACAGCATCTAATATACCTGTTAGGGGTTAAAAAAATCGCATCTCCAGCCTGCCAGCGAACGATCGCCGCTGGCAGGCTGGAGATCCACTCGCTTACCTTCCGATCCTGTGAACGCGTGCGCCTGTGTGCGCGCGTTCACAGGAAATCTCGCGTCTTGTGAGATGACGCACGGATGCGTCCAGGAGGAATGAATCGACCGCCTCCAGGACGCATCCGTGCGTTAGGCGGTCGGGAGGTGGATTTGAAGATAATACCCTTCACATAGAATGACGGGTCTTTATAATAATAAAGATCAGTCACATCAAGTGGCAATACAGTACTAATGTATGTCTAAAGTAACAAATTACTTACCTAGGATTTTCTATGTCGAAAGCACGACCGGTGGTAATTTGCATAGTTGTAAGAAGACGAATAATTTCCTCCCTGTCTTGACACACATCCTTGAAAGATGGATGTTTACATATGCATGTTATTTCAGGTGAGAGGAAACTTTCCAAGGCATAGATCTCGGAGCAACATAAACAATCATTCACAGATTTCATTATTTCACAGCTTCCACATGTACACCAGTCCAATTGTTTCAATCTTTTATCTGGGTCTTGTTCTTCAATACCAGAATACTCCTCCGGGGACCATAATGGGTCGGTCTGAAAACAATAGTCTTCACCTGGGTTTGCATACTTATTTTTTTTTCTTAGGCGCTCAATTAGACTAATCATTTCCTTTGTAAAAAAAAAATATATATATATAAAACTAAATATTAATTTTATTTCTTTAAATTTTTAAGTTAATTATTAATAAATTAATAAAATATAGTATTACATCATAGAGATTAAAAAATAAATAAATAATTAGATTGGCTGGCTAGTAAAGTAAAAAAAAAAAAATTGTTCCACCTATAGAAATAGTCAAAGCAATGCTGATACAAATAGAAAAAATAAAAAAAAGGTCATCCAGTTCATTTAAAAAAAATTAAAAGGATGAACATAACCCCAATTTATTTAGGCCCTTCGGAATACAAAAAAAAAAAATTATGGTCCAAAATGCTATTAAAAAATATAACTGAAAATAAAAATTTTTGCTTTATTAATTAATTTTTAAATAAATATTTTAAATTTACTTGCTTGTTCAATACCTCATCTTCTTGAAAATTTTCTTGATCAAGACTTTGATCGAGCCAACTTTCATCACTCACTGATATCTGAATTTAATTTTTTTTTTTAAATGGTTAGTAATTAGTTTTAAAATACTATGTGATAACTCATATTTTAATATTATCCAACATTATAAATTAATTTTATTCTAAATAATTGTAAATTCGCGACCAAAAAAAGTCCTATAAAGAATATATAGAGAGAGTTCTTTGTAGACTTGCTTGAAATAACTGGGTTCAGAATATGACAGAATTTTTTTATTTTAATTTATCAAACACCACTTTGTTGGATCTTGTTTTTATGGTAATCTATGCAGAATTTAGGTTGTTTTATATTTTATTTAAAAAATATGAAGAAAACTGAGTTGAAACAGTGTTTCCCAACCCAAAAAAATGTGTTTATTCATTGTAGAATAATTATACTATAAAGACTATGTGATGTCTTGGGATGATCTGTCACCCAATTAAAAAAAAATATATAATTAGATTTTTGCGCCGTTACATAAAAAGTACATATAAAAATCAAGAAAATAGATGAATGATTACTCATACCTGCATTGATGACATAGTTGTCTCCAATTCATGAAGTTCTGGCTCGGAAATACCCTCATTGTAATCCTTACAATGTGCCTTTGAATCATAAAAATAATTTTAAAAAAACATACCATGAGTGTTCAGGCATAGAGATTTAAAAAATAAAAAATAAAAATTATAATAACTTTGGTGATTAAAAGTCTACACCACCATAATTCACCACACACTACCCCCAGAATTGCCCCCAGACTGCCACCACACTGCCCCCAGACTGCCACCACACTGCCCCCAGAATTGCCCCCAGACTGCCACCACACTGCCCCCAGAATTGCCCCCAAACTGCCACCATACTGCCCCCAGAATTGTCCCCAGACTGCCACCATATTGCCCCCAGACTGCAACCACATTGCCCCAGAATTGTCCCCAGACTGCCACCATACTGCCCCCAGAATTGCCCCCAGACTGCCACCACACTGCCCCCAGACTGCCACCATACTGCCCCCAGAATTGTCCCCAGACTGCCACCACACTGCCCCCAGACTGCCACCACACTGCCCCCAGACTGCCACCACACTGCCCCCAGAATAGTCCCCAGCTGCCACCATACTGCCCCCAGAATTGACCCCAGATTGCCACCATACTGCCCCCAGAATTGCCCCCAGACTGCCACCACACTGCCCCCAGAATTGTCCCCAGACTGCCACCACACTGCCCCCAGAATTGTCCCCAGACTGCCACGACACTGCCCCCAGAATTGCACCCATACTGCCACCATACTGCCCCCAGAATTGCCCCCAGCATTGCCCCCAGATTGCAACCACACTGCCCCCAGAATTGTCCCCAGACTGCCACCATACTGCCCCCAGAATTGCCACCACACTGCCCCCAGAATTGTCCCCAGACTGCCACCACACTGCCCCCAGAATTGCCCCCAGACTGCCACCATACTGCCCCCAGAATTGTCCCCAGACTGCCACCAGACTGCCACCACACTGCCCCCAGACTGCCACCACACTGCCCCCAGAATGCCACCATACTGCCCCCAGAATTTCCCCCACGCTGCCACCACACTGCCCCCAGAATTGTCCCCAGACTGCCACCACACTGCCCCCAGACTGCCACCACACTGCCCCCAGAATTGTCCCCAGACTGCCACGACACTGCCCCCAGAATTGCCCCCAGACTGCAACCACACTGCCCCAGAATTGTCCCCAGACTGCCACACACTGCCCCAGAATTGCCCCCAGACTGCCACCATACTGCCCCCAGAATTGTCCCCAGACTGCCACCACACTGCCCCCAGAATTGTCCCCAGACTGCCACCATACTGCCCCCAGAATTGTCCCCAGACTGCCCCCAGAATTGCCCCAGACTGCCACCACACTACCCCCAGACTGCCACCACACTGCCCCCAGAATTGCCCCCAGACTGCAACCACACTGCCCCCAGAATTGTCCCCAGACTACCACCACACTGCCCCCAGAATTGCCCAAAGACTGCCACCACACTGCCTCCAGACTCCCACCACACTGCCCCCAGAATTGCCCCCAGACTGCCACCATACTGCCCCCAGAATTGCCACCACACTGCCCCCAGAATTGTCCGCAGACTGCCACCATACTGCCCCCAGAATTGTCCCCAGACTGCCACCACACTTCCCCCAGAATTGTCCCCAGACTGCCACCATACTGCCCCCAGAATTGCCCCCAGACTGCCACCACTGCCCCCAGAATTGTCCCCAGACTGCCACCATACTGCCCCCAGAATTGCCCCCAGACTGCCACCACACTGCCCCCAGAATTGTCCCCAGACTGCCACCATACTGCCTCCAGAATTGTCCGCACACTGCCCCCAGAATTGTCCACCAGACTGCCACCATACTGCCTACATAGTTGTCCGCACACTGCCCCCAGACTGCCACGATACTGCCCCCAAAATTATCCACCAGACTGCCACCATACTGCCCACATAGTTGTTCCGCACTCTGCCCCCAGAATTGTCCACCAGACTGGTACCACACTGCCCGCATAATTGTCCGCACACTGGCCCCATTATTATGCCCAGACTGGCCCCATAATTGCGGTTTACTCACAGGATATATAAGCTTGCGGTATACTCACAGGATATATGTGATTTATCTTACCATGGCGATCGGGGAGCATGAAGGGAGGAGAGTATGAGGTGCTTGCTGGCAGAAGGTACGGCTGACACGGGAGCGCACACGCAGGCAGGGTAGGCGGAGTCAGTGGAGCTGCAGAGCGCTCATTCCGCTGTCAGTCAATACAGAGGACAACGCCCCATGACTGAGCGGCTTGAAGAGCGGGAAAGCGATGCGACAGTCTGAAAATTGAAAGGTGGGATAACCCCTTTAAGTTATTATCGCATTAAGCGATAATGACAACTACGTAATTATCGAGTAAGGCGATTTATCTCCCTATGTTTTAATGCTCCACAAAAGTTTGCATAACACCGTATTAAAGTAACTATCGCATTAAGCGATAATGACAACTACGTCATTATCGAGTAAGGTGATTTTGTTGTCCCATATCGAGTATAGTGTGTTGACAATCTTTTAATCCTAAAAATCGCTTCACATAAAATTTAGCAAACAGTTTTGGATAGTTGGTAGACTAAACATCAGTTAAAATAAGCGAAAATGTCTATAAAAAATGGCGGGACATTTACCATAGCAGTGGCCATGAAAAAAGAAATGCGATTTTAAATAAACGCGATAAAATCGTAAAAAAAATAATTCTGCGAACTGACAGAGGAGAATCGTCAACCCTCCCTTCTCCTAGCTTGAATAGCCAATGGGAAGGCCTGTCACACCTTAGCAACATCCATAGCAACCAATCGTTTAGTAGCCTGCCCCTTCACTATAAATAAAGACACCGCCCGGTTGCCATTTTGGTTTAGTTGTTGGATTGAGAGGAGCAAAAGCGTTTGTCTGTCAGTCTAAGAATTGTGCATTGTTCGAAATTAGAGTTTATTAGATAGGGATTAGGGAAGTGAATAATTAGATAGTTTGTAGGGTGCAGGGTAGGTCAGAAAGTTAGTTTAGGCAGTGTTAGGGCTCAGTTTATTATATAAAGTTCAGTGTAGAGTAGGGACTAGTTAGTTTGAATTGATCAAATACAGATAGGGAATTAGATAGTACTTTCAGGATCAATTAACTTAAGTTTTTAGGGTTTAGTGTAGGGTCTACTTTATTATTTACAGTTATAGTTAGGGTTTAGGTTAACTTGGGATATATTAGCTTAGTGTAGGGTCTTAGTTTAGTGTCCTTCTGTGTAAATTTGTAGTCTTTCATTGTCTGTCCCGAGTTTGTTCTTTTTGTCCTAGTCTGTGTCTTTGTAGGTAGGTAGGAGAAAAAAAAACAAAAAAAGAAAGTTTTAGTGCTACTTGTGTTCGTTTTGTCTTAGTCCGTGTCTTTGTAGGTAGGAGAAGAAAAAAAAAAAAAAGTTTTATTGTTACTTGTGTTCTTTTTGTCTTTGTGTCATTGTAGGTAGGTAGAAGAAAAAAAAACAAAAGACAAAAAAAAGTTTTAATGTTACTTGTGTTCGTTTTACCTTAGCTTAGTGTAGGGTCTTAGTTTAGTGTCCTTCTGTGTAAATTTGTAGTCTTTCATTGTCTGTCCCGAGTTTGTTCTTTTTGTCCTAGTCTGTGTCATTGTAGGTAGGTAGTAGAAAAAAAGAAAAAAAAAAAGTTTTAGTGTTACTTGTGTTCGTTTTGTCTTAGTCCGTGTTTTTGTAGGTAGGAGAAAAAAAAAAAAAAGTTTTAGTGTTACTTGTGTTCGTTTTGTCTTAGTTCGTGTCTTTGTAGGTAGGAGAAAAAAAGCAAAAAAACAAAAAAAAGTTTTAGTGTTACTTGTGTTCTTTTTGTCTTTGTGTCGTTGTAGGTAGTTAGGAGAAAAAAAAATAAAAACAAAACAAAAAGTTTTAGTTTTACTTGTGTTCATTTTGTCTTAGTCCGTGTCTTTGTAGATAGGAGAAAAAAAACAAAAGACAAAAAAAAAGTTTTATTGTTACTTGTGTTCATTTTGTCTTTGTGTCGTTGTAGGTAGGTAGTAAAAAAAAGAAAAAAAAAGTTTAGTGTTACTTGTGTTCGTTTTGTCTTAGTCCGTATACAACATATTAATAACATATAACATATACAACATATTAATAATTCATTAGTCTTCTATCTTTAGTGTTTTTTTTCAAGTTAATTTCTTTTGGGTCTCAATAACTTTTATTTTATTATTTTTGTTATTTAATATTACTTTTTTTTAAAATTGTCACTGTCCCAATAAAGTTTCTCCCATTTATTTAAATATATATATATTTTGGTGGTTCTTCTAAAAACAAAAAAATGAGTCACAAAGGCGGGGCAGTGTAGTAGTAGGGACAGGAAAAGGAACACCGCTGGACAGCAGCCAGCACGTGGACGCTCCGCCAGTCATGGACAGGCAGGCACAGTCAGTAGTGGAGCACGCCTGATCCCAGAGTTTTATGGGCGTGGCAGACGCCCAATCGGTTCTGACGATGCGGATGTAATTGTGGCACCACTGATTCATTTGCCCAGGCTCGCAGCAGGAGCAGCAGCGGTGGGGCAACTCCACCTCCTGCTTCACCATCTCCCAGTCCCCAAGATTCTACCCTGCTCCTGTTTAGCGACAGTGAGAGGGACATCTTGTGGGGAGTTAATGCAGGAGGGTGATTTGGAATTTAGTCCACCGGATCATCAGGACCTTATGGAAGGGATAGAGGAGGAGGAGGGGGTACCTCCTGTGAGTACCCCTGTGACATCCCTTCCAACGGGTGCGGGTGGGGTCAGCCACACTACTCCCGCACCTAGTCAGACTCAGGTGTCAGTGAGGGGACAGCAGAGCCATGACAGGGGCTCCACATTAGCTGGTCCTCTCAGTATTATAACCGAAATACTCCTCAAAAACAATGAGAAAATCATATGTGAGCGCCAACTCAATAGATCCGATAAACAAGAACACACGTACATAAATAACAAAATATTTTATTAATAAGTCACATAAAGGACAAAAAGTAGACAATAGTAGATGTAATATGTATACAGCAGTAATGTGGCGGCACTGCGGATCAGCGCCCCACCAAGGTTACACAAAATCAATGTCTCCCCTAAGTCCACGTCTCCTGATGGCCTGAGTTAGCTAAGTAGCCAAATCGAGATAAGTTGTCTCATCCACAGGCTAGAGGGAAACGTGGGCTTAAGTAATGATGCAGGTATTAACATGCCAGCCGAATCAAGAGAGTTAATGGACGCAGTGTATGGATAGCATATCCACAACAACGGACATAGTTGTATGCCACATACATCCAACACATAAAAAGTCAAACCGGCATATAAAACACATATGAAAAATAAAGGGGAACCAACCTTGGGACCTTGGTGAGCGCACCCCTGACGCGTTTTTTTAGCTCAGCTTTTTCAAAAGGGGCGTGTCTATCCGGCCAACATACTCCACTTTAAATCAAGCCGCAGCTGAGAGAATCCACCAATCACCTATCACCGTCTGCTTCACTACTTAACCTCCTACATCACATCCGCCCGTACTAGAACCCAGATGTAGGAGCCCTGACGTAACCTCCGCCCGCATCCCACCATCTACTGTGCACTCAGCCTAGTCACGTGACGTCCGCCCATACCACAGGCAGGAAGCCAATTGGCAGCGTCACTTCCGCCCATAACGCAAGCAGGGAATTCAATACACGTAAGTTAAAGCCGTCCCTCATCGCGTCATCAGGAACCGGCCTCATGAATCCTGGGGCAACTGATGTTGCCATGGTAGCGGGTACTGAGGGATGACTTTACCATTATATTATTATAATACGTTCTGAGCAGTAACGCCCGTCACCAGGCCCAAGGTCAATTCCAAAATCACAAGCTTACAGAATTAAACATCTGCACAGATCACCTCCACAGTGCGAACTTACGGAATCAGAGTCGCGATAACACTGTTAGAAATGGGATGAGCACGGGGTGCAGTAATAACAACACGGGATAGAAGAGAGGGGGAGGGGGAAAGGGGGAGAAATAAATGGACAAAAACTAACACCTGAACCCTAGTAGGTACACAATGTTATCATGGGATATAAATAATTAATAAATAAATAAATACTGAATAATAAATAGTACACAATGCTCCATCAATAAATCCATGATTAATCAAGACATACAAGACATCTCAGTAAATCGATACAATATAATATAGCATTATAGATTCTATACAGAGGGTGCAATTATAACACCACAGGGGAATGTATGAAACGGGAAACAAATAAATAAACAGGGAATACCACCTAAACCAAAGTAGGTCCGCAATAATATCATGGAATTTCCATAATTGATAAATACATAATAGATGATAAATAGTGCAAAATATTTCATCAAAAGGTCAATGATTAGTAAGTATATCCACTGCCATAATATTATACACACGATCTCGATAAATACATGTATACAATATATCTTTATAAATCCATTATAAAATTCCCACACATACACACAATTCCCACACATACACCACATTCAGCCTGATTAAAATACCAGTATTGCAAAGGAATATGAGTGCATATGGACATATATGTCCATATGCACTCATATTCCTTTGCAATACTCGCAGTCCTAACTAAAAAAGTGAACACAATACAATCCATAGATGCATGGGTGTGCAGCACCTTGTAATTAATATGAACAATATTATTATTATACGATAATGGGAATAAGTCCCCTAAGTAAAGTGCTGAAGTGCCAAAAGTGCAAGTGCTCGGTGCTCATGCAGTGCAAAGTGACAACGAAAAGAAAATGATAAAAGCATAAGTAGCTAAGGAGCTCATATTAATGCCCTACAATGAATACAAAAAGTGTGCATGATCAGACTGGAAACTTATATATAACCAGATAGATGTGTGTATTTGCACAGTAAAATTATGCATAGCAAAATAACTGCAAATAAATACATAGATAGATGAACTTCAATATTACACCATATAAACCAGGTATTAAACACCATATGTGACATATCCACTGTCCTTATGAGGGTACCAGACCAAAAGCCCCCCATTTGGTCCATCTAATTCCAGAGATCTTGAATAACAGGCGAAGCATCATTTGTGACAGGCATCGGACACTCATCTCTCTATCTGCAACATATAAAATCTCATGAGTATATCCAGAATACAGGTAACAGCACTCTGCTAGTCAATTGCATAAAGATATAAGCAAACACTGAAAGAATAAATGCTTGGTGGTCATACTTACTACAAATGCAGCTAGAAGCTCTTTGCGAATATAATTGATCAAAAATATTTCGGGCCCATCTACCGGTCGTCAAGGTAGCTTCTAATCAGATGGGTCCTACTCTAACATGCCTCTCCTGGGCTTACAGCCTACAATCTGGGCAAAGTAGTACCAAGCTGTATCCTACGCATGCCTCTCCCAGGCTGTGAGCCTGCAGTATGGGCAGTGCCATCTTAAGAGCATTATAGGCCCCCGGGCAATACAGTGCACTGGGGCCCTGTCTACACAATCACGCACTAGAATAAAAATGCAAATTATCAATAAGGCGATATTTATTGGTACTTTCAACAAAATCAGTGTTTAATATAGGAATAATATATAGGGGGGGCACAAAGATACCACAGTCAAAAATGGGGGGGCAAAAACAAAATAAGTATATATAAATAAGATTACAAAATATGAGAGAATTGCGGTATGCAGGGATACATTTATAATAAAACTATTTACTTACAAAAGAAGCTGTTCAGTCGTCTGCTGTGCCGTCCTCTGCTTGCTTCCGTGGATTCTTTCCCCTTCTTTCTGTCTCTCGTCAGTGCGCAGGCGCACTGTTATGGTGGATCTGTGGAAGACACACTGTTATGGGGGCATCTGTGGATGACAGTGTTATTATGCCTCTCATTAGCCCCCATATGCTGCCTCTCATCATTAGCCCCCATATGCTGCCTCTCATCATTAGCCCCCATATGCTGCCTCTCATCATTAGCCCCCATATGCCTCATCATTAGCCCCCATATGCCTCATCATTAGCCCCCATATGCCTCACATCATTAGCCCCATATGCCTCTCATCATTAGCCCCATATGCCTCTCATCATTAGCCCCCATATGCCTCTCATCATTAGCCCCCATATGCCTCTCCATTAGCCCCCATATGCCTCTCATCATTAGCCCCCATATGCCTCTCCATTAGCCCCCATATGCCTCTCCATTAGCCCCCATATGCCTCATTAGCCCCCATATGCCTCTCCATTAGCCCCCATATGCCTCTCCATTAGCCCCCTTATGCCTCATTAGCCCCCATATGCCTCTCCATTAGCCCCCATATGCCTCTCCATTAGCCCCCATATGCCTCTCCATTAGCCCCCATATGCCTCATTAGCCCCCATATGCCTCTCCATTAGCCCCCATATGCCTCTCCATTAGCCCCCATATGCCTCATTAGCCCCCATATGCCTCTCCATTAGCCCCCATATGCCTCATTAGCCCCCATATGCCTCTCCATTAGCCCCCATATGCCTCATTAGCCCCCATATGCCTCATTAGCCCCCATATGCCTCTCCATTAGCCCCCATATGCCTCTCCATTAGCCCCCATATGCCTCATTAGCCCCCATATGCCTCTCCATTAGCCCCCATATGCCTCTCCATTAGCCCCCATATGCCTCATTAGCCCCCATATGCCTCTCCATTAGCCCCCATATGCCTCTCCATTAGCCCCCATATGCCTCATTAGCCCCCATATGCCTCTCCATTAGCCCCCATATGCCTCTCCATTAGCCCCCATATGCCTCATTAGCCCCCATATGCCTCTCCATTAGCCCCCATATGCCTCTCCATTAGCCCCCATATGCCTCATTAGCCCCCATATGCCTCTCCATTAGCCCCCATATGCCTCATTAGCCCCCATATGCCTCTCCATTAGCCCCCATATGCCTCTCCATTAGCCCCCCATATGCCTCTCCATTAGCCCCCCATATGCCTCTCCATTAGCCCCCATATGCCTCTCCATTAGCCCCCTTATGCCCCCAGCAGCCACATTTTCTTATAAAATAAAAAATCACTTACCTCTCCTGCTCCTGGACGCCGCCTGCCTCTCCTCAGTCGACTCTGTGCTCTGAACTGGCGCGCACAGCGTGAGGTCACAGAGCGCCCTCACGCTGTGCGCAGCCCTGCACAGCCGACAGCCGAGGACCAGGAAGTGGTGAGTACAGAGCGTTCACCACTTCCTGGTCTCTCGGTTCTAATGAGCGCTTCCATAATGGAAGCGCTCATTAGTATTCAACTGGGGGGGCAACCTGTGTGTGTTAGGCGGCCGTTCCCGCGGGTGGTGGGTTCACTGGGCAGGCGGGCCCCCAGGCAAGTGGGGCCCCCGGGCAACTGCCCAGCGTGCCCATTGGAAAAGACGGCCCTGAGTATGGGCTGGGTAGAATACAGCTGTACAAGCTATCTGATTAAAAGCAAATGGTAAATGGGCTGGTGGTGCACAGTTCAATCTCACCACCAGGGGGAGCCACTCCCCTAGTGGCAGTGCCAATGGGGAAAAAATAAACGAACCAGCACCTACACAATAAGTGAATATGAGAACGCAGGTGCACGCTACCTTGGCTAAAACACACTTGGATTAGTATAACTACAGGTAACAGCACTCTGCTAGTCAATTGCACAAAGATATAAGCAAACACTGAAAGAATAAATGCTTGGTGGTCATACTTACTGCAAATGCAGCTAGAAGCTCTTTGCGAATATAATTGATCAAAAATATTTCGGGCCCATCTACCGGTCATCAAGGTAGCTTCTAATCAGATGGGTCCTACTCTAACATGCCTCTCCTGGGCTTACAGCCTACAATCTGGGCAAAGTAGTACCAAGCTGTATCCTACGCATGCCTCTCCCAGGCTGTGAGCCTGCAGTATGGGCTGGGTAGAATACAGCTGTACAAGCTATCTGATTAAAAGCAAATGGTAAATGGGCTGGTGGTGCACGGTTCAATCTCACCACCAGGGGGAGCCACTCCCCTAGTGGCAGTGACAATGGGGAAAAAATAAACGAACCAGCACCTCCACAATAAGTGAATATGAGAACGCAGGTGCACGCTACCTTGGCTAAAACACACTTGGATTAGTAGAACTACAGGTAACAGCACTCTGCTAGTCAATTGCACAAAGATATAAGCAAACACTGAAAGAATAAATGCTTGGTGGTCATACTTACTGCAAATGCAGCTAGGAGCTTTTTGCGAATATAATTGATCAAAAATATTTCGGGCCCATCTACCGGTCGTCAAGGTAGCTTCTAATCAGATGGGTCCTACTCTAACATGCTTCTCCTGGGCTTGAGATTGAACCGTGCACCACCAGCCCATTTACCATTTGTTTTTTAATCAGATAGCTTGTACAGCTGTACTCTACCCAGCCCATACTGCAGGCTCACAGCCTGGGAGAGGCATGCGTAGGATACAGCTTGGTGCTACTTTGCCCAGATTGTAGACTGTAAGCCCAGGAGAGGCATGTTAGAGTAGGACCCATCTGATTAGAAGCTACCTTGACGACCGGTAGATGGGCCCGAAATATTTTTGATCAATTATATTCGCAAAGAGCTTCTAGCTGCATTTGCAGTAAGTATGACCACCAAGCATTTATTCTTTCAGTGTTTGCTTATATCTTTGTGCAATTGACTAGCAGAGTCTTGTTACCTGTAGTTCTACTAATCCAAGTGTGTTTTAGCCAAGGTAGCGTGCACCTGTGTTCTCATATTCACTTATTGTGGAGGTGCTGGTTCGTTTATTTTTTCCCCTATATCCAGAATACAACACAAACTAAATCAAGACCTATTAAAATACAACTATAGAACCATTAAAATAACAGTTAAAAACAATAAGTCCTGGGCATTGGACCCAGACCCAGAGGAGATGGCACACAGGAAGCCTACTAATCTGAACTGAGAGCACAAAGGAACACACCATTACCAGCACTGCTATCATGGGGAGCCCCAAGACGGGAGGGGGGAGGGGGAAAAGGGGGGAAGAAAGGGGATGTGATTGAGGGTGGGGAGGGGGAAGGAAGGGGGAACGGGGGAAGGGGAGGATATACTCATGAGATTTTATATGTTGCAGATAGAGAGATGAGTATCCGATGCCTGTCACAATTGATGCTTCGCCTGTTATTCAAGATCTCTGGAATTAGATGGACCAAATGGGGGGCTTTTGGTCTGGTACCCTCATAAGGACAGTGGATATGTCACATATGGTGTTTAATACCTGGTTTATATGGTGTAATATTGAAGTTCATCTATCTATGTATTTATTTGCAGTTATTTTGCTATGCATAATTTTACTGTGCAAATACACACATCTATCTGGTTATATATAAGTTTCCAGTCTGATCATGCACACTTTTTGTATTCATTGTAGGGCATTAATATAAGCTCCTTAGCTACTTATGCTTTTATAATTTTCTTTTCGTTGTCACTTTGCACTGCATGAGCACCGAGCACTTGCACTTTTGGCACTTCAGCACTTTACTTAGGGGACTTATTCCCATTATCGTATAATAATAATATTGTTCATATTAATTACAAGGTGCTGCACACCCATGCATCTATGGATTGTATTGTGTTTACTTTTTTAGTTAGGACTGCGAGTATTGCAAATTAATATGAGTGCATATGGACATATATATATACATGGTATTTTAATCAGGCTGAATGTGGTGTATGTGTGGGAATTTTATAATGGATTTATAAAGATATATTGTATACATGCATTTATCGAGATCGTGTGTATAATATTATGGCAGTGGATATACTTACTAATCATTGACCTTTTGATGAAGTATTTTGCACTATTTATCATCTATTATGTATTTATCAATTATGGTTATTCCATGATATTATTGCGGACCTACTTTGGTTCAGGTGGTATTCCCTGTTTATTTATTTGTTTCCCGTTTCATACATTCCCCTGTGGTGTTATAATTGCACCCTCTGTATAGAATCTATTATTTTAATTATTTACATATTGATTACCGATTTTATTTATTGTAATGTATTGATCATGTTTCTATAAATAATAGTATTGATTGTGATAATTTTTTATATATTTATAGTTATATTCACATATATATTGTATTTCTAGATGTATTTACTGTATAATATGTAGATTATTCAACATATGAAATGTACAGTTGTTTTTTAATTATATTTATGTATTGATAAATGTCAGTATTAATCCATTTTTAAATAGACATTATTTATTTTCTTAATAGATTTTTTAAAGTAATTAGTGTGCATGGCCACACAGCACACAATCTGACCTCACTAGTCTGCTCCAGGTTTCCCGATCAGGCACATGGAAGATGCAGCAGAACACTGCGTTTTCGCTTACAACGACATCATGTGTTTTCTCGAAGCCAGAGGGCTGTGGAAGTGTTGGTGTTTAGCAGCGGCTCTTTCGTTCCTCCTCATCTCTGTGAGGAGGAATGTGTCCCGACGCTCCACCCACCCATACACGATCAGTATCGCACACACGCTAGTTTACATCCAACTGTTACACCCATCCCTCATGTGCCTGTGTGAGCACTGAAGGCAGTGATGAGCCAAGTTTCATCGGCCGGAGTCTGGAAGCGTTCTGGTATGATCCGACGGGGGCAACGCAAACTCCCTTTGGCGATGAAGCAGCGTTGTTCCAAGGCTGATGGAAGGGTCCACATTAGGGCTTCCACCAGTGAGCAACCTGCATGATCTCTTGCCGGTCCTAGGGCATAATGATCCATTATAAGGGCCTATTTTGAACACCCGGGGTATTCGTGTCAGGCACAAACGGTGCATACTTCAGCATGGCAGGGCTGACAGGCACAGCGGATCACCAACACTGTCATCCAGCACAGTGCATTTTTAAGTCTGTTAAGAGGGGAACAAGTGTTCTTCGGTTACATAGAACTGACAGTAAACTGTTTGTGCATAACGATTAGCAGTTTGACTCCTTTCACACGGGCGTCGCAGATAAGGTCCGAATGCGTCGCGTGTGCTTTCATGTAAAATCCTGTGATTTTGCGAGCAAAGTCAATGACTTTTATCTGCGATTGTGTTAAGTTCTTTTTCCACGGTGGTTCAATGCATTTTGATGCGCTTTTCACGCCTCAGATAAAAATATTAAGATTTACTTACAACATATCCTACCAACCATCATTGAAAAACGTGCCCCCACCTGCTTCAGGATGCAATGCGTTTTTCACGCAGCCCCATTAACTTCTATGGGGCCTGTGTTGCTTTAAAAACGCAGGAAATAAAACAAGCTGCATTTTTTGAAGCAACGCACAACTGATGTGTGAAAAATAAAAAGCTCATGTACACAGACCCATAAAAAATAATGGCTCAGGATTCAGTGTGTGTGCTATGCGTTCACATCACGCATTCCTCCCGCGCGTTTAACTCGCCCGTGAGAAAGAAGATTTTTTTTTTCTATTTTTATAAATTAGTATTCTTTGAGGAATTATATAAATGTACAGTAATCCGGTCCTCTAAAATGCCGTTGTATGGAGGAGGAGAAAAAATCAGCACTTAAATAGATCAGATGTGGTAGGTAAATATATAGATGTTGTCTATAATGCAATATTAATATATCTCACCCATTTCAGCCTGGAAGCAATCAAATTTGCTACTAATGCTGATATCAAATTCTATTGGACCGTATTATTGTACATAGATATAGAACTTCAATTAAAAATTATTTCTAAGGATATAAAATACATAATAAAACCATAACAGTGATTAATAAAGCCCAAACAATTTACTGTCAGTTCTATGTAACTGAAAAACACTTGTTCCCCTCTTAACAGACTCAAAAATGCACTGTGCTGGATGACATTGTTGGCGATCCACTGTGCCTGTCAGCCCCGCCATGCTGAAGTATGCACCCTTTGCGCCTGTCACTAATACCCCGTTCAAAATAGGCCCTTAAAATGGATCATTATGCCCTAGGACCGGCAAGAGATCATGCAGGTTGCTCACTGGTGGAAGCCCGAATATGGACCCTTCCAACAGCCTTGGAACAACGCTGCTTCATTGCCAAAGCGAGTTTGCGTTGCCCCCGTCGGATCATGACGGAACGCTTCCAGACTCCGGCCGATGAAACTTGGCTCCTCACTGCCTTCAGTGCTCACACATGCACATGAGGGATGGGTGTAGCAGTTGGATGTAGACTAGCGTGTGTGCAATACTGATCGTGTATGGGTGGGTGGAGCGTCGGGACACATTCCTCCTCACAGACATGAGGAGGAACGAAAGAGCCGCTGCTAAACACCGACACTTCCACAGCTGTCTGGCTTCGAGAAAACACATGATGTCGTTGTAAGCAAAAACGCAGTGTTCTGCTGCATCTAACATGTGCCTGATCTGTAAAATGAGAGATCTTGTTCTATATCTAGATGTTAATTCCTTTATATATTTACATTTTGAGCTATCTATAATTATTATTATTAATCTCAATATGTCTCAGTTGATGTATGGTGTTGCCTGGGTCTGGTGGGGGCCCATTCCCGGGAACACACTGCTGCTGCCCACATGTCAACTGCTGTTGCTGCTGCTGTCGGAGATGTCTCAGTTGATGTATGGTGTTGCCCGGGTCTGGTGGGGGCCCATTCCCGGAAACACACTGCTGCTGCTCACATGTCACCTGCTATTGCTGCTGCTGTCAAAGATGTCTCAGTTGATGTATGGTGTTGCCCGGGGTCTGGTGGGGGCCCATTCCTGGGAACACATTGCTGCTGCCCACATGTCACCTGCTGCAGAGTATTTATAGGCCTTATACTCCAACATAACTTCTAGCAGCTGCTGCTGTTTGTCATCGTGATCACGTTGACTTGTCTGTAGGACTTTTAAAACACCGTTGGCTGCTGCTGCCTGTCTTGCGGAGTTAGGCCGAGATATTTATAGGCCTTAACTTCTACCTGCTGCTGCTGTTTGTTATCATGATCACAGTGACTTGTCTGTAGGACTTTTAAAGCACTATTGGCTGCTGCTGCCTGTCTTGCGGAGTTAGGCCGAGATATTTATAGGCCTTATACTCCAACGTAACTTCTAGCAGCTGCTGCTGTTTGTCATCGTGATCACGTTGACTTGTCTGTAGGACTTTTAAAGCACCGTTGGCTGCTGCTGCCTGTTTTGCAAAGTTAGGCCGAGATATTTATAGGCCTTATACTCCAACGTAAATTCTACCTACTGCTGCTGCTGTGTGTCTTGGTGCTGGTGACTTAGTTGTAGGCCTTTGACCAACAAAGTTAATCTTATGGTGCCGTTGCTTGTATTTAATCTGAATATTTAGTCCTATGTATGTGTAGAACTTACACTATAGCGTTCACATTTATAAGATTGTGTGTTTATTGATCCTGCCTACGTAGTTGTGTAAATAATGTTGTAGTCCTTTTAGTGAAGAGTTATCAATAATAAGCTGCTGCCTGTCATGACAGTGCTGGGTTAAGCAGATCGATAGGTAGCCCTTGATCGGTAGCTTTAGTATTTAATCTAGCTTTAGTATTTAATTAGTCTGCCATTATTCTGCTAAATTATGATTGATCCTTTTATTACATTACAACAAAATATGTGTTGAAGCAGTCTGTCAAGATTGTTTGGCGACAATCGGCATGGACCACTTATTTGCCATAGTAGTTTCTCTAGTATATAGTATTGGAATTCTCAGAAATTGGTGTGCATGTTTGCTATTCTGACATGTGCTATGCTCATTATGTATAATCAATGATTAAAATAATATTACAAAAAAATTATTTTAGTTTGTTATTTTGAAAAAATTGTGTTTGGGGGAGCCCTGTTATGGTTGTCACTGTTAAAGGTGGGGACTGCACCTGGCCTTCCATTGTCAGCAGTTGTTGTGCAGTTAAAACTGTACAGGACTGATTGATGAACACGAAAAAAGTTTATTATTTAATTATTTATATGTATTTTTTTATATAAGGATCGAGGTTCGAACATGGTGTCGTCTGTCGTCCTGGGAATCCCTCCTGGCTGACCTCCGTGTTGACCCCTCTCTACATGGTTTTGTGTGACTGGAGTCATACGCAGCCGTGTGGTAATCCGGTTTTGTGAAAGTAGAATTATTGGCACATTTTGATGTAGCTATATACATTATTAATTTGTTAAAGAATATTCTAGAATATATGTAATGAAAATTATCACATCATTATTATAGATGTCATGTCACCATTTTTTGAGAGATTCCACTAAATTCATCCCGGTTTTCTTTTGTTAATGAGGATGCAATGCTCCAGCAAATAAATATGCGTAATCGCAAAAATATTTCTAATCCATGCTGGTTTTTTCTTCTAACAATCATTTTTTTTTTTATTGCATCAGATAATTTGTGTAGTAGATAAATGTCATTTTTAAAGGACATGAAAAAAATAAATGCACAGTTTTAGTAGTTATTAATCTCTATACTGTATGTATTCAATTTGCAAATACAATTTTTTTTATTATACTTTTTTATATATTGAGAAATTTCTAATCTAGCGGAATTTTGTTCACACACGTAGTAATATATTTTTTTAGCAAATCATAATTTTATAATTTAATTTGTACTTGGCACTATTCCGTTTTTACACTACTTGACTGATGTGCCATAGTTTGGAAAAAAAAATGCTTAATGTTCAATAAACAACCAAATTCCTTGTAAATTTTTAAGTTAAAAATGCAACTGGTTTATTAGTATTGGCTTGAGGAAAATCTACCTGTGGTGAAGACTAAACTGACACCTGTGTGTGGACAGTGAATAAGTTAAGAAATCCACTGCAAATATTTTGACTCCAGGATGGGGGTGGTAAAAAAATTGTCATCATCCTACTCCTCGACTTCCTCCAGTGACTATGAGGGCAATGAAGGTGGTTGGTGAGAGGGTACAGCTTTACCTCTTACCCACATCTGGTGGGCTAGAGTCTAAAATATGGCCGAATGGTACGGCCTGCTCTTACTCCTCCACAGAGACATTCTCCTCCAACACCTTCTTTAATGGAGTCCTGAGGAGGAACTTAGAAAGAAAAAATTACTACATTATAACATATAAAAAAATAAAAAAATGTGAAAGCATAACAAAGTTTGAGGTCCAACAATTATTATATGATGGGTTCTGGATATGATTATTATCACAATGTTTTATTTCGCTTGTTTTGGAGTTAAAACAAACTACAAAACAAGGGTTAAAGATGGTTTAAAATTGACTAACTTAATATCTCGAATGAGGTAATAGGGGATTTTTTTGGAAGGTACTATTGCTGGTACTGGATGATTGAAATTTAGAAATACAAAAAAAAAAGGAGGTTAAATCATATATCTTTAACTTGATGTGAGTGTATATATAGAAATAAATAAATATAAATATATATACACTGCTCAAAAAAATAAAGGGAACACTTAAACAACACAATGTAACTCCAAGTCAATCACACGTCTGTGAAATCAAACTGTCCACTTAGGAAGCAACACTGAGTGACAATCAATTTCACATGCTGTTGTGCAAATGGGATAGACAACAGGTGGAAATTATAGGCAATTAGCAAGACCCCCCCAATAAAGGAGTGGTTCTGCAGGTGGTAACCACAGACCACTTCTCAGTTCCTATGCTTCCTGGCTGATTTTTTGGTCACTTTTGAATGCTGGCGGTGCTTTCACTCTAGTGGTAGCATGAGACGGATGTCTACAACCCACACAAGTGGCTCAGGTAGTGCAGCTTATCCAGGATGGCACATCAATGCAAGCTGTGGCAAGAAGGTTTGCTGTGTCTGTCAGCGTAGTGTCCAGAGCATGGAGGCGCTACCAGGAGACAGGCCAGTACATCAGGAGACGTGGAGGAGGCCGTAGGATGGCAACAACCCAGCAGCAGGACCGCTACCTCCGCCTTTGTGCAAGGAGGAACAGGAGGAGCACTGCCAGAGCCCTGCAAAATGACTTCCAGCAGGCCACAAATGTGCATGTGTTTGCTCAAACGGTCAGAAACAGACTCCATGAGGGTGATATGAGGGCCCGACGTCCACAGGTGGGGGTTGTGCTTACAGCCCAACACCGTGCAGGACGTTTGGCATTTGCCAGAGAACACCAAGATTGGCAAATTCGCCACTGGCGCCCTGTGCTCTTCACAGATGAAAGCAGGTTCACACTGAGCACATGTGACAGACGTGACAGAGTCTGGAGACGCCGTGGAGAACGTTCTGCTGCCTGCAACATCCTCCAGCATGACCGGTTTGGCATTGGGTCAGTAATGGTGTGGGGTGGCATTTCTTTGGAGAGCCGCACAGCCCTCCATGTGCTCGCCAGAGGTAGCCTGACTGCCATTAGGTACCGAGATGAGATCCTCAGACCCCTTGTGAGACCATATGCTGGTGCGATTGGCCTTGGGTTCCTCCTAATGCAAGACAATGCTAGACCTCATATGGCTGAAGTGTTTCAGCAGTTCCTGCAAGACGAAGGCATTGATGCTATTGACCGGCCCGCCCGTTCCCCAGACCTGATTACAATTGAGCACATCTGGGACATCATGTCTCGCTCTATCCACCATCGTGACGTTGCACCACAGACTGTCCAGGAGTTGGCAGATGCTTTAGTCCAGGTCTGGGAGGAGATCCCTCAGGAGACCGTCCGCCACCTCATCAGGAGCATGCACAGGCGTTGTAGGGAGGTCATACAGGCACGTGGAGGCCACACACACTACTGAGCCTCATTTTGACTTGTTTTAAGGACATTACATCAAAGTTGGATCAGCCTGTAGTGTGTTTTTCCACTTTAATTTTGAGTGTGACTCCAAATCCAGACCTCCATGGGTGGAAAAATTTGATTTCCATTTTTTTATTTTTGTGTGATTTTGTTGTCAGCACATTCAACTATGTAAAGAACAAAGTATTTCAGAAGAATATTTAATTAATTCAGATCTAGGATGTGTTATTTTTGTGTTCCCTTTATTTTTTTGAGCAGTGTATATATATATATATATATATATATATATATATATACAGTACAGACCAAAAGTTTGGACACACCTTCTCATTCAAAGAGTTTTCTTTATTTTCATGACTATGAAGGCATCAAAACTATGAATTAACACATGTGGAATTATTTACATAACAAACAAGTGTGAAACAACTGAAAATATGTCATATTCTAGGTTCTTCAAAGTAGCCACCTTTTCCTTTGATTGGTCTTCCTGAAATGGTCTTCCAACAGTCTTGAAGGAGTTCCCAGAGATGCTTAGCACTTGTTGGCCCTTTTGCCTTCACTCTGCGGTCCAGCTCACCCCAAACCATCTTGATTGGGTTCAGGTCCGGTGACTGTGGAGGCCAGGTCATCTGGCGCAGCACCCCATCACTCTCCTTCATGGTCAAATGGCCCTTACTTTCAAAGTTTTCCAAATTTTTCGGCTGACTGACTGACCTTCATTTCTTAAAGTAATGATGGCCACTCATTTTTCTTTACTTAGCTGCTTTTGTCTTGCCATAATACAAATTCTAACAGTCTATTCAGTAGGACTATCAGCTGTGTATCCACCTGACTTCGACTCAACGCCACTGATGGTCCCAACCCCATTTATAAGGCAAGAAATCCCACTTATTAAACCTGACAGGGCACACCTGTGAAGTGAAAACCATTTCAGGGGACTACCTCTTGAAGCTCATCAAGAGAATGCCAAGAGTGTGCAGAGCAGTAATCAAAGCAAAAGGTGGCTACTTTGAAGAACCTAGAATATGACATATTTTCAGTTGTTTCACACTTGTTTGTTATGTATATAATTCCACGTGTTAATTCATAGTTTTGATGCCTTCAGTGTGAATCTACAATTTTCATTGTCATGAAAATAAAGAAAACTCTTTGAATGAGAAGGTGTGTCCAAACTTTTGGTCTGTACTGTATATAAGTATATATATATATATATACACTCACCTAAAGAATTATTAGGAACACCATACTAATACGGTGTTGGACCCCCTTTTGCCTTCAGAACTGCCTTAATTCTACGTGGCATTGATTCAACAAGGTGCTGATAGCATTCTTTAGAAATGTTGACCCATATTGATAGGATAGCATCTTGCAGTTGATGGAGATTTGAGGGATGCACATCCAGGGCACGAAGCTCCCGTTCCACCACATCCCAAAGATGCTCTATTGGGTTGAGATCTGGTGACTGTGGGGGCCATTTTAGTACAGTGAACTCATTGTCATGTTCAAGAAACCAATTTGAAATGATTCGAGCTTTGTGACATGGTGCATTATCCTGCTGGAAGTAGCCATCAGAGGATGGATACATGTTCTCATTCTTTTTACGCCAAATTCGGACTCTAGCATTTGAATGTCTTAACAGAAATCGAGACTCATCAGACCAGGCAACATTTTTCTAGTCTTCAACAGTCCAATTTTGGTGAGCTCGTGCAAATTGTAGCGGTATGCGGCAGTCCTGTGGGCAAAAATGCCTTGTGGATGCTAGAGGTCAGAGGAGAATGGGCCGACTGATTCAAGCTGATAGAAGAGCAACGTTGACTGAAATAACCACTCGTTACAACTGAGGTATGCAGCAAAGCATTTGTGAAGCCACAACACGCACAACCTTGAGGCGGATGGGCTACAGCAGCAGAAGACCCCACTGGGTACCACTCATCTCCACTACAAATAGGAAAAAGAGGCTACAATTTGCACGAGCTCACCAAAATTGGACTGTTGAAGACTGGAAAAATGTTGCCTGGTCTGATGAGTCTCGATTTCTGTTGAGACATTCAAATGCTAGAGTCCGAATTTGGCGTAAAAAGAATGAGAACATGTATCCATCCTCTGATGGCTACTTCCAGCAGGATAATGCACCATGTCACAAAGCTCGAATCATTTCAAATTGGTTTCTTGAACATGACAATGAGTTCACTGTACTAAAATGGCCCCCACAGTCACCAGATCTCAACCCAATAGAGCATCTTTGGGATGTGGTGGAACGGGAGCTTCGTGCCCTGGATGTGCATCCCTCAAATCTCCATCAACTGCAAGATGCTATCCTATCAATATGGGTCAACATTTCTAAAGAATGCTATCAGCACCTTGTTGAATCAATGCCACGTAGAATTAAGGCAGTTCTGAAGGCAAAAGGGGGTCCAACACCGTATTAGTATGGTGTTCCTAATAATTCTTTAGGTGAGTGTATATATATATATATATATACTTATATACAGTACAGACCAAAAGTTTGGACACACCTTCTCATTCAAAGAGTTTTCTTTATTTTCATGACAATGAAAATTGTAGATTCACACTGAAGGCATCAAAACTATAAATTAACACATGTGGAATTATATACATAAAAAACAAGTGAGAAACAACTGAAAATATGTCATATTCTAGGTTCTTCAAAGTAGCCACCTTTTGCTTTGATTACTGCTCTGCACACTCTTGGCATTCTCTTGATGAGCTTCAAGAGGTAGTCCCCTGAAATGGTTTTCACTTCACAGGTGTTCCCTGTCAGGTTTAATAAGTGGGATTTCTTGCCTTATAAATGGGGTTGGGACCATTAGTTGCGTTGAGGAGAAGTCAGGTGGATACACAGCTGATAGTCCTACTGAATAGACTGTTAGTCCTACTGAATAGATTGTTAGCTGCTTTTTTCTTGTCATAATACAAATTCTAACAGTCTATTCAGTAGGACTATCAGCTGTGTATCCACCTGACTTCTCCTCAACGCAACTGATGGTCCCAACCCCATTTATAAGGCAAGAAATCCCACTTATTAAACCTGACAGGGCACACCTGTGAAGTGAAAACCTTTCAGGGGACTACCTCTTGAAGCTCATCAAGAGAATGCCAAGAGTGTGCAAAGCAGTAATCAAAGCAAAAGGTGGCTACTTTGAAGAACCTAGAATATGACATATTTTCAGTTGTTTCACACTTGTTTGTTATGTATATAATTCCACATGTGTTAATTCATAGTTTTGATGCCTTCAGTGTGAATCTACAATTTTCTTAGTCATGAAAATAAAGAAAACTCTTTGAACGAGAAGGTGTGTCCAAACTTTTGGTCTGTACTATATATATATATATATATATATATATGTAAAAGGAATGATTTGCTACGTTTCTAACTATGTACAAAGTAAACAATTGTAAAATGATAGAAATAATGACTTGCATAAGAGAACATATACATTACTGAGTGTTGGCGATGTTATGTCAGCATTGTACCTGGACATTTTTTTGTCTCGGATGTACGTGATCCATTGTCAATTGACTATGAATGTCACTTGAATGCATTGACATGGTCAAGCATACAGTCGTACCAATTCTTCACTATTGACCATTTTCTTGTGCCGGTGGTCATGTGTGTGCCACAATTCAAACCAAATACTGTGGACTGTGGCGCTCTTAGCAGCACGCGTGACGGGACCAGCTCAGATCATAGACCTTATCCAACATGCATACATGTAATCAATTTTTTTTTTAATACAAGTATTAGTAATTAATGTGATCATGTCACCAAAATAAACCAAAAATGAGTGCTATTAATGTAAAAAGTTTGATTTTAGGTTACCGTTAGAAGATTACATTGAATTTAAATTGTATGTGTGTGGTGTATGACCAATGGGGTATTGGCCATCTGAGGAGAGGTGTACCTGTGTAGTGAAGTGACGGTACGGTATGGGGTGTACAGCTGGTTCGCCTCCACGTGGTTCACCCTGGGTTACGCTAAATGAACCAGCAAATACTGAAATACTGGAGGTCAATCATTACTTCTCCTAAACTGTGTGTGTATGTGTGTGAGTGAGGAGGTGGGGGGGATGAGTTGAAGGAGGGGGGGTTTAAGGTGGTAGAGGGTTTAAGGGGGGAGGGGTGGTTGTTGGGGGTTTTATAGCGTGGGATATACAGTGTGTAGCACGTAAATAGAGGTGCTATGTGCATATGAGAGATATTTGTCTGCTATCCATACATACATGTTACAGACATTGTAGTGTGATGTAACCACTTTAATTTGTGCCATAATTATTAACAGCTTCACACCCAATGATGTAGCTATACTTCCGCGGCTCTTGTCCATGACCGTCAGTAATACTGATGGTGGACATTTCACCCATAAGATGCAGTGGTAACTTGTTAACTCTAACAATATAAGCAATAGGAAACTTTAAGCAATAGTGTTGGATTCACAATGCGACCAATATTCTATCATTGCAATTCCAGCTTTGGCTATTTTGCTATAGGAGGTATTGGTAGACTTAACCTCTTCAGGACACATGACGACATGTTGTGCTGGTACTTAAGTTTGTGGCTTTACCTGCGGTTTGTGGCGGCGGTCGCCATGCGGCTGTGGGGGAGACCCGATGGCATAGAAGGCAGCGTGATGCCTAAGGAAGACATCGCGCTGCCTTCCGGTGATGAGCCTGTGAGATCCAGCCCCCTGGATCTCACAAAGCTGTATGAGTAATACACACAGTATTACTCATACAGCCAATGCATTCCAATACAGAAGTATTGGAATGCATTGTAAAGGATTAGACCCCCAAAAGTTCAAGTTCCAAAGTGGGACAAAAAATAAAGTGAAAAATAAAGTTGAAAAAATTTAGTTTTTCCCCCCAAAAATTAAAAGTTTCAAGTAAAACAAAACGTCATTTTCCCCAAATAAAGCAAATAAAAATTGGTAAAAAATAGGGGGGAAAAAAGTATACATATTAGGTATAGTGCCAATTATAGTGCCAATAAAACCGTCATCTCATCCCGCAAAAATCATACCCTACCCAAGGTAATCGCCCAAAAACTGGAAAAATTATAGCTCTCAGACTATGGAAACACTAAAACATGATTTTATTTTGCTGCAAAAATGAAATCATTGTGTAAAACTTATATAAATAAATAAAAAGTATACATATTAGGTATCACCGCATCCGTGACAACCTAGTCTATAAAAATATCACATGATCTAACCTATCAGATGAATGAAAAAATAAAAACGGTGCCAAAACAGCTATTTCTTGTTACCTTGCCTCACAAAAAGTGTAATATAGAGCAACCAAAAATCATATGTACCCTAAACTATTACCAACAATACTGCCACCCTATCCCGTAGTTTCTAAAATGGGATCACTTTTTGGAGTTTCTACTCTAGGAGTGCTTCAGGGGGGCTTCAAATGGGACATGGTGTAAAAAAAAACAGTCCAGCAAAACCTGCCTTCCAAAAACCGTATGGCATTCCTTTCCTTCTGCGCCCTGCCGTGTGGCCGTACAGCGGTTTACGACCACATATGGGGTGTTTCTGTAAACTACAGAATCAGGGCCATAAATATTGAGTTTGGTTTGGCTGTTAACCCTTGCTTTGTAACTGGAAAAAAATTATTAAAATGGAAAATCTGCCCAAAAAGTGAAATTTTGAAATTGTATCTCTATTTTCCATTGATTCTTGTGGAACACCTAAAGGGTTAACAATGTTTGTAAAATCAGTTTTGAATACCTTGAGGAGTGTAGTTTCTAGAATGGGGTCATTTTTGGGTGGTTTCTATTATGTAAGCCTTGCAAAGTGACTTCAGACCTGAACTGGTCCCTAAAAATTGGGTTTTTGAAAAATGTCAAGATTTGCTTCTAAACTTCTAAGCCTTGTAACATCCCCAAAAAATAAAATATCATTCCCAAAATGATCCAAACATGAAGTAGACATATGGGGAATGTAAAGTAATAACTATTTTTGGAGGTATTACTATGTATTATAGAAGTAGAGAAATTGAAACTTGGAAATTTGCAATTTTTTTTATAAATTAAGTACAATTTGTAACGAAAAAACAATCTCAGAATGGCCTGGATAAGTCAAAGCGTTTTAAAGTTATCACCACTTAAAGAGGACCTTTCACTACTCTACAAACTAAAAACTAACTATATCAGTGGGCAGAGCGGCGCCCAGGGGTCCCCCTGCACTTACTAGTATGTCTGGGCGCCGCTCCGTTCGCCCGGTATAGGCTCCGGTGTCTGCGCTCCCTCTGTTGTACTGGAGTGATTTCTTGTATAAGGCGTGTCCCTTGCTGCAGCGCTGGCCAATCGATTAAAAATTGTAAGTATTTTTTCGCATTGCGATTACAACTTTTAGTCAACTCACTCTATAGGTTGGAGAGATCTGCGTTAATCCTGGCAATTCTAAGTTGTATTAGATTATTTGAACTTAAATTACTCGCATTGCTCTTTTAACTTACAACTGTCCTGATATAACCTAACTAACCAATAAAGAGAATCCTGCTCTATTTTCTTATTTGTTAATTCTAACAGTCAATTGTTCACATTAGTCAACTTTACAATTGGTCCCCCACTAGAAGTTGTAATCACGTTCGAATGGAACATTAGAGCTATTAGTCTGATTTACTATTGGTTGGCTCAATATAATTAAGTTTCATTCGTACGCGAATACAACTTAGAGCAAGTTACCAATATGAAATTTTCCTGCCTATACAGTCTACCATGTTTGGTTTGTTATCTCGATAATACGTCATTTAAATAATCGTGTGCGTGTGTCTGTACGTGCGTGCCTGTCTTAGGATCGGAAAGAGAGTGGAGAGAGACCGATTCTACAGAGACAGATTTTGGAACTAACTTCGGAAATGGCAAAAAGCTATTTCAAACCAGAAGAGCTGGAATTTTTGATCACTGTAAGTAATTCTACCTAACAAGTATGTCACTCTTAAAGGGGCGGCCACTGTTCAAGTCACTGTTAAAGGGGAGGCCGTTGTCAAAGTCACTGTTAAAGGGGCGGCCACTGTCAAAGGGGCAGCCACTGTTCAAGTACCACTGTTAAAGGGGAGGCTGTTGTCAAAGTCACTGTTAAAGGGGAGGCCGTTGTCAAAGTCACTGTTAAAGGGGAGGCCGTTGTCAAAGTCACTGTTTAAGGGGAGGCCATTGTCAAAGTCACTGTTAAAGGGGAGGCCGTTGTCAAAGTCACTGTTAAAGGGGCGGCCACTGTTCAAATCACTGTTAAAGGGGCAGCCACTGTTCAAGTCACTGTTAAAGGGGCGGACTCTGTCAAAGTCACTGTTAAATGGGAGGCCATTGTTGAAAATCACTGTTAAAGTGGGGGTATCTGTGAAAGTCACTGTTAAAGTGGCGTCCACTGTGGAGTTTAGTTCTTATATTTGCCTTGAATATAAATGTTTTTATTTTTATTTTACTTTCATATAGTTCCATAGGGAACTATATAAATATCTACTCTTTTACCGTTTTGATATAAAAATTTATTTTTGATGGTTGAGATGACTATAATTACTAATAATTGTATTTTACAACTTTGGGATTACATCCTTTAATTGTTATCTTGCAGATTATGTTGCAGAAGAGATATGATGACTTAAATTCCCGTTTAGAGAAGCAGGCCATAGTACGGAGAGAAGCATACAGGCTGTGGCAGCTGCATGTCAAGATTCATTACAAAAATGCAATAAAAAAAAAATGGTCGGACCTTAAACGACACAAGATGGATCTGATAAAAGAGGTCAGAGACAAAAATTGTCCAGGTATGATGCTCACATTAATTTTCTATCACCCACTTATTGTTATTTATGTGTTCAGTTATGCAAATAAGTATTTCTATCCCTTTACAACTTATAACTTAGTTCAGTGGTGTCGAACCCATGGAACGGGTGCTAGAGGCGGCACTCAGAGCCCTCTCTGTGGGCCGCATACCCTTGAAAAGGTCTAAGGTGTACTAATCGGCTTTAGACATTTCCTACCATACAGCTTTGCAGGCACACTATTAACAGGACAGTCAGCATATTGAATGTAGGCAGGCTGTTACAGCAAAATGATAATTGTGTGGAAGACAGACTATACTGCTATTCAGGTACAATGGTAGCATTGGCTATTTGAGATAAATAAATTAGTTGGTTTTCTGTTCTGCCTCAAAAAAAATTCTCAAGCACGGATTTAGTACATGGTGGGACACGTAGCTGATTATTCCTTTAAAATATATACATACACTCACAGCGAGATACAGATATATGATGTAAACCCTTATCCAATGTCAAAACAGTTGACTTGGTCCACCATATTTCAATAACCCTGCAACAGTACCTTGTGAACCAATACCCCCCGCTACTTCATCCTAGCTATTAACGTACTCAACTGTAAACCATCTGAAAGACTTCATTTGTAGTTTCATCTAACATGAAATCAAGTGAAATCAAACATAGGAGTAATCATTATGCCATCCAGATCCCACCATAGATTAATTTGTGTACCGTTACCTTTTTTTTTTCCTTCCTTGCTTATCTTGGTATTTTTGAAAAATTTGGTCATTACAGGTGCTCCTCTTCCGAAAGTACGCGCTAAGCGTTCTAGAAAGAAGGTGGTGGTGGAAGAGAAGGAGATGACAGAGGATGAGGAGCAGGAACAGGCAGGACCATCAGTGCATCAGGCCCATTGCCCACCTGATGCAGATGAGGTTGAGGAGGAAGAAGGACGAGGTGGTGACCACCCCCCGCCAGGAGGGTAAATATATTCTGTTCATGTTTTAATTTAAAAAATGTCCCCACACACAGGTGTCAGTTTAGTCTTCACCACAGGCAGATTTTATTCAAGCAAACAATTATAAACAAGTTCAAGTTCAACCTCTAATTTTTATTCAGACTTCAGATATTGCATAACCTAAAGTCCCACACTTTGCGTTCACTCCAAGCAGTGTAACAAAAAGATTAGTATATCACCACTCTTTAGGGTCTGTCAGAGACCATGCTCATTTCTCTGCAGGTTCAGTTTTCACATCTCCTGTCCACACTTGAAAAGAACAGCATTTTTAATCCCCACTTTATAAAAACCCTTGATGGAGTACGGGAGTGACCTGTGCCACTATATCTGTTTATGCACTCAGTCCAAAAACCCAGACCCTAATTAAATCCACGTAAAAAAATTTTTTTTACAGCAAGCTGATGTTACTGGTGTACTGATTTCCGTAAAGTATCTCAATGAGGCATACAATTTTATTAAGATGCAACGAGCATCTAATATATAAAATGTTTCTTAGACTAAAAAATAAAGTGCACAAAACCATATTAATATTTATCTAAAAAATGGTTTAAAAACTATAAAACAGGCAACAAAGAACGTACAACACACAACAGTAATATAAAACATGAACACTATAAAGTAATGAATCTACATAAAAAGCATTAACTTAACTACTAAGTCCATAACCCTAAAGTCAAAAGAACTATTATTAATCCTAACTAAACCAATATATAACGGATTACCATAGTAACATAGTACATAAGGCTGAAAAAAGACATTTGTCCATCCAGTTCGGCCTGTTATCCTGCAAGTTGATCCAGAGGAAGGGAAAAAAAAAAAAAACTGCGAGGTAGAAGCCAATTTTCCCCACTTTAGGGGAATAAAAAAATTCCTTCCCGACTCCAATCAAGCAATCAGAATAACTCCCTGGATCAACGACCCCTCTATAGTAGCTATAGCCTGTAATATTATTACGCTCCAGACATTCATCCAGGCCCCTCTTGAATTCCTTTATTGTACTCACCATCACCACCTCCTCAGGCAGAGAGTTCCATAGTCTCACTGCTTTTACCGTAAATAATCCTCTTCTATGTTTGTGTACAAACCTTCTTTCCTCCAGACGCAGAGGATGTCCCCTCGTCACAGTCCTGGGGATAAATAGATGATGGGAGTGATCTCTGGACTGACCCCTGATATATTTATACATAGTAATTATATCTCCCCTCAGTCGTCTTTTTTCTAAAGTGAATAACCCTAATTTTGATAATCTTTCAGGGTACTGTAGTTGCCCCATTCCAGTTATTACTTTAGTTGCCCTCCTCTGGACCCTCTCCAGCTCTGCTATGTCTGCCTTGTTCACAGGAGCCCAGAACTGTACACAGTACTCCATGTGTGGTCTGACTAGCGATTTGTAAAGTGGTAGGACTATGTTCTTATCACGGACATCTATGCCCCTTCTGATGCAACCCATTATCTTATTAGCCTTGGCAGCAGCTGCCTGACACTGGTTTTTGCAGCTTAGTTTGATGTTTATTAAAATTCCTAAATCCTTTTCCATGTCAGTGTTACCGAGTGTTTTACCATTTAGTATGTACGGGTGACTTGCATTATTCTTTCCCATGTGCATAACTTTACATTTGTCAGTGTTAAACCTCATTTGCCACTTATCTGCCCAAGCCTCCAGTCTATCCAGATACCTCTGTAGCAGTATACTGTCCTCTTCAGTGTTAATTACTTTACACAGTTTAGTGTCACCTGTGAAAATTGATACTTTACTATGCAAGCCTTCTACAAGATCATTAATAAATATATTGAAGAGAATAGGGCCCAATACTGACCCCTGAGGTACCCCACTAGTGACAGTGACCCAATCTGAGTGTGTACCATTAATAACCACCCTCTGTTTTCTATCACTCAGCCAGTTACTTACCCACATACAGACATTTTCTCCCAGTCCGAGCATTCTCATTTTATATACTAACTTTTTATGTGGTACAGTGACAAATGCTTTGGAGAAGTCCAGATATACGACATCCATTGATTCGCCGCTGTCAAGTCTAGAACTTAATATTCTTTAAAATTTACGGGAAGATAGAAAAGAAAACGGTGTCTAAAAATTAGAGTGCTCTTGTGCTTGGTGGCAGTATATACTTCATTAATTAATAGTTACTGCTTTTGTTTGCAGTCTTTCCCAAAGTTTGTCTCTAAATCAGTCCTGAGGAATTGATCCTATTATGTTTCCCTACTCCGGTCTGATAGGATTGTGACGAGATGTGAACTCTCTGTCAGCCCTGCACCGGAGTGAATAGAGTATATGTAACTCTATCCCTTAATTCCTCTTAAAGGACTGAGTTTGACTATTCATATCGGTTAGCCCAGTGTCTGCAGCGCACCGGGGGCCGATCACCAAGCACTCTGCACTGATCTAAAACCTAAACTTGCAGCTCCCCCGACATGTTTCACCACGGATGTGGCGTCTTCAGGGGCAATGGAGCTACTATCAACACGATCGCCCTGTGATTCGGCCTTTATATATCGTATGGGTGGTTCTTATCCTTCCCTTATTACCAATAGGTTGCCGGCGATCCATTGATAGTCACATAGTTTGGCAAATTAAAATCGATTTGAGTAATCATCAGTCACAACTGACCAGTGTTTATGACGAGTATGCGCCTACGTGTGAGCTTGTAGCTTTGTTCCGCCTACCTTTTCAGGTTCCGATGCGTGTCTCACTGGAATAATTTCTCCGTGCAGATACTAAGTCTGGGCGCATGCGCTCTACTCTCCACATCGCTTCCTCACAGTTTCTCCCTACTGCGCATGCCCACACACTTAGTTCATGAGTTTCTAAAAATCCATGATCAGGGTATCAATGCGCATGCGTCCACACTTAGAAATTTTTTGAGATCCTTTTCTACTCTCAGCTTCTTCTGTTAATTTAAAGTCGGGACGCATGCGTCTATACTCTAATAGTATCTCATGAGTTGTTCCTTCTGCGCATGTTCAGCCACTTAGTCTCTCAATTATCAAAATTCTCCCAAGTCCATATTTTGGTATGCTTTATGTCCCTTTTCTTAGAGATTTCCAGTACATACTTTCCATCCCATATATTCCCTTACCGATTTCATCAGCCCATGATCATCTCCACATAATATTTGAGGGGTTTAGAGATTTATTATACTTGTTCTCCCTTTTATTCTCATACACAATTGGGAAACTCCAATATGTAGATGGAGACTAATACAGGTTTTACCTAGATAAAGGGAAGGGAAAGGAAGGAGAAGGAGACAAAAGGGGACATGAGGGGATAATTAAATATTTTTAGTTCCATAGGGAATTCCAAAAAAAAATTATATTCTGAGAGGATGTTGTTACTGTTATCTCTGTTATATTTTATATTCTACAGGGGAAATTCGCCCACTCTGTTTAAAGAGACATACTCCTATAAAACTTAGAGTATGACCACATCTGGTCCCACTCACACCTATTTGATATATATTTTTTGTTTCTATAATTTTTCTATATGTAGGTTAGAAGATGCTCACTTTACTACTGGAAATCCAGCTATATGTAGAGACAGGTACACAGATTAGGTTTTGCCTGTCTATGATTATTGTAGTATATCATCATATTGCCCGCATCTACATATGCTTGCTCCTTCTATCCCCTCCAGTGTGCTGAGATGCCTCTGATGCCTCTAAACGGATGCTGGCCGCATCGTGCGCTCCACCAGTCACAGTGGAGCGCACTATGCGTTCCACCATGCGTTCCACTGCGGCACCCGACTTCCGGTTAGGTGATGACTCACTTCCGGTTCGGGAATGCCGCCTCCTCTGCTGACCAGCTTGTTTGGTATCGTTATTGTTATTATAATTGGCTATATGTATCTATGCCAATGTATTACTCCAGTGCCCCTTCTCCCTTGCTTATCATATGGCTGAGTTCTGGCTGGTGGAACGCATATGCGTTCCACCAGCCGATCATGTGACTTCCACACTTCCGGTTTGATTGGATATGCTCACATACCGCCCACAGCTCTTCCCACTGCACAGGTGAATGAAATTACATCTTATCTAATACCCTTTATAATGTGACACCCCAACATACAGTTCTTTACCCCTGAGGAAGCCGGATTGCTCCGGCGATACGCGTTGGGCGCTTGTCATTTTCCAGGTCCACTGCACCAGCTGGCTACGTAGGTTTGGCCCTTGTCATTTGACCGCATGTTGGTCTGTTTTTATCTGTATTGCTAGTGGTCTTACCTTACCTTGCATTTGCTTCATGGTATTTATTATATTTCTTTATAAGCTGGTTGATAACGTATACACCTATTTTGTGGTAATTCAGTGGACCTGTGTGTGTCGGTTATATATATCTTATTGCATACCGCACTTTGTTCAAATATTGTATACAATTTTTTAATGCGTGTTTTGTTGTCGTGTCTAATAAACTTTATATATATTTTTAATATGTCTTCATGGTCGGATGTGCATTTATGGGGTGGCTTCTTTTGACTCACTCTTGAGTCAGGTCATTTGTCATATGCAGTTACACCACCCTTTGCACTCCCTGAATTATTAGGTGTGCCCCCTGTCTCTTTAATCAGCTTTATTTCGGACAGAATTGTTTCTCTCCTTTCTGAGGGAGTGGCACCCCCCCCTGTGCAGTTTGTTTTCTTGTCTGGCGTGTTTGTGCAGCTATATTGTTATGGCGTCCTCCTTGGAGGCCAAGGAAGCCATGTGGCATTCGCAGGTCACAGCTGTATTTCATGATACGGATGTGGATGCAGGCAATAACAGCAGTGATTTTAGACAATTAACTATGGAACTCACGGAGGCACAGACGCTGTTCACCCGGGTCTGGTGGAATGTCCGTAGTCTGGAGGAATATTTAAAATGCTCCATTGCCCCTAGGGGACTCAGAGTGCAGAAATTTCCGGCGTGGGAGGTCACTCCTGAATTCAAGTCCAATTGGGAGTTGGGCCTTTTACAATGCTCCAAGATTATGATGGGTATGCTTATTGACCATGATAAGGCCCTATTGAGTGAGGTCAGAAGTAAAATCAGGATCTTAGAGGACAGTTTGTCCAAAATGGATGAGGATAAGGTCACAGCATTTAAGGTCAAGTTACAGGCCAATCTAGAGAGCTATGAGAAGGAAGTCATGACTGGGAAGAAAAATAAATTCCAGAGGGATAAATCTGATTTTGAATGCAAACAAGCGTACAAATGGAAACATGTTGGTAACCCACGTAATATAAGTCGGGGTCGTGCGAATTACAATACATCTAACAACCGTAGCGATAACGTGGCATCTAGCTCAATTGGTATCAACAGTAATTCCAGCGATGGTTTTTTATCCGAGACAAGCGACGAAGGCGTACTAGGCGAGGATTACGTAAACCCAAGAAAGAGGACATTTGCACAGCAGAGGGGCAACAACCATCAGTATGCGACCCGCAAACGACGACCCCAATATTAACGGGTGTTCCTATTCTGAACATCCCAACTGAGGAGGACGCCCTAAGGATTATCAACCTCTCAACATATTCACTTACACAAATGGAAAGATCAGTACTGGTAAGAGGCCTCTCTTTCTCCCCTATGAATATGTTAAATAAATTTGAATTCATTAAGGATATTTATTTATTCTGCAGACAGCTGTGTTTCAGAGCGTTATATGCTCAACCTTCCTTGGTACAACAGCTACCGGAGGACGAAAGGGGTGTCTTCATGGATCTGATGGATCTAGTGAAGGAAAGTGAGTGTGAGACAGGGAGGCGGCAATTCACACCACGCAAACCATCCATCATTACCCCCACACTCAACCTCTTTCCTAATATTCAGTTGTTCTTTCAGGTCATGATAACGGAAATTAGGATACTACAAGTGAACAAAATCTACGACAAAAACCTGTCCAAGGCAGAATTGTTGGCGATCAAGAACTTACAGAATAATGCGGCTTTTGTCATCAAAGATGCTGACAAAGGAAGTAATGTAGTATTGTGGGAGACTGGGCTATACACTGCAGAGGCTAGAAGACAATTAAACAACCGTCATTTTTATACCCCATTGCCCTCAGATCCCACTATAACCTTTATGAAGAAATTGGAGAGACTCCTTACCTCGGCATTTCAATTTAACATCATTACTAAAAAAGAGAAGGAGTTCTTGGAAGTTAATTGTCCTACAATCCCCACCTTCTACATGCTCCCCAAGGTACACAAGGACTTGGCTGTACCTCTGGGCCGTCCAATTGTGGCGGGGATAGGGGGCCTATGTGAACAAGCCTGCATTTACCTTGATTTCTTCTTACAGCCCTTTGTATTAGGTCTCCAGTCGCATCTTAGAGATTCCATGCAGTTGGTACAACATCTACAGGAGATGCAATTGCCACCGGGGACACTGATACTCACTTGTGATGTTGAGTCTCTTTACTCAAACATCTCACACAGCGATGGCCTACAAGCTACCCAGTACTTCTTCCAAAAATCATCCTCTGGAGATCCGGCACACCACACATTTCTGGTGAGCCTCTTGGAGTTTGTCCTCCACCATAATAGAAGCAACGGAGCGGGGCGCAGCATAGCGCAGTGCTAGCTGACTTAGGGGGAAGACTGCAGGCTAGGAGAGGGTTAAGTTCCTGGTGGTATGTTAAGGGGTTGGTAGAGTGAAGTGGGGAGGAGCAGGGTTTTCGGCGGGAGGATATAAGATTGGGAGGTGGAGCTTAGGGTCAGTTCAGCCTTAACCAGCGTGAATTTCGGTGACATGGACTCCCTGGATGAGCTGTTGGCATCGGTGCGGGCCGCGGTGCAGGTACACGGTGTAGACTTCATGCAGCAATCTATCCAGGCTGCCCTTTGCCCCCCTGCCCCGCCGGTTGCAGTAGCTCGCGCTGTCAGGGCCAGGCGATCTGTCCCCCCTGAGCGCTTGAGCCCAGAGGCCACCCCTCGGGGCCGCCGACGCATTCGAAGCCCCGCCAGGGACCCTCCGCTGCGGTCTGAGGTGTCCGTTGCCTCTCGGACCCCCAGGCGCAGCGGGAGGAATTCTGTATCGCGTGGCGGGCCGGCGGGAGAGGGTCTGGCTTCCCCTAGACCCGTCTCTCTTTCAGCGAGGGGGAGACAACGTTCACAGGCGGCGACGCCCCCGCAAGATGTACCGCGCCGGGGGAGAGCCAGGAGAACCTCACCTGGGGTTGGCAGTCAAGTTGCGGCCGGGCTGTCCAGAGGTCTGGGCCTACCTGCTTTGGAGAAGAGCGTGTCTTCGGCGCTGCGGCGGAGGGATCCGGGCCGGCAGCTGCAGAGTGAGGAGGATGAGTGCGCAGCGGCCGGCTTGGATGTTGGTGCGTCGCGACCCCTTATGGTGGGCCGGCGACAAGGCAGCCGGACAGATGCAGGGGACTATGCTGGGATTACTCACCCTGGACGGCGGCATGGTGGGGCGGCTTGTGGCCGGATGGCTACAGAGTCGGTGTCACTGGAGGCAGGAGAGAGACTAGAACTGCGGCCAGAGGATGAGGCCCGCCCGGCTGGGGTTCGGACTGTTACACTCCCCTCACGTCGGTGCCCTGAGGGGGAGTCATGGAGGTTGGAGGAAGGAGAAGTGGAGTCTGGAGAGGAGGTTGCGGCAGGCGGAAAGGACGACGCGAGTCCAGAAGAAGCTGTGCCATGTGGAGTGAGCTCGCCGGTGCGGACGTCTGTGAGTGATTCGGCGGCTGCCGGAGGATCCATCCGGGGACGGCCAGGTGAGATGACGACGTGTCAGTTGCCAGTTGGGGGTGCAGTTCCGCATGGGGTGGGGGGATCTGATGTTTTGGCATGGGAGGTTCTATCAGGGATGTTGTCCTTGTTGTCACGGTTGGGGTCAGGGGCCCCTGCATCTCAGGCGTCGGTCTGGGCGCCTGTGCAGGCAGTGGGGACTTTAGAGCAGGGGACGGTGCAAGGTTCGGTTGGCGTGGGGGATGGCGCGGTCACAGGTGATGGGCAGGCCTCTGGGGCCGGGGCTGGGGTTAGAGGTGATTTCGTGGATAGCGTTCGGTTGTCGGACGCGGCGAAAGGCGAGATTTATGTGTGCTTTGAGGGGCCGTTGGGGGCTCATTTGAAGCAGGAAATCAGGGAGAAGATATGGAGGGATGAATATGTCGAAATATTTTCATTGCTTCCTTTGGAAAAATTTAATCTGGACAGGGGGAAGCCGGATGATAGTAAGAAAGAGGAGGAAGAAAGGAGGAGGTACAGGTTGATCCCACGTACGTTTCAGAATTGGCTTCAGGCCTTTGCGATTTTGGCCAGTGTGGTTGGGGAAAAATCGCCGGAACACTGCTCAGCACTGTTCTGCTATATGGATGCGATAGGGGAGGCTCATCGGACGTATGGGGGCGTGGCGTGGCTTAGGTATGATGAGCAGTTCCGGCAGCGGAAGGCGGTCAGGCCTAGCATACGGTGGGATCATAAGGACATAGGTCTCTGGATGCGGTTGATGGCGGCGCCTAGGAGTGGCCCTCAGCCCTTTCGGGGATCGGCCGGGGGTTCCTCGGCTTCTGAATCCCAGGGAGGAGGTAGAAAAGGCTGTTGTTGGCAATATAACGAGGGACACTGTAGGTTCTTGTCAGATTGCAGGTATAAACACGAGTGTTCCGGTTGTGGTGGCTCCCATAGTTTGTCGCGTTGCTTCAAGCGAGGGAGGGGTAAGGGACCCGAGGCTATGCAGAAGAGGGGTGACTCCGGTGAGGGTGGGAGAGATGGAGCCCTATTTAAAGAATTATCCAAATAGAGAAGTTGGGCAGTTGTTGTTGGCGGGGTTTACTGAGGGCTTCGTGATCCCGTGTAGTTCAGTTGTGCCGTGTTTGTCGGCAAGGAATTTGTCTTCTCCGTTGCGTCATCCGGAGGTGGTAACGGATAAGATTGAGAAGGAGGTGGCGGCTGGCAGGGTGGTAGGCCCCTTTAAGGAGCGGCCCTTGCCTGACTTGTGGGTGTCCCCGTTGGGTTTGGTGCCTAAGAAGGAGCCCAATAAGTTTAGGCTTATTCATCATTTGTCCTATCCACAAGGGGGGTCAGTGAATGATGGGATAGCGGATGAGTTGTGCTCCGTGTCGTACACGTCGTTTGATGCGGCGGTGCGGTGGGTTAGGCGTTTCGGGCGAGGCGCTCTGCTTGCTAAGACAGATATTGAGGCTGCCTTTAGGTTGTTGCCCATTCACCCGGATAGTTTGCATTTACTGGGTTTTCAATGGGAGGGTTGTTTTTATGTTGATTGTTGTTTGCCTATGGGCTGCGCAATTTCTTGTTCACTGTTTGAGGCGTTTAGTTCTTTTTTGGAGTGGGTAGTGAAGCAGGAGGCTGGATGGAATTCTGTACTGCATTATTTGGACGATTTCTTGTTCTTAGGTCCGGCTGGATCCAGGGTGTGTCCTGTGTTGTTGCATACGATGGAGCGAGTGACGGCGAGGTTTGGCATTCCGTTAGCGGGGGAAAAAACGGAGGGGCCTTCCACGGTGATGACGTTTTTGGGGATAGAAATTGACAGCATGGCCATGGAATGTCGGTTACCGGACAACAAGGTGTCGGATCTGTTAGAGGAGGTTGCCTTTTTGCGGAGAGCTAAGAAGGTTCAGCTCAGGCGGGTCCAGTCTGTATTAGGAAAATTGAATTTCGCTTGCCGTATTTTGCCGATGGGGAGGGTTTTTTGCCGGCGTTTAGCGTTAGCTACGGCGGGGGTTGTCGCCCCTTATCATTATTTGCGTTTACCTGTTGCGGTAAAGGAGGATTTGGCGGTGTGGGAGAATTTTCTGAGAGAGTATAATGGGCGGTCTATGTGGATAGAGGAAGCGATTAGTAGCGTGGATTTGGAGTTGTTTTCTGATGCCGCGGGTTCGTGTGGGTACGGTGTTTTTTGCCAGGGCCAATGGAGCGCGGGTGCGTGGCCGGTGGAGTGGGAACAGGCTGGTTTCCTTAGTAATTTGGTTTTGTTGGAACTTTTTCCCATTGTTTTGGCTACGGAGTTGTGGGGGGAGTGGCTCAAAAATCGGCGGGTTCGTTTCTACTGTGACAACATGGGTGTAGTGCAGGCGATTAATAGCCAGACGGCTAATTCTCCGCCAGTGTTGAATTTAGAAACATAGAAACATAGAATGTGTCGGCAGATAAGAACCATTTGGCCCATCTAGTCTGCCCAATATACTGAGTACCATGGATAGCCCCTGGCCCTATCTTATATGAAGGATAGCCTTATGCCTATCCCATGCATGCTTAAACCCCTTCACTGTATTTGCAGCTACCACTTCTGCAGGAAGGCTATTCCATGCATCCACTACTCTCTCAGTAAAGTAATACTTCCTTATATTACTTTTAAACCTTTGCCCCTCTAATTTAAAACTGTGTCCTCTTGTGGTAGTTTTTCTTCTTTTAAATATGCTCTCCTCCTTTACCGAGTTGATTCCCTTTATGTATTTAAAAGTTTCTATCATATCCCCTCTGTCTCTTCTTTCTTCCAAGCTATACATATTAAGGTCCTTTAACCTTTCCTAGTAAGTTTTATCCTGCAATCCATGTACTAGTTTAGTAGCTCTTCTCTGAACTCTCTCTAGAGTATCTATATCCTTCTGGAGATATGGCCTCCAGTACTGCGCACAATACTCCAAGTGAGGTCTCACCAGTGTTCTGTACAGCGGCATAAGCACTTCACTCTTTCTACTGCTTATACCTCTCCCTATACATCCAAGCATTCTGCTGGCATTTCGTGCTGCTCTATTACATTGTCTTCCCACCTTTAAGTCTTCTGAAATAATTACTCCTAAATCCCTTTCCTCAGATACTGAGGTCAGGACTGTGTCAAATATTCTATATTCTGCCCTTGGGTTTTTACGCCCCAGGTGCATTATCTTGCACTTATCCACATTAAATTTCAGTTTCCAGAGTTCTGACCATTCTTCTAGTTTTCCTAAGTCCTTTTCCATTTGGTGTATCCCAACAGGAACATCAACCCTGTTACAAATCTTTGTGTCATCAGCAAAAAGACAAACTTTACCATCGAGGCCTTTTGCAATATCACTTATGAAGATATTAAACAAAATCGGTCCCAGTAAAGATCCCTGTGGAACCCCACTGGTAACATGACCTTGTTTTGAATGTTCTCCATTGACTACAACCCTCTGTTGTCTGTCACTCAGCCACTGCCTAATCCACTCAACAATATGGGAGTCCATGCTCAATGACTGCAGTTTATTGATAAGTCTTCTATGTGGGACAGTGTCAAAAGCCTTACTAAAATCTAGATATGCGATGTCTACTGCACCTCCAGCGTCTATTATTTTATTCACCCAGTCAAAAAAATCTATAAGATTTGTTTGACATGATCTCCCTGAAGTAAACCCATGTTGTTTTTCATCTTGCAATCCATGGGATTTTAGATGTTCCCCAATCCTATCCTTTAATAGGGTTTCCATTAATTTGCCTACTATTGATGTCAGACTCACTGGTCTATAGTTGCTCGATTCCTCCCTACTACCTTTCTTATGAATGGGCACGACATTTGCCAATTTCCAATCTTCCGGGACGACTCCTGTTACTAATGATTGGTTAAATAAATCTGTTAACGGTTTTGCCAGCTCACCACTAAGCTCTTTTAATAATTTTGGGTGTATCTCATCAGGCCCCTGTGACTTATTTGTCTTCACCTTAGACAGCAAACTTAGAACATCTTCCTCTGTAAAGATACATGCATCAAACGATTTATTAGTCATTCTTTCTAGTGGAGGTCCTTCTCCTTTTTCTTTTGTAAAAACTGAACAGAAGTATTCATTAAGGCAGTCGGCTAGCCCTTTATTCTCTTCTACATACCCTCCGTCCTTTGTTTTTAATTTAGTTATTCCTTGTTTTAATTTCCTTTTTTCATTTATATATCTGAAGAATGTCTTATCCCCTTTTTTCATAGACTGAGCTAGTTTTTATTCTGCCTGCACTTTAGAAGTTCTTATAACTTGCTTGGCCTCTCTCTGCCTAATCTTGTAGATTTCCTTATCTTCATTGCTCTGGGTTTTTTTATAATTACAAAATGCTAGCTTTTTATTTTTAATGATTTGGGCCACTTCTGCTGAGTACCACAGTGGTCTCCTCCTTTTTTTGCTTTTACTGACAAGTCTAATGCAATTTTCTGTTGCCTTCAATAATGCACCTTTTAAGTAGTCCCATTTCTCCTGGACTCCATGTAATCCGTTCCAGTCTGATAAGGACTCATTTATGGCTAATTTCATTTTTGAAAAGTCTGTTTTTCTAAAATCTAAAACTTTTGTTTTTGTGTGGTGGGACTCTTTCACAGTTCTTATATTAAACCACACTGACTGGTGATCACTAGATCCCAAGGTTTCGCCTACAATGACATCATATACCGAATCCCCATTTGTGAATACCAAATCCAAAATGGCCTCCCTCCGGGTTGGCTCCTCAACCACTTGTTGTAGAGATAACCCCAGTAGGGAATTTAGAATATCTGTACTCCTGGTAGAACTTGCTATTTTGGTTTTCCAGTTTATATCTGGAAGATTGAAATCTCCCATAATGATAACTTCTCCTTTCATTGTCATTTTAGCTATTTCTTCAACTAGTAGATCATCTAGTTCTTTAACTTGACCAGGTGGTCTATATATCACACCTACACGAGTTACTGCATGGTTAGCAAACTGCAACGTAACCCAAACTGACTCTATGTTGGCCTCACCAACTTGTATTAGGTTAGATTTAATGCTATCTTTCACATACAGGGCCACTCCTCCTCCTTTCTTGCCTTCTCTGTCTCTTCTGTATAAAGAGTACCCTGGTATGGTTATGTCCCAGTCATTTCTTTCATTAAACCATGTCTCCGTAACAGCCACTAAATCTACATTCTCAGATGCCATTATTGACCCAAGTTCATTGATTTTTTTACCTAAACTGCGAGCATTTGTAGACAGGACTCTGACCTTATCATTTCTTAACCTCTGTGCTTCTGACCTGTTCTGGCATTGTTTCGGGGGGCAATTGGACTCTTTTATTTTCACTCTTTTGCCCCCCCTTCCTAGTTTAAATACTCTTTCGCAAATTCTTGGAGTTGTTCACTAAGTACATTTGTTCCTTTGAGAGAAAGATGCAAACCATCTTTTTTGTACAGTTCCTTTCTATTCCAAGTAGAGCTATCATGAGAAACAAAGCCAAATCCTTGCTCTTGACACCATTTACCAAGCCATATGTTGAACTCCTTTATGCGCCTCTGCCTATCATTCTAAACATTATGCACAGGCAGAACTTCAGAAAATAAAATGGTGGATGCAAAATCCTGTACGTCATTACCAAGTGTGATAAAAGATTTTTTCACCTCTGACACTTCATTGCAAGCCAGGTCATTTGTCCCTAGATGGACAAGAACATCCACGTCCCCTTCCTGCTTTGCTTGCTTAACAATATTAATAATACGTCTTCTATCTCTTCTAGCAGTAGCCCCAGGGAGACATCTCACAAAACCATTTTCTTTAAGCTCCACACTTCTTATGATTGAATCTCCCAGCAACAGCTGCTTCCTTTGAGACTTCACTTTATCTTTTTTGTTGCATACATTAGACATAGGAGTCGATGGTTTCTCACCCTCTGTGCTTGAGTCCATATCCATGTTGTCCTTACATTCTGAGAGTGCTGCAAATGAATTATGGAGAACCACCGACTGTGGGACATGTCTTCTATCCACCACTCTAAGACTTCCAGAACCTACAGTAACCCATCTGCCATTTCTGGGGGTCCTCTGTGGCAGTGGCATTGCAGCAGTCCTAGCTGGAGTTTGTTTAACAGATAATTTAAATATTTCAGCTTTCAAAAATGCAATTTCCTGCTGCAGTAAGGAGAACTGTCTACAGATCTGACAGCATCCGAATCTCCAAAGAGTGGAACATGAAATAAATGCACAACAATTCCTGCACTGAACCAAGTCTGCCATTTTAAAGAGGAGAAAAAATAAAAAATAAAAAATAAAAAATTGTAACTTTAAATCAAACAAATCAAACAAATCTTACCTTTTTTTTTTTGTATTGTTTCCACCTTCCAGCCTACCTCCTGACTATCTCCTGCAATATCTCTTTACTAGTACTTAATGTAGTACTTGAAGGTAGTACTTGCAGCTAATGAATTAGGCCAGCTAATGAGTCTGTCTCTATATATACACACACTCCTTCCCAAACTCCTCCCTCAGCAACAAATGTAACACCTTAGTGAGCTAGGCTCATTAGCAAACGCACAATAGCAAACACCTGACCAAATTCCTTACCTCTTCTCAAGCAATGATCAGCAAAAACAACACAGATGAGCCAGTTGGAGACTCTAAGCCAATCTCTTGCAGTATCTCTTGAATCTCTTCAGTCTCCTGCAATATCTCTTTACTAGTACTTAATGTAGTACTTGAAGGTAGTACTTGCAGCTAATGAATTAGGCCAGCTAATGAGTCTGTCTCTATATATACACACACTCCTTCCCAAACTCCTCCCCCAGCAACAAATGTAACACCTTAGTGAGCTAGGCTCATTAGCAAATGCACAATAGCAAACACCTGACCAAATTCCTTACCTCTTCTCAAGCAATGATCAGCAAAAACAACACAGATGAGCCAGTTGGAGACTCTAAGCCAATCTCTTGCAGTATCTCTTGAATCTCTTCAGTCTCCTGCAATATCTCTTTACTAGTACTTAATGTAGTACTTGAAGGTAGTACTTGCAGCTAATGAATTAGGCCAGCTAATGAGTCTGTCTCTATATATACACACACTCCTTCCCAAACTCCTCCCCCAGCAACAAATGTAACACCTTAGTGAGCTAGGCTCATTAGCAAACGCACAATAGCAAACACCTGACCAAATTCCTTACCTCTTCTCAAGCAATGATCAGCAAAAACAACACAGATGAGTCAGTTGGAGACTCTAAGCCAATCTCTTGCAGTATCTCTTGAATCTCTTCAGTCTCCTGCAATATCTCTTTACTAGTACTTAATGTAGTACTTGAAGGTAGTACTTGCAGCTAATGAATTAGGCCAGCTAATGAGTCTGTCTCTATATATACACACACTCCTTCCCAAACTCTTCCCCCAGCAACAAATGTAACACCTTAGTGAGCTAGGCTCATTAGCAAACGCACAATAGCAAACACCTGACCAAATTCCTTACCTCTTCCTTACCTCTTCTCAAGCAATGATTTACTCAGGCATTTGGTATTGCGGGGGCTGCGGTTAAATGCATGTTTTGCTGCGGTGCATGTTCCTGGTGTAGATAACTCACTCGCTGATTCCCTTTCTCGTTTTCAGTGGGATCGTTTCCGCAGCTTGGCGCCGTTCGCCGAAGTTCGGGGGTTACCATGTCCCCAGTGGCTCTGGAGCGTGGCCTTGGGGTGTCAGCAGGCCTGATTGGTCAGTCGCTCAGTAGAGGTACGTGGTCGGCTTATTCGACGGTGTGGTCGTTGTGGGAGGAGTTGATAGAACGGGTTGGGGGGTGTAGTTCGGTTGATGACTTTAGGACCTTATTGGTTTTTTGGGTAGGTTTGTGTTATGCTGAGGGTTTGTTGTTCTCTGTGGCGTCTAAGAGGGTGGCGGCTGTCGCCTTCTGGTTGCGCTTGCGGGGTGTTGCTGATGTCTCTCGGTGTTTTTTGGTTCGGCAGGCGCTAAAAGGATATCAGCGAGGAGTGATTCGTAAGGATTGTAGACGGCCGGTTTCTTTTGAGGTGTTACAGGTCCTTTGGGAGAAGGCAGGGTTGGTTTGTGTGTCTGTATTCGAAGCGCTTTTGTTTAGGGCGGCCTTTTCATTGGTCTTTTTCGGAGCTTTTCGTATTTCGGAATTGGTATCCTCCAGTCGTATGCGCGATGGTGGTTTGTTGAGAGAGGATGTTTGGCTGGGGGATGGCGGTCTGCGGTGTGTGATACGCAAGTCAAAAACGGATCAGGTAGGTCCTTACCTAGTGTTGGGCAGTGTTGTGGCTCAGGCCTTTTGCTGGGTCGGTGCTTTGTCCGATGCGTTGTGTGGAGGATTATTTGGGAGTGCGGCCCGATGGTAGGGGTTCGTTGTTAGTTCACCGGGACGTTTCATGGTTATCACGTTTTCAATTTATTGCTGTTTTTAAAAAATGTTTGGGTGCAGCTGGTCTTCCCGTTAATGAGTATGCTTCTCATTCTTTTTGGATAGGGGCAGCGACTGAGGCTTCCAGGTGGGGGCTTGGGGAAGAGGTTATAAAACGTATTGGGCGTTGGGAGTCTGATTGTTTTCACTCTTATATTCGGCCTCATCTGTTGTGATTATTGGTGGGGGTTGTTGGTTAACGGTATGTGGCATGTTGTGAAGTGTTGTCTCAATTGTTTTATTTATTTTAGGGGCAGCGCCGTGTCTCGCATGGATCTTCGGGCACTCATACGTCTACTGGGGGGCCTTACGAGCAGATGTGAGGAGGAATGGACGACAGTTGGGTTTTCCGATGGAGGAATTGCTGGTCCGGTGGATCGGTTTGAGAGGGCTTCTTTGGGGTAGGGTTTTGCCCGAAATTCACGTTAATGCCATTTTAGATCGCCCGCCTGATATATTGGTGCTTCATGTGGGAGGCAACGATTTGGGTGTGCGGCGTTCCCGGGATGTGATCCGGGATATCAAGTTGGATGTGCTGCGCTTATTGTCGGAGTTTCCGGACTTGTTGCTGGTATGGTCGGAGGTGGTGGCCAGACGTTGCTGGCGGTTTGCGAGGTCGGTGGAGCGGATCAACAAAGCCCGAGCGAAGTTGAATAAGGAGGTGGGGCAGTTTGTTCGCAGGCAAGGTGGTATTGTTGTGCGTCATCGGGAGTTGGAGGCGGCGTCGCCTCAATTCTTAAGAGAGGATGGCGTACATTTGAATGATGTGGGCATCGACATGTGGGCGTTGGGTATCCAGGAAGGTTTGGAGATGGCTATTAGGGTGTGGCGGGACGCCCACAGGTGAGGTGTCACCGGTGGTTGTCGGTGGCTGCTGGAAATAGGATCCTGGGGAGCAATTCAATGGTTAAGAGGTGCAGGACATGTTGGAGCCTGCATCTCAGATGGTTTGTTAATGCCGAGGATGGGGCCCCTGTTTGGGCTACAAGGCCTACAGGGGGGGATACTAGTATACTTCAAGGAGTTGGTGCCCTTGGGTCGGTGAGTGCGGCCAAGGGTAAGTCTTGAAGTGCGAAGTGAGGCGGTGAAGGAGGATACGGCTCGTTTGGGTTGCCCTCCAGGATCCTTGGTACGGTGCAGTAGGTGTGTGTAAAATGCCTGATGTTATTATGGTTATTGTTATGATTATTATTAGGGTTGTCCCGATACCGATACTAGTATCGGTATCGGGACCGATTCCGAGTTTTCTCGGCGGTACTCAGCCGCCGATACCCCGCCCCGATACATAAATAGAATACTATGGGCGTAACTATGGGCGGGGCCCGGTGCAGTCACTATACTCTTACACCGGGCCCCGCCGCTCACCAAAGTATTTATAAACGTGAATCCTTATCCTGTTTACTAACGCTGCCCTCTCCCATGTTCCCATGTCCCCCCTGTATCCCCACAGCACTTACTTAAGCTTCCATAGCAGGCAGAGCGGACGGCACCAGTAACGTCACTCACTGACGTAGAGCGCCTGCTCCGCCCACTGACGTCGCGCGTGAGTGACGTTACTGGTGCCGTCCGCTCTGCCTGCTATGGAAGCTTAAGTAAGTGCTGTGGGGATACAGGGGAACATGGGAGAGGGCAGCGTTAGTTCAACTTAATAACAGGATAAGGATTCACGTTTATAAATACTTCGGTGAGCGGCGGGGCCCGGTGTATTGGGGGACACTGTTATGAGGGGGATCTGTGGATGACATATAGCAGTGTCATCCACAGATCCTCCCCATAACAGTTCCATCCACAGATCCCCTATAACAGCACCATCCACAGATCCCCCACCAAATAACAATGCCATCCTCAGATCCCCCCAGCCCATAACAATGCCATCCTCAGATCCCCCCACCCCATAACAATGCCATCCACAGATATCCCACCCCATAGCAGTACCATCCACAGATCCCCATAACAGTGCCATCCACAGATCCCCCATAACAGCACCATCCACAGATCCCCATAACAGTGCCATCCACAGATCCCCCATAACAGTGCCATCCACAGATCCCCCATAACAGTGCCATCCACAGATCCCCCATAACAGTGCCATCCACAGATCCCCCATAACAGTGCCATCCACAGATCCCCCATAACAGTGCCATCCACAGATCCCCCATAACAGTGCCATCCACAGATCCCCCATAACAGCGCCATCCACAGATCCCCCATAACAGTGCCATCCACAGATCCCCCACATGACAGTGCGTCATCCACAGATCCACAGATCCCCCAAAACGGTCACATGACATTTAAAAAAAGTATCGGTATTCGGTATCGGTGACTACTTGAAAAAAAGTATCGGTACTTGTACTCGGTCCTAAAAAAGTGGTATCGGGACAACCCTAATTATTATGATTATTATGGATGTTATATGGTGTACAATGTGGTTTTTGTTATTTGTGAAATAATAAAGTAGGCCATCATGATCATTTCACCAAGCAAGTAAGTGTTGGTGTGGTTATTTAAAGGGGATAGCAGGGTAGGTTTTGTAGCCGGAGGAGATTCTTCCATCCTATTAAGTCATAGAAGCAACGGAGCGGGGCGCAGCATAGCGCAGTGCTAGCTGACTTAGGGGGAAGACTGCAGGCTAGGAGAGGGTTAAGTTCCTGGTGGTATGTTAAGGGGTTGGTAGAGTGAAGTGGGGAGGAGCAGGGTTTTCGGCGGGAGGATATAAGATTGGGAGGTGGAGCTTAGGGTCAGTTCAGCCTTAACCAGCGTGAATTTCCCACCCTCCCACCCTTTTTGTTATGGTTTGGAGATTGGTGGTTGTAGTGGGGCTGCTGGAAATAGGATCCTGGGGAGCAATTCAATGGTTAAGAGGGGCAGGACATGTTGGAGCCTAAATCTCAGATGGTTTGTTAATGCCGAGGATGGGGCCCCTGTTTGGGCTACAAGGCCTACAGGGGGGGATACTAGTATACTTCAAGGAGTTGGTGCCCTTGGGTCGGTGAGTGCGGCCAAGGGTAAGTCTTGAAGTGCGAAGTGAGGCGGTGAAGGAGGATACGGCTCGTTTGGGTTGCCCTCCAGGATCCTTGGTACGGTGCAGTAGGTGTGTGTAAAATGCCTGATGTTATTATGGTTATTGTTATGATTATTATGATTATTATGGATGTTATATGGTGTACAATGTGGTTTTTGTTATTTGTGAAATAATAAAGTAGGCCATCATGGTCATTTCACCAAGCAAGTAAGTGTTGGTGTGGTTATTTAAAGGGGATAGCAGGGTAGGTTTTGTAGCCGGAGGAGATTCTTCCATCCTATTAAGTCATTATTTTGTATTCGACCGTGTCTTTTACAGACAAGTGTCGGGGACCGCGATGGGGGCACGTTGTGCGCCCTCCTACGCCAACTTATTTCTAGGTTGGTGGGAGGAGACACACGTGTACCCCTCTGCCATGTATGGTGAACATGTTCTCGCATGGTATCGCTATATTGATGACCTTTTGATTTTCTGGCAGGGCACAGTGGAACAATGCACTGAATTTGTCAGCATGCTGAATACCAACTCACTCAACATCTCCCTTACTCACAAGATTTCGGATACTACTGCCGACTTTCTGGATCTGCGACTGAAACTGGACGACCAGGGTATTCGCACATCGCTTTTCCGTAAAGAAACGGCAACGAATAGTCTGTTACACTTTGACAGCTTTCACCCGGCCCACCTGCGGAGAGGGATCCCTAAGGGCCAGTTCCTAAGATCACGCCGCAACTGCACCACCACCCCCGACTTCAGTGAGGCTTCTAAGGATTTGACGAATAGATTTCGAGCACGTGGCTACCCCAAAAAAGTAATATCAGGGGCATTTGAAGTCGCAAAGACGACAGATCGTCTGGAATTGTTGAAGCCGAAACCTAAACCTCGGAGCACTCAGGTCCATCTTATCACCAAATATAATAACCAATGGCGTGATTTATACAAAATATTAAATGCACATTGGCATCTCTTGTTGGCGGATCCCAAGCTGAGTGAGCATGTGAATCCAAGTCCGAAGATCATTGCACGCAGAGCCCCAAATCTACGGGACAAACTGGTACGTAGCCATTTTCAGAGGCCTCCACTGGGGTTGGGGAGGGGTGTTAGAATGCGTGGGACATACCCATGCGGAAATTGTAACATCTGCGACTTTATGATCTGTGCTGACTCCTTCTCTACCTGTAGGCTCCCGGCCGTGATATCTTTGGATCACTATATCAACTGCCGCACAAGAAATGTGATCTACGCACTGATTTGTGAATGTGGGAAGCTATATGTGGGCCAGACCGGCCAGGAGGTACGGAAACGTATTCAACAACATCTATCAAATATAGCCTTGGCTCGACGGGATCGGACCCAAGCAAAGAAACCGCTAACTTCGGTCGCTGCGCACTTTTTGGATTGTCATCAGTGCATAACCTCTGGACTTAGGATTGCGGGACTTGACTTGGTGCGCATGAATTTGAGGGGAGGATCGGCCACCTCTCAGCTACTGCGTCTCGAGTCCAAATGGATCTTCAACTTGGACACAGTGGCCCCTCATGGATTAAACGAGGAATTTACGTTTACTGGCTTTTACCATACTTGATACGGGGCTCGCTTCTGAACCCTGTGGTGGGGCCTTCGACTTATGTCGCTACTTTCACATCCTGATATCTGGGGTCCTTGACAAAAAGTATGCTGGGTTCATATCATATTGGTCAACCTCTCTGTTGGCCACCAGAGTATCAATAGTGGGGGTAGATTAGGGGGACCCTGCTCTATGTGCATGCGTTTATTTCCATAGCGCGTTGTTTAGGCATCGCATTGAGGCTGGCATTAGCCACAAATTGTGGCATATATTGGGCATTGGGCATCCATTGTTTGTATGGGGGCTTAAGCTGGGGGTTGCAGATGGGATCAAGCACCTATACGGCTTGCGTCTATCCCTATTTTCGGTGCTTTAGTGTTATAACGATTATATTTCATATGTGTATTGACTTATCAATTTCATTTCTTACAGGTCTCTTTCACCTATTCACTCTCATTCACTCTTTCACACACACTTCACTTTTATCCACCATTCTTTTCACTTCCACACTCGTGGTCTCTCCCACGTCTTCATCACTCAATAATTATTATCATCATTTTTTCTCTCCTTCCCTCTTTAGGTCCTTCACAGGGTCTGGATCTTATATTAGGGTCATCCATCATTGTGCACGCATACTGCATAATAATTATGTGCATCATTGTTCACTTTTAACCACTTATATGTTCTTGTAGAGATGTATATTGTGATTACTGGCAATGCCATGAGCTTCAGTGTTTGAATGTGTGTATTTTTCATATATATTTGTACGCTGTTATATGCGCTGACAGTGTCATATATAATACATATCTATGTTTTTCCTTTATGTATTATATACATGAATTGGTATATATTCTGTATTTTATGTTTGTTTGTCCATCTGTGCCCACATTTCTATGCATTTGCTATATTATATTATTTATGTATTTATTGGTATTCGAACTCATGGGTGCACAAGAACTTCTGCCCCAGCTATATGTAGAGACAGGTACACAGATTAGGTTTTGCCTGTCTATGATTATTGTAGTATATCATCATATTGCCCCCATCTACATATGCTTGCTCCTTCTATCCCCTCCAGTGTGCTGAGATGCCTCTGATGCCTCTAAACGGATGCTGGCCGCATCGTGCGCTCCACCAGTCACAGTGGAGCGCACTATGCGTTCCACCATGCGTTCCACTGCGGCACCCGACTTCCGGTTAGGTGATGACTCACTTCCGGTTCGGGAATGCCGCCTCCTCTGCTGACCAGCTTGTCTGGTATCGTTATTGTTATTATAATTAGCTATATGTATCTATGCCAATGTATTACTCCAGTGCCCCTTCTCCCTTGCTTATCATATGACTGAGTTCTGGCTGGTGGAACGCATATGCGTTCCACCAGCCGATCATGTGACTTCCACACTTCCGGTTTGATTGGATATGCTCACATACCGCCCACAGCTCTTCCCACTGCACAGGTGAATGAAATTACATCTTATCTAATACCCTTTATAATGTGACACCCCAACATACAGTTCTTTACCCCTGAGGAAGCCGGATTGCTCCGGCGATACGCGTTGGGCGCTTGTCATTTTCCAGGTCCACTGCACCAGCTGGCTACGTAGGTTTGGCCCTTGTCATTTGACCGCATGTTGGTCTGTTTTTATCTGTATTGCTAGTGGTCTTACCTTACCTTGCATTTGCTTCATGGTATTTATTATATTTCTTTATAAGCTGGTTGATAACATATACACCTATTTTGTGGTAATTCAGTGGACCTGTGTGTGTCGGTTATATATATCTTATTGCATACCGCACTTTGTTCAAATATTGTATACAATTTTTTAATGCGTGTTTTGTTGTCGTGTCTAATAAACTTTATATATATTTTTAATATGTCTTCATGGTCGGATGTGCATTTATGGGGTGGCTTCTTTTGACTCACTCTTGAGTCAGGTCATTTGTTATATACTGAAGTATATTAGGTTTCCTTTTTATATACAAATATAATTTTATACTAGATGAATGCTGCGAATGAAAAACCTTCATTCAGTCCATGAGGACTCATGGTGTTTAATCTATCAATCCAGCGGGCTTCACATTGTAACAGTTTTTTGTCTAGATTCCCTGCTCTTGGACCCATGGATATTTTTTCTATTCCCCAGAATCTTAGTATCGAAGTCTGGTTCCCATGCATATATTTAACGTGTCTTGCCAGAGGGGTATCTTTATCTGTTTCAATAGTGCTTAGATGGCCTGAGATTCGACGTCTCAGCTCTTGTATAGTTTTACCCACATACAGTTTTGGGCATGGGCAGGCAGCTATGTAAATAACTCCTTGTGTTCTACATGTTATTAATTGTCTAATTTCATATTCCTTCTTGTCTCCAGGGTTCGTAAATTTCTTGATGCGAGGTATGTATTTACAAAAGGAGCAGCTCCCACATGGTGATGATCCCTTGTATTTTTCCTTTTTCCCTGTAGGTAGGATCTTATCTTCTCCCAGGTGACTATGGACCAGCTGGTCCTTGATTCGGACCTCTCCTGTATGTTATGGATGGATATGGGGTAAGAACCATCCCTAGATCTCTGTCAGATCGTATTATATGCCAGTATTTTTTAATTATACGGCATATCTCATCATTATATCCATCGTAAGTTCCAATACACCTGATGACTTCACTTTTTTTAGGAGTTGTTATTTTCAATAATTCTTCCCTGTTCAGGCTTTTAGCTCTATTATAAGCCTTCTTCAGGGGTCTGGTCGGGTATCCTCTCTTCTTAAACCTCTGAAATAGTTGTTCACTCTCTCTATCAAAGGAAGTTTCATCCGAGCAGTTCCTACGTGCCCTCAGGTATTGGCCAGTTGGTATTCCTCTTTTCAGGGGGGGTGGGTGCCAGCTGTTCCAATGTAAGTAACTATTAGTTGCAGTCACTTTTCTATGAACCTCTGTAATAAGATGACCCTCTTCTGATTTTTTTATTTTGAGATCAAGGAATATTATTTCCTCATTCTGAGCCTCAAAGGTGTATCTCATCTCTATATCATTGTGATTTTTTTTTATCAACAATGATATAGTGATGAGATACACCTTTGAGGCTCAGAATGAGGAAATAATATTCCTTGATCTCAAAATAAAAAAATCAGAAGAGGGTCATCTTATTACAGAGGTTCATAGAAAAGTGACTGCAACTAATAGTGACTGCAACTAATCAGAAGAGGGTCATCTTATTACAGAGGTTCATAGAAAAGTGACTGCAACTAATAGTTACTTACATTGGAACAGCTGGCCCCCCCCCCCCCCCCCGAAAAGAGGAATACCAACTGGCCAATACCTGAGGGCATGTAGGAACTGCTCGGATGAAACTTCCTTTGATAGAGAGAGTGAACAACTATTTCAGAGGTTTAAGAAGAGAGGATACCCGACCAGACCCCTGAAGAAGGCTTATAATAGAGCTAAAAGCCTGAACAGGGAAGAATTATTGAAAATAACAACTCCCAAAAAAAGTGAAGTCATCAGGTGTATTGGAACTTACGATGGATATAATGATGAGATATGCCGTATAATTAAAAAATACTGGCATATAATACGATCTGACAGAGATCTAGGGATGGTTCTTACCCCATATCCATTCATAACATACAGGAGAGGTCCGAATCTCAAGGACCAGCTGGTCCATAGTCACCTGGGAGAAGATAAGATCCTACCTACAGGGAAAAAGGAAAAATACAAGGGATCATCACCATGTGGGAGCTGCTCCTTTTGTAAATACATACCTCGCATCAAGAAATTTACGAACCCTGGAGACAAGAAGGAATATGAAATTAGACAATTAATAACATGTAGAACACAAGGAGTTATTTACATAGCTGCCTGCCCATGCCCAAAACTGTATGTGGGTAAAACTATACAAGAGCTGAGACGTCGAATCTCAGGCCATCTAAGCACTATTGAAACAGATAAAGATACCCCTCTGGCAAGACACGTTAAATATATGCATGGGAACCAGACTTCGATACTAAGATTCTGGGGAATAGAAAAAATATCCATGGGACCAAGGGGAGGGAATCTAGACAAAAAACTGTTACAATGTGAAGCCCGCTGGATTGATAGATTAAACACCATGAGTCCTCATGGACTGAATGAAGGTTTTTCATTCGCAGCATTCATCTAGTATAAAATTGAAGATTATGCTAGCTTTAGTGTACTAATAATCTTAATTTTAATAAAGACAGGAGGCGAGTATTTTGCATTAACTCTCTTTACTAACTCCACAGCAGTAAAGAAAAAAAAATGTAAAGAGTAACAAGTAGATCACTCCGCCGCATAGTATATAAGGGTCATGCTGCCTGTACACTTCCTCTTTCTAAAAGCGACATCAAAGTCCAGGTTGAGCTCGAACATCCAGAAATTCAACGAAAACTGTAACAGCGGTTTCTGGCGAGCAGAACTTGAGGAGACTTCTGGTAAACGAGGTTGGAGGTAAGACCGAACGAAGCTCTCCTCTCATCCTATGGGGTCATAAGATTAACAAACCAGCGACCAGTGGAGGACCTGAAGAGGGTTACGCTGAAAGGAGAGTATAAAATAGGTTAGGTATAGAATCGTAACTATTCACGCTTATGGGCTTTAACGGAATAGTGTAAAATTAAATCATTACAAATAGCATGCAAATTATCTAGTGGCTAAATGTATGGTAGGTGTAAGTATGTAATACAACTAAGAACTGCCTGTCAGGGAGGCAATACTTAGGGTGAGAAATTCTGAATATGTCCCAAAACAGAGAGATTATTAAAATCGAGCCCCATATCCGACACCTTGAGATTCACTCCCCCAAAGAGTCAGGGTAGGGAATAGAAGGGAGGGAAAATACTCGCCTCCTGTCTTTATTAAAATTAAGATTATTAGTACACTAAAGCTAGCATAATCTTCAATTTTAAAACATGACAGGAGGCTTCCTATTTTGCAATTTTAACGCTGAAGAAGAGATGTCCCAGCAGAAGGGGGAGTGCGAAAATAAAAGGTACGGAAAGTAGATTCCCTAGACCAGTCCGCCGTTCGGAGAATATCCGAAAGGGACGCCCCTGCCATTAGGGCTGCTGAAGCCGCCGCTCCGCGAACGGAGTGGGCGCCGAAAGCGGGGTCTATACCTGTGAGGGAAAGGATCCAGCGGATCCAACGGGCCAGCGTGGTGACAGAGACTGGGGCGTAAGGGCGCACGTAGGAAACTAGGAGTTGACCCGACGTAGAGGAACGGAGTGAGGAGGTAACCAAAACATAACTGCGAAGGGTGGACACAACACAGAGCTGCGGGTCGTCTGGAAAAAAGGGATAAGAGACCGACGTCGAACCTGATTTAGTGCGACGAGAGATATGGATAGTGACTCCTTCAGGGGTCACCTCAAAGGCATCGACATTGAAGGCCCGAACGTCCGACACCCGTCGGAAAGACACAAGACAGAAGAGAAAAGCGCACTTAGCGGATAGTTTGCGAAGGGAGAGGCGGTCATTCGGAGGCCAATCCCTGAAAAAACGGAGAACCAGTCCCACGTCCCATAGGTGATGGTATTTGGGGGCTGGGGGGCGGCGGAGCCGCATGCCGCGGAGTAGGCGACAGACCAGAGGATCTTTACCGAACGGGAGGTCCCCGATGGGAGTATGGGCTGCCGAAATCGCGGAGCGAACGACGTTGATAGAGCGATAAGAGCGGCCAGAAGAAAACAAGGAGGAAAGAAAATTGAGAATCATGGGAACAGGTGCCGTAAATGGATCGGAGTCCCGTTCCATGCACCAAGTAGACCAGGAGGCCCAAGCTGAAAGGTAGCAGCGTCTAGTTCCCGGGGCCCATGAGTCCCATAAGAGGTCCCTAGCAGTCTGCGATAGTCCGCTGACTCGCCAGGAACCCCGGAAAGAGACCAAGCCACCAGGGGTAGTCGATCTTCCAGGATGAGCGGGTGGAGACATCCTTTGGGATCCGTGAGCAGGTCCTGGAAGGATGGAAGGAGGAGAGGATCCATGTAGGAGGAGGCCAGGAGGTCCGGGAACCATGGTTGACTCTGCCACAAGGGCGTTATGAGAACCAGTTTGATTTGCTGTGTCCGCATCTGGTGTAGTGTTCTTGCAATCATGGAGAATGGGGGAAAAGCGTAGGCTCCTGTCGCCGGCCATTGTTGGAGAAAAGCGTCTGTCGCCTTGCTCTCCGGGTCCGGAAGCCAGCTGAAGAACTCCGGGGTCTGGTGATTGTTGCGAGAGGCGAACAGATCCAGGTGAAAGGGACCCCTCCGGGCTGCCAGGGCCCTGAAGATTCTCGTGTTCAGCTTCAAGTCGCTGACGTCTCTCCAGTGGCGAGAGAACCAGTCGGCTGTGAGGTTGATTTCTCCCGGCAAGTATTCCGCTTGTAACGTGATGTTGCGAGGGAGGCAGTAGTCAAAGATGTTCCTCGTGATATCCGACAGTAGGCGTGAGTGAGCGAGCGCCTCCTAGGCGGTTGATGTACTGGACTGCGGAGATGTTGTCCATGCGAAGGAGGATGCAACAATTGGAGCTCTCCCGAGCCAGGCTGCGAATCGCGAAGGATCCTGCTAGGAGTTCGAGGCAATTGATGTGCATGGAGAGCTCCTGCGTCATCCATGCTCCTCCCGTGGAGATGGTTCCGTTGGTGGCACCCCATCCCCACAAGCTGGCGTCTGATTCTAAAACGAAATCTGGAGTGTCTCCGAATATGGCCTTGCCGTTCCAGGCTTGCATGCTGTCCAGCCACCATGACAGCTCTTCGCGAACTTCTGTCGTCACCGGGACGGGTTGATCGTAGGTAGGTCTGTGGCGAAGGTATTTTGCCTTGAGTCGTTGCATGGCCCTGTAGTGGAGAGGACCCGGAAATATGGCTTGAATGGAAGCTGAGAGGAGTCCCACAATCCTGGCCAGGTTGCGTAGAGGGATGGAATCGAGTCGGAGAACTCTGCGAATCTCCTTGCGAATGGTTGCGATCTTTGAGGTTGGTAGCCTCAGAGTGCACGTCGTCGAGTCGATTTCGAAGCCGAGGAATTGTATCGTCTGGGTAGGGGCCAGCTCCGATTTCTGTTGGTTTACCACGAAGCCCAGAGATTCCAGTAGGGATACTGCCAGGTGAATGTGTTGGCGTAGTCTGCGTTCGTCGGAGCAGAACAGGAGGAGGTCGTCCAAGTAGATGATGCATCGAATGCCCCTGGACCTCAGGTGGGCCACTACCGGTTTTAGGAGTTTGGTGAAACACCATGGGGCTGAGCTGAGCCCGAAAGGGAGGCAAGTGAATTGCCAAGGGCGACCATGCCAGAGGAAACGTAGGAGTGCTCGACAGTCCGGGTGCACCGGGACTGACAGGTATGCATCTTTTAGATCGAGCCTGGCGAACCAGTCGTTGCTGCGAAGAAGGTCCCACAGGAGGTGGATGCCCTCCATCTTGAAGTGGCGATAGACCACGTACGCGTTGAGGGCGCGAAGATTGATAACTGGGCGGTATTCTCCCGACTTCTTCCGCATGAGGAAGATGTTGCTGAAGTAACCTCCCTGTTCGTGGACTGGTTGAATAGCCCCTTTGTCCCGAAGCTCGCGTAGCTCCGCGTTGACGAGGTTGTGGTCGAAAGACGACATGTGGATGGGGTGAGGGGGCTGAACCTGAAAGGGGGTTCCCACTAGGTCTATGATATATCCCTGCACTGTTTGTAGAATCCAAGCGTCTGAGCAAAGGGCGGCCCAATTGTGGAAAGAAAGGGAAATACGGCCCGCAGTGCGGGTACATGGTAACAACGGAGGAATATGGGTCCTTACCTGCAGTAAAGCGGGAACGTCCGCGGATTCCACGGCCTCTATCCGAGCCTCTGGAAAAGGGTCGTTGCTGATAATCCCTTGTCGGATAGAATGGTGTTGGTTGAGTACGGGGGCCTGAAGGCCAAAATCGGCTGGCGGCCAGCCCTTCCAAAAACCCCTCTGGTAGGGTTGCTCCTGAAGACACTGCGCATTGAGGATTGCGCCTTATTAAGGGAGGTGAACACGTTGACATGTTTGTTTAATTCCTTGAGGAATGGTTCACCGAAAAGTTTCCCTTGTGCCTGGGAATCTCTTTTGTGCCAAGGTCTGCCAATTTACCGTTAATACGGAATAATGCTGCTTTTCGTCTCTCCGAAGAGAGCGTAACATTGGCGTTTCCGATGAAACAAAAACAACGTTGTGCCCACTCACGAATGTCATGTGCCCATTCCCTGAAGTCCTCAGTGGATAAGGAATTGGCTTTGGCGTAGGCATCATCCGCCAGATACATAATGCGAGCCAGGGGGCCTACGGAATCCAGTAGGTTATCTTGGGCGCCCCATAGGCCTTTCTCTACCCCCCGTCGAGGGTCTCTGCCACTGCGCATCATAAAGGTCGTCATAACTTTGTCAAATTCTGGGGTCTGAGCGACCTAATCCGGCAGGGAAGGGCGTGGGCATTCAGACCTGAGTCGGTTGCGGACCTCTTTCTCCAGAGGTTTGCGGAGCCACAGGTGCATGAACCTGGAAAGGAGTTCCGGAGGCGACCATTCACCCGATCTGGGGTGTCGTATGTTGCGAGGATCGAACATCGCCTGACCTGAGGGGTCCATAATGGTGTCTGAGTCAAGAGGAGGTTCTGCGTCAGCAGTGTCTTCGATACCTCTTGCCTGGGCCGCACCCAGGAGGGTCTCCTGCATGAAAGCGGAAACAGACTTCTCGTCCGAGCCCCATGCGTCGTAATCCGACTCTGAAGCGTCAGCTTGCCACTCATCTAGCACTGACATGGAGTGGGTAGGGTCCTGTTCTTCTTCTGAAGAGTACTCCTGACGCGGGGCCGGAGTGTGAAGTTTGGCAGTTTTACGTTTGGCAGGTGCCTTACCCTTGGGTGGTTTGGGTGTATAGTCCTCGCCTTTGTCATGGCGTTTCGTAGGGCGGGATTCATCCCCTGTCTGATAGTCGGACAGGTCGGAGTCCGACTCGTGTCGTGGACGTCTGCGAGTTTTAGGTACGTCAGGAGCCGAAGCTCGGGCCTTGGAGAGTGCCTTCTCCACAGAGGCAGCGACAGCTGCGTTAATCATAGCCTGGAAGTCTACAGGGACATTCTGGGAATTCTCCATGATAAGGGTCGACTGGTATGTCACTGAAAGGCACAGTAATAAACGGGCACCCAGGTCTTGAGAACAGGCGTATGGTCAGTTTTAATAGTATGGGAACAAAGCCCAGTATAAACCCCAGCAGGGTAAAGTAGTGACCTTATAAACTGGGGCTCACCCAGTTAGAGAGAACTGCAACAGCTAGTCTCCCAATAAGCAGTGTATTAATAGTGGGGGCTCACCCCGGTTGCACAGGGTTGAAACCCTTAAGTGCAGGTCACAATAATAAACAGGCAGCAGCACTGACCTGACTGACCCAGCCACATGAGGCACAGAGAGAACTGAATAGTAGTCTGAGATAGGCACAGGGGTGAAAACCACTAATGAGGGAGTAACAGCTAATTAGTACAGTCACACTGAATCCCCAATGAGATGTTATGAGGTAAAATTAAGATGGCTGAAAACGGCGGGAAAACGGCCGCGAAAATGGCGGGAAAACGGCCGCGAAAATGGCGGGACAACGGCCGCGAAAATGAGGGAGCCAGGAGGCACTCCAGGCTAGAGGGGGACCTGAGGAACCCGAGGTAAATGATAATAATACGATATAGTAAGAAATAAATGCACAAGAAGTAATATAGCTCCAGGGGAGCAAAAAGTCTGACCTGTCTGCTGGGATGCTTGTAGGGCCTTTTTAGGGACCACAATTCCAGGGCTAGGTTCCGGACGGGGGCCCAAATAGTGGGACACCCCGTGGCCAGCTTTTGGAGGCTTATTGTAGGGCTGTGAGGGCCAATTAGGGGTAGAAAAGGAAAAACATCGTTCCCATTCCCTTTAAATATCCTCCAACTGCCGGAAAAGGACCACCCTGCCTGATAAAGACTCAAGAACACAGGTGCCTGGAGTACATCAAACCTGTACGGTAGGACACCTGGTGGTGTGTCTTTCTCTTAAGCGGTGCCGCCGTGTCATTTTTGTGTTGTGTTTGTCGTTGTGTATATAGATTTTTTGTTGTTTAATACTTGTCATATGTCCACCTTGATGTGTCGGATATTGGCGCTTATTTGTGCCAAACCCGACCACCTGTGCCTTGAATACTGATGTGCACCACCCTAATTGTCTAGACCTGGAAACATCATGCTTGGAATACATCAGTCATTTCACTTCTTGCCCTTGTGGACATTATAGTATTGCCCTCAGTACAAGTCCTGTTATATCATAGGACACTGCGAGCAATCTACGACTACCTACCTCTTTACTTTTCATTTTGAGGAACAAAATCTCATTTATCTTACAAGAGCTATATTAAAAGCTAAGTTTTAACTTATCCAGATCACTAAAATACGATTTCAAAGATTCATGTGAGTGATTATATGTGAATAATCCATATTTAAGTTTATTTGATGGAGCAGTAAAGAAAGAGGAAGTGTACAGGCAGCATGACCCTTATAAACTATGCGGCGGAGTGATCTACTTGTTACTCTTTACATTTTTTTTTCTTTACTGTTGTGGAGTTAGTAAAGAGAGTTAATGCAAAATAGGAAGCCTCCTGTCATATTTTAAAATTATATTTGTATATAAAAAGGAAACCTAATATACTTCAGTATATAGATATACATCTAAATAAATGAAAATATAAGGAATAAAAGGAAGAGTTTTAGAAAAGAAGTAAGGCCAATTATCTTCCAGGTCAGTGTCACATATAGGATTTCCAGTAGTAAAGTGAGCATCTTCTAACCTACATATAGAAAAATTATAAAAACAAAAAATATATATCAAATAGGTGTGAGTGGGACCAGATGTGGTCATACTCTATAAGTTTTATAGGAGTATGTCTCTTTAAACAGAGTGGGCGAATTTCCCCTGTAGAATATAAAATATGATAATTGAGAGACTAAGTGGCTGAACATGCGCAGAAGGAACAACTCATGAGATACTATTAGAGTATAGACGCATGCGCCCCGACTTTAGATTAACAGAAGAAGCTGAGAGTAGAAAAGGATCTCAAAAAATTTCTAAGTGTGGACGCATGCGCATTGATACCCTGATCATTTTTAGAAACTCATGAACTAAGTGTGTGGGCATGCGCAGTAGGGAGAAACTGTGAGGAAGCGATGTGGAGAGTAGAGCGCATGCGCCCAGACTTAGTATCTGCACTGAGAAATTATTCCAGTGAGACACGCATCGGAACCTGAAAAGGTAGGCGGAACAAAGCTACAAGCTCACACGTAGGCGCAAACTCGTCATAAACACTGGTCAGTTGTGACTGACGATTACTCAAATCGATTTTAATTGGCCAAACTATGTGACTATCAATGGATCGCCGGCAACCTATTGGTAATAAGGGAAGGATAAGAACCACCCATACGATATATAAAGGCCGAATCACAGGGTGATCGTGTTGATAGTAGCTCCATTGCCCCTGAAGACGCCACATCCGTGGTGAAACATGTCGGGGGAGCTGCAAGTTTAGGTTTTAGATCAGTGCAGAGTGCTTGGTGATCGGCCCCCGGTGCGCTGCAGACACTGGGCTAACCGATATGAATAGTCAAACTCAGTCCTTTAAGAGGAATTAAGGGATAGAGTTACATATACTCTATTCACTCCGGTGCAGGGCTGACAGAGAGTTCACATCTCGTCACAATCCTATCAGACCGGAGTAGGGAAACATAATAGGATCAATTCCTAAGGACTGATTTAGAGACAAACTTTGGGAAAGACTGCAAACAAAAGCAGTAACTATTAATTAATGAAGTATATACTGCCGCCAAGCACAAGAGCACTCTAATTTTTAGACACCGTTTTCTTTTCTATCTTCCCGTAAATTTTAAAGAATATTAAATAAACGTTATATTTTAAATTAGACCTTAAACGGGAAACCATTAGCCGTTTGGCTATCTGAACTTTAATAATTTAAATCCCGGGTCCAAAGGGTCCTTGAAGGGAAAAAGTCTAGAACTTACCTCCTCATAGAAACTGATTAAATTAGTTTGGCATGACCGATCCCTCATGAAGCCATGCTGATATAGTGTTATTTGCACCTCAGCCGTGTTAGCCCCCCCATATCAAAATTTTTGAACAAAACATATGCAGTTGGTTAGATCTTTGTTAGATCAGGTTAGATCAATTGTTGTTTGCGTTAGATCTCATACAGAAGTAGAGATATTAACAGTTATTTGCAGGGGGGGCTAACCCGTCATCAGCCCCCCCTTATCAAAAAATTGACCAAACAATTAGCTATTTTGGAAGATATTTGTTAGATCAGGTATGATCAACTAGTTGTTTTGTTAGATCTCACATAATTACAGACTTATTAAGTGATTAATGAGGGGGGGCTAGCCCCCCCACATGCAATTTTCAGGTAAAATTTGATGCAGAATAATAGGCCTTCGTTAGATCCGGTAAGATCAAGTGGTTTCAACGTTAGATCTCATTTAATTACAGAGATATTTCACATAACAACACAGATATTAGGTAGTATTAAATAGGGGGGCTAGCCCCCCCACATGCAATTTTCTGGTAAAATTTGATTCAGGCTAATAGGCCTTCGTTAGATCAGGTATGATCAAGTGGTTTCAACGTTAGATTTCATATAATTACAGAGATATTATGGATATTTGGTATTACGTCAGGGGGGGCTAGACCCCCCACATGCAATTTTCAGGTAAAATTTGATGCAGGCTAATAGGCCTTCGTTAGATCCGGTAAGATCAAGTGGTTTCAACGTCAGATCTCATATAATTACAGAGATATTATAGATATTTGGTATTACATCAGGGGGGCTAGCCTCCCCACATGCAATTTTCTGGTAAAATTTGATGCAGACTAATAGGCCTTCGTTAGATCCGGTAAGATGAAGTGGTTTCAACGTTAGATCTCATTTAATTACAGAGATATTTCACATAAAAACACAGATATTAGGTAGTATTAAATAGGAGGGCTAGCCCCCCCACATGCAATTTACTGGTAAAATTTGATTCAGGCTAATAGGCCTTCGTTAGATCCGGTAAGATCAAGTGGTTTCAACGTTAGATCTCATATAATTACAGAGATATTATGGATATTTGGTATTACGTCAGGGGTGGCAAGCCCCCCCACATGCAATTTTCAGGTAAAATTTAATGCAGACTAATAGGCCTTCGTTAGATCCGGTAAGATCAAGTGGTTTCAACGTTAGATCTCATTTAATTACAGAGATATTTCACATAAAAACACAGATATTAGGTAGTATTAAATAGGGGGGCTAGCCCCCCCACATGCAATTTACTGGTAAAATTTAATTCAGGCTAATAGGCCTTCGTTAGATCCGGTAAGATCAAGTGGTTTCAACGTTAGATCTCATATAATTACAGAGATATTATGGATATTTGGTATTACGTCAGGGGTGGCAAGCCCCCCCACATGCAATTTTCAGGTAAAATTTGATGCAGACTAATAGGCCTTGGTTAGATCCGGTAAAATCAAGTGGTTTCAACGTTAGATCTCATATAATTACAGAGATATTATGGATATTTGGTATTACGTCAGGGGGGGCTAGCCCCCCCACATGCAATTTTCTGGTAAAATTTGATGCAGACTAATAGGCCTTTGTTAGATCCGGTAACATCAAGTGGTTTCAACGTTAGATCTAATTTAATTACAGAGATATTTCACATAAAAACACAGATATTAGGTAGTATTAAATAGGGGGGCTCGCCCCCCCACATGCAATTTACTGGTAAAATTTGATTCAGGCTAATAGGCCTTCGTTAGATCCGGTAAGATAAAGTGGTTTCAACCTTAGATCTCATATAATTACAGAGATATTATGGATATTTGGTATTACGTCAGGGGGGGCTAGCCCCCCCACATGCAATTTTCTGGTAAAATTTCATTCAGTCTAATAGGACTTCGTTATATCCGGTAAGATCAAGTGGTTTCAATGTTAGATCTCATATAATTACAGAGATATTATGGATATTTGGTATTACAAAAGGGGGAGCTAGCGCCCCTATTTAATACTTCCTGTTTTCATGTGAAAAATCTCTGTAATTATATGAGATCTAACGTTGAAACCACTTGATCTTACCAAATCTAACGAAGGTCTATTAGCCTGAATGAAATTTTACCAGAAAATTGCATGTAGGGGGGGGGGGGGCTAGCCCCCCTATTCAATACTACCTAATATCTGTGTTTTTATGTGAAATATCTCTGTAATTAAATGAGATCTAATGTTGAAACCACTTGATCTTACCGGATCTAACGAAGGCCTATTAGTCTGCATCAAATTTTACCTGAAAATTGCATGTGGGGGGGCTAGCCCCCCTATTTAATACTACCTAATATCTGTGTTTTAATGTGAAATATCTCTGTAATTAAATGAGATCTAACATTGAAACCACTTGATCTTAACGGATCTAACAAAGGCCTATTATAGTCTGCATCAAATTTTACCAGAAAATTGCATGTGGGGGGCTGGCCCCCCCGACGTAATACCAAATATCCATAATATCTCTGTAATTATATGAGATCTAACGTTGAAACCACTTGATCTTACCGGATCTAACGAAGGCCTATTAGTCTGCACAAATTTTACCAGAAAATTGCATGTGGGGGGGCTAGCCCCCCTCTTTAATACTACCTAATATCTGTGTTTTTATGTGAAATATCTCTGTAATTAAATGAGATCTAACATTGAAACCACTTGATCTTACCGGATCTAACGAAGGCCTATTATAGTCTGCATCAAATTTTACCAGAAAATTTAATGTGGGGGGCTGGCCCCCCCGACGTAATACCAAATATCCATAATATCTCTGTAATTATATGAGATCTAACGTTGAAACCACTTGATCTTACCGGATCTAACGAAGGCCTATTAGTCTGCATCAAATTTTACCAGAAAATTGCATGTGGGGGGGCTAGCCCCCCTATTTAATACTACCTAATATCTGTGTTTTTATGTGAAATATCTCTGTAATTAAATGAGATCTAACATTGAAACCACTTGATCTTACCGGATCTAACGAAGGCCTATTATAGTCTGCATCAAATTTTACCAGAAAATTGCATGTGGGGGGCTGGCCCCCCCGACGTAATACCCAATATCCATATAATCTCTGTAATTAAATGAGATCTAACGTTGAAACCACTTGATCTTACCGGATCTAATGAAGGTTTATTAGACTGCATCAAATTTTACCAGAAAATTGCATGTGGGGGGCTGGCCCCCCCTGACGTAATACCAAATATCCATAATATCTCTGTAATTAAATGAGATCTAACGTTGAAACCACTTGATCTTACCGGATATAACGAAGGCCTATTAGCCTGAATCAAATTTTACCAGTAAATTGCATGTGGGGGGGCTAGGCCCCTCTATTTAATACTAACTAATATCTGTGTTTTTATGTGAAATATCTCTGTAATTAAATGAGATCTAATGTTGAAACCACTTGATCTTACCGGATCTAACAAAGGCCTATTAGTCTGCATCAAATTTTACCTGAAAATTGCATGTGGGGGGGCTAGACCCCCCTGACGTAATACCAAATATCCATAATATCTCTGTAATTAAATGAGATCTAACGTTGAAACCACTTGATCTTACCGGATCTAACGAAGGCCTATTAGCCTGAATCAAATTTTACCAGTAAATTGCATGTGGGGGGGCTAGGCCCCTCTATTTAATACTAACTAATATCTGTGTTTTTATGTGAAATATCTCTGTAATTAAATGAGATCTAATGTTGAAACCACTTGATCTTACCGGATCTAACAAAGGCCTATTAGTCTGCATCAAATTTTACCTGAAAATTGCATGTGGGGGGCTAGACCCCCCTGACGTAATACCAAATATCCATAATATCTCTGTAATTATATGAGATATAACGTTGAAACCACTTTATCTTACCGGATCTAACGAAGGCCTATTAGCCTGAATCAAATTTTACCAGAAAATTGCATGTGGGGGGGCTAGCCCCCCTATTTAATACTACCTAATATCTGTGTTTTTATGTGAAATATCTCTGTAATTAAATGAGATCTAACGTTAAAACCACTTGATCTTACGGGATCTAACGAAGCCCTATTAGTCTGCATCAAATTTTACCTGAAAATTGCATGTGGGGGGGCTAGCCCCCCTATTTAATACTACCTAATATCTGTGTTTTTATGTGAAATATCTCTGTAATTAAATGAGATCTAACGTTAAAACCACTTGATCTTACCAGGTCTAACGAAGGCCAATTAGTCTGCATCGAATTTTACCTGAAAATTGCATGTGGGGGGGCTAGCTTCCCCCTCATTAATCACTTAATAAGTCTTTAATTAAATGAGATCTAACAAAACAACTAGTTGATCATACCTGATCTAACAAATATCTTCCAAAATAGCTAATTGTTTGGTCAATTTTTTGATAAGGGGGGGCTGATGACGGGTTAGCCCCCCCTGCAAATAACTGTTAATATCTCTACTTCTGTATGAGATCTAACGCAAACAACAATTGATCTAACCTGATCTAACAAAGATCTAACCAACTGCATATGTTTTGTTCAAAAATTTTGATATGGGGGGGCTAACACGGCTGAGGTGTTATTTGCATATTTCCATTGAGATGCCCTAAGATAGCATCTCTCAGAAAACCTTCAAACAGTTTACCCACAACAGATGTTAAACTTACCAGCCTATAGTTTCCAGGCTCTGTTTTTGGACCCTTTTTGAATATTGGCACCACGTTTGCCATGCACCAATCCTGTTGGACATTTCCTGTCAGTATAGAGTCCGCAAATATCAGAAATAAGGGTCTGGCTATGACATTACTTAATTCCCTTAGGATACAGGGGTGTATGCTGTCCGGTCCTGGTGATTGGTCTATTTTAATCTTTTTAAGTTGCTGATGTACTTCTTCCAGGGTCAGACAGGACTTCATCTGCTTTATACACCAATCAATGATTGTCTTTTAAAGGACATTTAAAATTATTTCTGTTTACTTTTACAGCTCACAACAACATGATAAAAAAAATAAAAAAAAGTGCAGCGGGAGCAGCGAGAATGGATGAGGCAGTTCAGGGCACTGCAGATGCGCAAGATAAGGGAGCTGAAGCTCCAATTATCCCAACAGCTCGGCCTAATGGAGGAGGCCAACCAAAAGGCCCTTGATGAACTGCTCCAAGAGCAGAAAAAACATGAAAAGTTTACCCACATTTTTTTAATTTTTTTTGGCTTCTGTTATTTATGTTAATATTTATCTTTATTTAACCACTTAAGGACCACAGGTTTATACCCCCCTAAAGACCAGGCCCTTTTTTACAAATCGGCACTACACTACTTTCACAGTTTATTGCTCGGTCATGCAACTTACCACCCAAATGAATTTTACCTCCTTTTCTTCTCACTAATAGAGCTTTCATTTGGTGGTATTTCATTGCTGCTGACATTTTTACTTTTTTTGTTATTAATCGAAATTTAACGATTTTTTTGCAAAAAAATGACATTTTTCACTTTCAGTTGTAAAATTTTGCAAAAAAAACGAGATCCATATAGAAATTTTGCTCTAAATTTATAGTTCTACATGTCTTTGATAAAAAAAAAATGTTTGGGTAAAAAAAAAATGGTTTGGGTAAAAGTTATAGCGTTTACAAACTATGGTACAAAAATGTGAATTTCCGCTTTTTGAAGCAGCTGTGACTTTCTGAGCACCTGTCATGTTTCCTGAGGTTCTACAATGGCCAGACAGTACAAATACCCCACAAATGACCCCATTTCGGAAAGTACACACCCTAAGGTATTCGCTGATGGGCATAGTGAGTTCATAGAACTTTTTATTTTTTGTCACAAGTTAGCGGAAAATGATGATTTATTTATTTTTATTTTTTTTTCTTACAAAGTCTCATATTCCACTAACTTGTGACAAAAAATAAAAACTTCTATGAACTCACTATGCCCATCAGCGAATACCTTGGGGTCTCTTCTTTCCAAAATGGGGTCACTTGTGGGGTAGTTATACTGCCCTGGCATTCTAGGGGCCCAAATGTGTGGTAAGGAGTTTGAAATCAAATTCTGTAAAAAATGACCTGTGAAATCCGAAAGGTGCTCTTTGGAATATGGGCCCCTTTGCCCACCTAGGCTGCAAAAAAGTGTCACACATCTGGTATCTCCGTATTCAGTAGAAGTTGGGGAATGTGTTTTGGGGTGTCTTTTTACATATACCCATGCTGGGTGAGATAAATATCTTGGTCAAATGCCAACTTTGTATAAAAAAATGGGAAAAGTTGTCTTTTGCCAAGATATTTCTCTCACCCAGCATGGGTATATGTAAAATGACACCCCAAAACACATTCCCCACCTTCTCCTGAGTACGGGGATACCAGATGTGTGACACTTTTTTGCAGCCTAGGTGGGCAAAGGGGCCCATATTCCAAAGAGCACCTTTCGGATTTCACAGGTCATTTTTTACAGAATTTGATTTCAAACTCCTTACCACACATTTGGGCCCCTAGAATGCCAGGGCAGTATAACCACCCCACAAGTGACCCCATTTTGGAAAGAAGAGACCCCAAGGTATTCGCTGATGGGCATAGTGAGTTCATGGAAGTTTTTATTTTTTGTCACAAGTTAGTGGAATATGAGACTTTGTATGAAAAAAAAAAAAAAAAATCAGCATTTTCCACTAACTTGTGACAAAAAATAAAAAATTCTAGGAACTCGCCATGCCCCTCACGGAATACCTTGGGGTGTCTTCTTTCCAAAATGGGGTCACTTGTGGGGTAGTTATACTGCCCTGGCATTTTCCAGGGGCCCTAATGTGTGGTAAGTAGGTAAATGACCTGTGAAATCCTAAAGGTGCTCTTTGGAATGTGGGCCCCTTTGCCCACCTAGGCTGCAAAAAAGTGTCACACATGTGGTATCGCCGTATTCAGGAGAAGTTGGGGAATGTGTTTTGGGGTGTCATTTTACATATACCTTTGCTGGGTGAGAGAAATATCTTGGCAAAAGACAACTTTTCCCATTTTTTTATACAAAGTTGGCATTTGACCAAGATATTTCTCTCACCCAGCATGGGTATATGTAAAATGACACCCCAAAACACATTCCCCAACTTCTCCTGAGTACGGCGATACCAGATGTGTGACACTTTTTTGCAGCCTAGATGCGCAAAGGTGCCCAAATTCCTTTTAGGAGGGCATTTTTAGACATTTGGATACCAGACTTCTTCTCACGCTTTGGGGCCCCTAGAATGCCAGGGCAGTATAAATACCCCACATGTGACCCCATTTTGGAAAGAAGACACCCCAAGGTATTCAATAAGGGGCATGGCGAGTTCATAGAATTTTTTTTTTTTTGGCACAAGTTAGCGGAAATTGATATTTTTAATTTTTTTCTCACAAAGTCTCCCGTTCCGCTAACTTGGGACAAAAATTTCAATCTTTCATGGACTCAATATGCCCCTCACGGAATACCTGGGGGTGTCTTCTTTCCGAAATGGGGTCACATGTGGGGTATTTATACTGCCCTGGCATTCTAGGGGCCCTAAAGCGTGAGAAGAAGTCTGGAATATAAATGTCTAAAAAAATTTACGCATTTGGTTTCCGTGAGGGGTATGGTGAGTTCATGTGAGATTTTATTTTTTGACACAAGTTAGTGGAATATGAGACTTTGTAAGAAAAAAATAATAATTCCGCTAACTTGGGCCAAAAAAATGTCTGAATGGAGCCTTACAGAGGGGTGATCAATGACAGGGGGTGATCAATGACAGGGGGGTGATCAATGACAGGGGGGTGATCAATGACAGGGGGGTGATCAATGACAGGGGGGTGATCACTGACAGGGAGGTGATCAGGGAGTCTATATGGGGTGATCACCACAGTCATTGATCATGCCCCTGTAAGGCTTCATTCAGACGTCCGGATGCGTTTTGCGGATCCGATCCATCTATCAGTGGATCCGTAAAAATCATGCGGACATCTGAATGGAGCTTTACAGGGGGGTAATCAATGACAGGGGGGTAATCAGGGAGTCTATATGGGGTGATCACCACAGTCATTGATCACACTCCTGTAAGGCTTCATTCAGACGTCCGGATGCGTTTTGCGGATCCGATCCATCTATCAGTGCATCCGTAAAAATCATGCGGACATCTGAATGGAGCTTTACAGGGGGGTGATCAGGGAGTCTATATGGGGTGATCACCACAGTCATTGATCATGCCTCTGTAAGGCTTCATTCAGACGTCCGGGTGCGTTTTGCGGATCCGATCCATCTATCAGTGGATCCGTAAAAATCATGCGGACGTCTGAATGGAGCTTTACAGGGGGGTAATCAATGACAGGGGGGTAATCAATGACAGGGGGGTGATCAGGGAGTCTATATGGGGTGATCACCACAGTCATTGATCACACCCCTGTAAGGCTTCATTCAGACGTCCGGATGCGTTTTGCGGATCCGATCCATCTATCAGTGCATCCGTAAAAATCATGCGGACATCTGAATGGAGCTTTACAGGGGGGTGATCAGGGAGTCTATATGGGGTGATCACCACAGTCATTGATCATGCCCCTGTAAGGCTTCATTCAGACGTCCGGGTGCGTTTTGCGGATCCGATCCATCTATCAGTGGATCCGTAAAAATCATGCGGACGTCTGAATGGAGCTTTACAGGGGGGTAATCAATGACAGGGGGGTAATCAATGACAGGGGGGTGATCAGGGAGTCTATATGGGGTGATCACCACAGTCATTGATCACGCCCCTGTAAGGCTTCATTCAGACGTCCGGATGCGTTTTGCGGATCCGATCCATCTATCAGTGGATCCGTAAAAATCATGCGGACGTCTGAATGGAGCTTTACAGGGGGGTGATCAATGACAGGGGGGTAATCAATGACAGGGGGGTGATCAGGGAGTCTATATGGGGTGATCAGGGGCTAATAAGGGGTTAATAAGTGACGGGGGGGGGGGGGGTGTAGTGTAGTGTAGTGGTGCTTGGTGCTACTTTACTGAGCTACCTGTGTCCTCTGGTGGTCGATCCAAACAAAGGGGACCACCAGAGGACCAGGTAGCAGGTATATTAGACGCTGTTATCAAAACAGCGTCTAATATACCTGTTAGGGGTTAAAAAAAAACACATCTCCAGCCTGCCAGCGAACGATCGCCGCTGGCAGGCTGGAGATCAACTCTCTTACCTTCCGTTCCTGTGAGCGCGCGCGCCTGTGTGCGCGCGTTCACAGGAAATCTCGGCTCACGCGAGATGACGCCTATTGGCGTTAGCGTAGCCTGGGGGAGCCGCCGCAATGACGCCTTTCGGCGTTACAGTTGCGGGAAGTGGTTAAAGATTGTTTTATTAAACTTTATTGTTCTATCAAATTTGTTGTGTTTTGTTTTATTGTAACCAATGGGGTTACAGTACGGACAATTTAGTCTGGGCCAAAGTAATAATTCATTATAATTACATACAGCAGCTGCCGTTACATGGAAACAGGGTAATAGACATGGCGCCGCTTATGGTCGCACCACTTATTCACTATGACTATTTTCTAGTGTCGGTGGTCATGTGTGTGCCACAATTCAAACCGAATACTGCGGACTGTGGCGCTCTTAGCAGCACGCGTGACGGGACCAGGTCCAATCATAGACCTTGTACAACATGCATACATGTAATCCAAAACTTTTTAAATACAAGTATTAGTAATTAATGTGATCATGTCATCAGAATTAAAAAAAAATTATGGCTATAAATGGAAAATATTTGATTTTAGGTTACTGTTATAACATTACATTGTATTTAAATTGTATGTGTGTGGGGTATGAGCAATGGGGTATTGGCAAATGGCCATCTGAGGAGAGGTGTACCTGTGTAGTGAGGTAACGGTACGGTATGGGGTGTACAGCTGGTTTGCGGTAAATGAACCAGCGAATACAGAAATACTGGAGGTCAATCATTACTTCTCAAATTGTGTGTGAGTGAGGAGGTGGGGGGGTTTAAGAGGGGAGGTGGGGTTGGTGTGGGTTTTATAGCGTGGGATATACAGTGTGTAGCACGTAAATAGAGGTGCTATGTGCATATGAGAGATTTGTCTGCTATCCATACATACATGTTACAGACATTGCAGTGTGATGTAACAACTATAATTTGTGCCATAATCATTTACCGCTTCAGACCCAATAATGTAGCTATACTTCATCCAGCAGAATAATTAAACATGGATCAATCCTTACGCGGGCGCCGTGGCCACCTGCTTTGTGTGGTTGCATACACCCACGGCTAATGTCCGTGACAGTCAGTAATACCGATGGTGGACATTTAACACATAAGATGTAGTGGTCACTTGTTAACTATAACAATACAAGCAATACAAATCTTTTAGCAATAGAGTTGGATTCAAAATGCGACTAATATTATTGCATTGCAATTCCAGCTTTTGCGATTTTGCTATAGATGGTATTGGTAGAATTAACTAATAAAACAAATATAGTACTGTATGTCAGAATAGTGCATTATAACAGTTGGATTCGCAATGCGGTTAATAATAGCAAATATTATCGCATTGCGATTACAACTTAGGCGATTTTGATAATGGTGATATTGGGAGAATTAACGATCGGGTAACGAATATAGTACTATATCTAAGAATAGTGGATTATAAAAGTTGGATTCGCAATGCGGTTAATAATAATAGCAAATATTATCGCATTGCGATTAGAAATTAGCACTGCTAGATTTCATATTCGTTAACTTCGTTAATTCTAGCAAGCTGACCCATTCCATTAGAGACCCAGCAGCAGCTTCAAGTTAAAATTGCAATGCGATTAATATAACTTGAATTAATCGCATTGGGATTTCAACTTAGACCTGGTTTACTAAATTACTTTCAATTAGCGAGGATGACGAATATATTTATTAGTTAAAATGTTCCCTTTGAGGGGCTGCGTTTCACTCACCCCAGGTTGTGTAGGAGGTTGTGATGAGGAGCACGTGGGCCTCGTTCTCTTGTCTGCCATTTTATTCTTCTGCAGCGTGGCCACGCTGTCTCGCTGAGGAAGCGGAAAATCTGTTATCGGGGTGCCGCCTCGTACCACAAACTTCTCCATTCACACCCACCGAGTAGCGTGGTAAGTTACTGAGGGTATATCACCCCGATCATCCCTAATAGCTGCGTTTTCCCCGGTTATTTGGCGGAGAGCACGGAGCTGCTTCTATCTCCTTCCTCACATGTGCGCGCCGGAAGCGGAAGTTGATTAGCTTTTTAATTGTGTCGTGTACTAGGAACACTCTCCTTTTCTTTTCTCCAAGCCCCTTAAATAATTGATCCTGGATCGTCTGCGATTCTTTTACATCTTCTACATTAATTAGGCACAATAGCCCTTATGGTTTCTAACAAGGCTTCTGTCTCATCCACCGTACATAGTGGTCTACCCGAATCATCTTCAGAGGAGGCAGAGTCTGAATCCTCAGATAACTCCCCTTCGTCTAACTCTAATTCCTCTTCTATATGATACTGAGGACCCATCTTAGAGGTAGAAGATTTTTGGGGCAAAATAGATAACTTGGTATCAATGGCAGAGCTGACTTCCTCCTTAATAAGTGCTCTTAGATTTTTAATAATTGAAGGGCTTTATTCTGACACCACTTATTCCGTGCACCTGACACAAATCTGTTACTTATATGAGGAATATATAAAAAGAGGTCTCGTCTGCACTGGATACATGCGGCGAGCCAATGAACTTAAGGCGCAAATCACAACCCGAGCTTGGTTACGAGATTTTTTATTTTGAATAGACGACGCGTTTCGGGGTACTCAGGACCCCTTTATCAAGTCTGAAAAAACATATGGTTATTACAGTAGTCTGTAGCAGTGTAAATGAATCAAAGGTGTAAATAATGTAAAAGTACAAATAATCAAAAGTTCATAGTAGTAGTTGAACAATAGCTAAAACAGTGTGTATACAAACGTGCGTACATGCACACATACACGCATTTATATCTGTATATATAAAAAATTGTTTGGGTGCGTAGATGGATCAATGGATGAAGACAAGAACATAAACATAAAAACAAGCATAAACGTAATATACACTCACCTAAAGAATTATTAGGAACACCATACTAATACGGTGTTGGACCCCCTTTTGCCTTCAGAACTGCCTTAATTCTACGTGGCATTGATTCAACAAGGTGCTGATAGCATTTTTTTGAAATGTTGGCCCATATTGATAGGATAGCATCTTGCAGTTAATGGAGATTTGAGGGATGCACATCCAGGGCACGAAGCTCCCGTTCCACCACATCCCAAAGATGCTCTATTGGGTTGAGATCTGGTGACTGTGGGGGCCATTTTAGTACAGTGAACTCATTGTCATGTTGAAGAAACCAATTTGAAATGATTCGAGCTTTGTGACATGGTGCATTATCCTGCTGGAAGTAGCCATCAGAGGATGGATACATGTTCCCATTCTGTTTACGCCAAATTCGTAATCTACCATTTGAATGTCTCAACAGAAATCGAGACTCATCAGACCAGGCAACATTTTTCCAGTCTTCAACAGTCCAATTTTGGTGAGCTCGTGCAAATTGTAGCCTCTTTTTCCTATTTGTAGTGGAGATGAGTAGTACCCGGTGGGGTCTTCTGCTGTTGTAGCCCATCCGCCTCAAGGTTGTGCGTGTTGTGGCTTCACAAATGCTTTGCTGCATACCTCGGTTGTAACGAGTGGTTATTTCAATCAACGTTGCTCTTCTATCAGTTTGAATCAGTCGGCCCATTCTCCTCTGACCTCTAGCATCCACAAGACATTTTTGCCCACAGGACTGCCGCATACTGGATGTTTTTCCCTTTTCACACCATTCTTTGTAAACCCTAGAAATGGTTGTGCGTGAAAATCCCAGTAACTGAGCAGATTGTGAAATACTCAGACCGGCCCGTCTGGCACCAACAACCATGCCACGCTCAAAATTGCTTAAATCACCTTTCTTTCCCATTCTGACATTCAGTTTGGAGTTCAGGAGATTGTCTTGACCAGGAACACCCCCCTAAATGCATTGAAGCAACTGCCATGTTATTGGTTGACTAGATAATTGCATTAATGAGAAATAGAACAGGTGTTCCTAATAATTCTTTAGGTGAGTGTATATCCATAAGTAGTAGATTGGTTCAGTGTTTTGACTGGATGATTGTTTGCACAAATGATAAAATAGAGGATAAAAGTAAAAGATAGATAAAAAATGGCTGAAGGATATAGATAAAATGGATTATAGATCTAAAAAGATGAAAAAAACTGACACAAACCCTGTTGGGGGTATATATAGCTGTATCGGACGGTTTCCTGGTTGTGTACAGGTCTAATTGTACGCAGGAACAGATAGGTAAAAGTACATGGTTTAGAGTGTAGATAAAGGGAGTCCCTTACAAGGGGGAGAATAATAATATTTTTTCTTTTTTTCTCATAAGGGAACAATTGTTTGAAAATTTCAACTCAAAATAAAATGCTATCATCTGGATAGGAGTGCTAGACTTTGCTATTCTCTTGTTTAAAACGGCAAGTTGTACTGTACATAAGTGTTTTATAATGAGACGGAATGCTTGCAGTACCTGTATCCTTGGCACCGTGAGCCCGCTGGTGCACTCCCCTGGAGGTCCTTTTCAGAAGGAATGCTAGTCAGCGTTAATGTGGTCAATGAACGAAGTAGTGGGGATAATAAAAATAAAAATAATTTTTGGTGAAATGAAAGGAACTTTTTTTGGGTCATGTATTTCATTTTGTGTTGGGGTTTTTTGTTGTTTGCTTGTTGATTGGTGTGTTAGGAACTTTATGTCTAGGGTTGTGAGCAATCAGTTGAAAATATATAATATATGTATATATGTATATTCCCACACAATAGCATATGATAATATGAACATGTAGTAATCTATTGGCATTATTACTGGCCTGTTGCCACGTATTATAGTTATTTGCTGGTATAACTTGTGGTCAGCATTGGTGTAAAGGTTTAACTATAGTGATAAATGATATAGGTAAACTGATAATGGGGCGTCTGGATAATATTTGTGGCCAGTGTTCTGGTCTTGTTGTGGCTGCTGGCATTGCAGGAAGATCGGTGCTTACCTGATGATTGATGCTGGAGAGTGTCCTGCTGTTGCGGCACTGCTGTGCTTGCTGCACGTGTAGTGTGCAGTGTGAGGGAGCGCACGCTTTCCAGAGTTTTGAGGCGGGGCTGGTGGGCGGGGGCGTGGCAGGGGTGTGTCTGTGAAGGGGACGGTCATAGATGCCGGAGGCTGGGGAGCCCGGCTGATGTAAATGATATGTGCTTCGCTATTGCTGCGGCTAGTGTGACAGGGAGGGCAGTGTCACAGGAGTTGTAAATGCTGCAATAGGAAGAGTGTAATCCTGGCTAGATGTACTGATGTTGGGGCTGTGTGATAGTGGTGACCGGAACTGGGCAAATGCCTGGGGCTAGTGGGATGTTGTGGCCATGGGAGGGGTGTGCAATATGAACTGATTTGATGGGTATTATAAGGGAGGAAGTCACGGAAGGTAGGGATGGGAAAGGATGGGAATCGTGGTATGTCAGTATGGATAAGGAGTGCTGCTTGTATAGAGGTGGTACCAAGTAGCACATCTGATGAGGGGAAGAAGGAAAAAGAAATATATATATATATGAAAAAATATATATATAAAAAAAATATATATAATAAATAATAAAATGATAAAATAGAATAAAATAAAAAATAAATGGATGAAAAATAATAATGAATAAATAATAAATAAAAAATATATAAATAAAAATAAATATAAAAATAAAAATAAAATAAAAAATGAAAATAAAATAAAAAATAAAAATAAAAATAAATAAAAATAAAAATTATATGTATATATATATAAAAAGAATATTGAAAGAGGGATGGTGGTGAAGGGTGATTGGTTGATTGTTTCGGGTGGGTAGAGCTGTAAGGGTCGTATAGGCATGGGATGGTGATATTAGAAGAGTCCTGTAATCCTAGCTAGATGTACTGATGTTGAGGCTGTGTGAAAAATAAATGGATGAAAAATAATAATGAATAAATAATAAATAAAAAATATATAAATAAAAATAAATGTAAAAATAAAAATAAAAAAAAATAAAATAAAAAATAAAAATTATATTTATATATATATAAAAAGAATATTGAAAGAGGGATGGTGGTGAAGGGTGATTGGTTGATTGTTTCGGGTGGGTAGAGCTGTAAGGGTCGTATATGCATGGGATGGTGATATTAGAAGCACTGGTTTTCTATGCTTTCATTGAGTCCGTTGGGTTCAAGCGTGTTGAGCTTGAAGATCCAGAACATCTCGCGTCTTTGAAGGGTTCTGTATCTGTCCGGGCGATTGGCCTCAATATGTTCCAATGGAGTGATGGACAATTTTGAGGGATCCTGGTTATGGGTAGCTAGGTAATGTCTAGAGACGCTGTGTTTTAGATATCCTTTGGTGATGTTTGACCGGTGTTTATTAGTGCGTTCTCTTAAGGCTTGGATGGTCCGGCCGACATACTGCAGGCCACATTCGCATTCCAGGAGGTATATCACATATGAAGTAGAACAATTTATGAAACTTTTGATATGGAATTCCTTGCCGGTGTGATTGCTCCTGGAAAGGTAGTAACGAAGAGGCCGAAGCATTCATTTCATACCTCAATACCAACACCTGGAATCTGACCTTCACAGCCAACATCTCTATCACTTCGATTGAATATTTAGATCTACTCCTTTTTTTCCACAATGAAACCATCCAAACAAAAACCTTTTTCAAAAAAGTAGACGGAAATAATTACCTTGATTACGGAAGTGCACACTATAGAAAATGGAAAAATAATATACCATACAGGCAGTTCAAACGGATAAGAAGAAACTGTTCAACCAAGGAGGACTTCACCACACAAAGCCAAACCTTACGCAGCAGATTCCTGAGGAAGGGATATCCAAGCAAAATCATTGAAAACGCCTACTCCAAGGCGAATGCTCTAAGCCAAGAGGAATGTCTAGTGACCAAAGTCAAACCAAAAGAAACTGAAGACCTTAACCATTATAGAACATCATTAATCACCACTTACAACTCCAACCACGATACCCTAAGAGGAATCCTGTCAAAACACTAGCATATTCTAACCAATGATCCGTTCCTCAAACCAAAAATACCGCAAAGACCAAAAATCACGTTTAGAAAAGCGAAATCCCTAAAAAACATTCTGGCCCCAAGTAAACTAAAGAAGAAGAAACCAGCCCTCACCAGCAAAATCAGCTGGTGCCCTGATCCCGTGGGCAGCTTCAAGTGCGGCCATACTCTATGTAAATGCTGCAGCAACATTTCAAACAAAATCCGAACCTTCAGGAGCAATCACACCGGCAAGGAATTCCATATCAAAAGTTTCATAAATTGTTCTACTTCATATGTGATATACCTCCTGGAATGCGAATGTGGCCTGCAGTATGTCGGCCGGACCATCCAAGCCTTAAGAGAACGCACTAATAAACACCGGTCAAACATCACCAAAGGATATCTAAAACACAGCGTCTCTAGACATTACCTAGCTACCCATAACCAGGATCCCTCAAAATTGTCCATCACTCCATTGGAACATATTGAGGCCAATCGCCCGGACAGATACAGAACCCTTCAAAGACGCGAGATGTTCTGGATCTTCAAGCTCAACACGCTTGAACCCAACGGACTCAATGAAAGCATAGAAAACCAGTGCTTCTAATATCACCATCCCATGCATATACGACCCTTACAGCTCTACCCACCCGAAACAATCAACCAATCACCCTTCACCACCATCCCTCTTTCAATATTCTTTTTATATATATATAAATATAATTTTTATTTTATTTATTTATTTATTTATTTTATATTTATTTTTATTTATATATTTTTTATTTATTATTTATTCATTATTATTTTTCATCCATTTATTTTTCACACAGCCCCAACATCAGTACATCTAGCCAGGATTACACTCTTCCTATCGCAGCACCAACAACTCCTGTGACACTGCCCTCCCTGTCACACTAGCCGCAGCAATAGCGAAGCACATATCATTTACATCAGCTGGGCTCCCCAGCCTCCGGCATCTATGACCGCCCCCTTCACAGACACACCCCTGCCACACCCCCACACACCAGCCCCGCCTCAAAACTCTGGAAAGCGCGCGCTCCCTATCACTATAGTTAAACCTTTACACCAATGCTGACCACAAGTTATACCAGCAAATAACTATAATACGTGGCAACAGGCCAGTAATAATGCCAATAGATTACTACATGTTCATATTATCATATGCTATTGTGTGGGTATATACATATATACATATATTATATATTTTCAACTGATTGCTCACAACCCTAGACATAAAGTTCCTAACACACCAATCAACAAGCAAACAACAAAAAAAAACAACACAAAATGAAATACATGACCCAAAAAAAGTTCATTTCATTTCACCAAAAATTATTTTTATTTTTATTATCCCCACTACTTCGTTCATTGACCACATTAACGCTGACTAGCATTCCTTCTGAAAAGGACCTCCAGGAGAGTGCACCAGCGGGCTCACGGTGCCAAGGATACAGGTACTGTAAGCATTCCGTCTCATTATAAAACACTTATGTACAGTACAACTTGCAGTTTTAAACAAGAGAATAGCAAAGTCTAGCACTCCTATCCAGATGATAGCATTTTATTTTGAGTTGAAATTTTCAAATAATTGTTCCCTTATGAGAAAAAAAGAAAAAATATTATTATTCTCCCCCTTGTAAGGGACTCCCTTTATCTACACTCTAAACCATGTACTTTTACCTATCTGTTCCTGCGTACAATTAGACCTGTACACAACCAGAAAACCGTCCGATACAGCTATATATACCCCCAACAGGGTTTGTGTCAGTTTTTTATCTTTTTAGATCTATAATCCATTTTATCTATATCCTTCAGCCATTTTTTATCTATCTTTTACTTTTATCCTCTATTTTATCATTTGTGCAAACAATCATCCAGTCAAAACACTGAACCAATCTACTACTTATGGATATATATTATGTTTATGCTTGTTTTTATGTTTATGTTCTTGTCTTCATCCATTGATCCATCTACGCACCGCACCCAAACAATTTTTTATATATACAGATATAAATGCGTGTATGTGTGCATGTACGCACGTTTGTATACACACTGTTTTAGCTATTGTTCAACTACTACTATGAACTTTTGATTATTTGTACTTTTACATTATTTACACCTTTGATTCCTTTACACTGCTACAGACTACTGTAACAACCATATGTTTTTTCAGACTTGATAAAGGGGTCCTGAGTACCCCGAAACGCGTCGTCTATTCAAAATAAAAAATCTCGTATCCAAGCTTGGGTTGTGATTTGCGCCTTAAGTCCATTGGCTCGCCGCACGTATCCAGTGCAGACGAGACCTCTTTTTATATATTCCAATACCCACCCAAGTGGTGGTTTGGCCCCCGCCCAAGGTTGTTTCAGACACCATCCGGCAGCACCAACCCAGACAACCTCAACTCTTCGAACCTCCCGCCACCAAGGTTGCACCACAATCAGTGCAAACCAAACCAGGTGAGTCATTTCACTCATCTTGGTTAGGGGGAAGGGACATCTATCTGTTTACCCTCACCTATGAGCGCCTTCTCTCCTCTCTTGGCCATCTGATCACTTATATGAGGAAGACAGCACCTTTTTGCATTAAGCACACTTTTTGCCTTTTAGTTCTGGTTCTCCAGACTTCCCAGAGGATTTGCCCTAGAATATAGAGGGAATCCTGATGAAATATATATTTTAACTCTGAGGGAGAACCACCAAGGCAAGGAAAGTGATAAGAGGGACTTGCCACAATTATCCAGTGCAGTCCAAAAACAGCTAGCCTCCAGCCTAAATGAGTGCTCTGCTCTACATGAGGAGGAAAAATGCTTTCTTACCGGGCTGAGGGCCCTAGAAGGCTCAGAACACTTCTTCCCCGCATCTTCTTCAGGAGGGAGAGGCATATTGTGCTACCACACCAGCTCCACAAGGTCCTGTGCCGACATGCATGTTTAAATCGTCCAGCCCCTTTACTTTTGGGTCCTGTGTGTCACGTGACCGTGTCACGGCTTTGGACCCGCGCCCCGCAGATCACATGATGCATCCGGCCTGCACAAAGCGCTGCTTCCTCTCCCGACACAAGGAAGGCCTTGCCCGAACCTTCTACAGATGCAGGCCTGATCCTCCTTCCTGCTGTCTAAATACAGCCATGGCAGAGCATGGGGCTGCCTGCATACAAGCAGGACTCACGCCAAAGCACAGGCGGATTTCTAGAACTTCCTCTTCTCTTTCACATCTTCCTCAACGTTGATGAGGAAACTATTTCGGATTTTGGTCTCATTGTCCAAAGCATGTCTCAAAGAAGTAGTTGAGATCACGGATAACGCCATGCTGGATATCTCCACCTCCCCATAGCAGCAGGTGGCTTAAGGCACAAGGCCGATGCCACCAGGTCGGGGGTTCAAGACGACTGCCTGTTTGACTATACACAATGATCTAGCCAAAAGGGCAAGAAGCGATACCCTGAAAAGGTTGCGGTCTATCGCAGGCCCGCTCAATAAGAGAAGGGCTCCCCATAAACCTTTCCCAGTCCCTCCGGTCCAGAAGGCACCTGTAAAGGACCAAGACCAAAAGGCAACCCCCAGGCGAAGCCAGGAATACGCCCCGGCTATTCATGACAAGTCTTTGCACCCGTTGGTTAACCTGTCTGAAGACACATGAATCCATTCAGTCTCTGTGGTGTCATCAGGGAGCCTTGGAACTGACTCCACCGAGTCCTTCCCTCTGTTTAGCTTGTAGAGCTTGCCAGTTGTAAGGGATAGAGAAGCAAGACATGGCCTTGCCCACAGAGCCTTTTGCAGTCCTCAGAGTCTGGCAAACACAGTCAGACACAAAGGCAATCCGTAGTAGAGTAGGTCAATGCATGGAGTGGACAGAGCAAGCTCTTTTTCACTCTGTTTGCAAAATCCATAATACAGCAGGTGAAATAAGTTTTGAACAAGTCATCAATTTTCTAAGTAAATATATTTCTAAAGATGCTATTGACATGAAATCCTCACCAGGTATTGGTAATAACCCATCCAATCCATACTGGCAAAGAACTCAAACCATAGCTGTCCATAAATTAAATTATGTGTAATAATCAAAAATGGCACAGGGAAAAAGTATTGAGTACGTGAATAAAGAGGTGCAAAAAGCCATGGAAAGTTATGACACCAGCTGAAATCTATCAGTAATTAGAAAGCAATCCTGCCACTTAGTCAAAAATTATCAGCTGATTCAACTGATGGCCTATAAAAAGGTGTCTCATTATCAAGGGGCCACACAAGAATCATCTCATGATGGGTAAAACCAGTGAGCTCTCTCAAGACCTTCGCAACTTTATTGTTGCTAAACATACTGATGGCATTGGTTACAGAAGAACTTCTAAACTACTGACGGTTCCAGTGAGTACTGTTGGGGCCATAATCCGAAAGTGGAAAGAACATAATTTCACCATAAACTGGCTACGACCAGAAGCTCCCCGCAAGATTTGAGACAGAGGAGTTGTCCAAGAGCCAATGACCACCTGTCGAGAGCTACAGAAAGACCTGGAATCAGTAGGTACAATGGTTTCAAAGAAAACAATAAGTAATGCACTCAACCTCCATGGCCTGTATGCATGCTCAAGACTCCCTTGCGGAACAAAAAATATGTTCAAGCGCGATTAAAGTTTGCTCAACAACCTTTAGACAAGCCAGTGAAATATTGGGAGAATATAGTCTGATCAGATGAGACCAAAATTGAACTCTTTGGATGACCTAATACACAAAATGTTTGGAGGCCAAAAGGCACTGCATAACACCCACAAACAGCATATGAACAGTGAAGTTTGGAGGTGAGAACATCATGGTGTGGGGCTGTCTTTCAGCATATGGCACTGGCAAACATCATGTAATTGAAGGAAGGTTGAATGGACAATTGTACTGAGACATTCTTGATAAAAATCTGCTGCCATCTACCAGAATTAACTCAAACATGCAGCCACGAAAACTCTCAATCGGTTTCAGAGTAAGAAAATAAAGCTGCTAGAATGGCCCAGCCAATTTTCCCTGGGTCATTTCTCATTATTACGCATAACTTAATTTATGGACATCTATGGTTCAATGTATTTGCCTGTGTGGATTGGATGAGTACTTACCGACATATGGTGAGAATTTTATGTCAATAGCACCTTTAGGCCTCCTGCACATGACCGTTGTGTGCACCCGTGGCAGTTGTCCCGTTTAACGTGTTTTTCTGGGGTCCCATTGACTTTCAATGGGTCCGTGGAAAAATCGGAAAATGCACCGTTTGGCAGCCGCATCCGTGATCCGTGTTTCCTGGCCGTGAAAAAAATATAGAGGCATTCCGTTATTCATTCCGTCATAATAGAAGTCTATGGGCTGCAAAATGGATCCGTCCCGAGTCCTCCCCTGCATTCCGTCATAGGATTGCATTATAGTCCGTGGTAACGGAATCCATAACGCAATTCATCTTTTACCACCAAATGAAGTGTGAATGAATTTCATAAGCGGAAATTCGCTCATCGCTCATAATCATAACATCTCTTTCCTCCTCCTCCACACGGACCTCCACCACCTGGCTCAAGATTATTATGTGGAGAAATATGGAGTAGAGAAATATACCGGCCGCACCCCAAAAAATGGCTAAAGGTCACACACAGAATTGATAGACACATTTAAAAAAACAAAACAGAGTGTTGGCTTCTTCCTCCACCCCCTCTTCCACCGACATCGACACATCCACAGCCTCCTCAACTTACTTCTCCACTTGGACCTGCACCTCCTGGTTCAAGATTATTTTTTATTTTTACGTATTTTATGTTAGTTTAAGTCATTTCCCTATTTACATTTGTTTGCAGGGCAATTGTACTGATCTTACCCCCATGTTGGATCCTTTTGCAGCCCTCTAGCCCTTACTATGATTTTTTTTACAGCCATTTTATAGCTCAAAAGTTCAGGTCCCCAGTGACTTCAATGGTGATCGTTGTTTGGGGTCAAGTTCAGGACCCCAACGGAACTTTGAAAGGAAGTTCGGTCTAACCACTCGAACACCCACCGGTCCGCTCATCACTATGTACAACTAATATTTATTTGTCTTTTTGTAATGAATGTTTTAATCATCATATGCAGCAAGCTATATCAGACCTATCCACATTATACCTAAGTAATATTTTATTTGCATTGTTGGAACTTTTTCCGCCCACAATGAGTCCCCATTTGGAGATATGATTTTGATTGCAGTGCTACATGACATTAAAGAAGCTGTTCATTGTTGTGTCCAGCTGTTGTGACTCTCTCTAGATTTAGTTAAATGCTGTAGCTAGAAACGTAATACTCATAGGTGTATAAAGTAGTAATTATATGTAATTTTGCATTGTGTTTGTGTATTTACAAATTTAAATTTGATGATGGTTTTTAAAGTGTTTTTTGTTTAACTCCTTAACCACCTGCCATCTGGACCATTTGCCCCCTTCCTGACCAGGCCAAATTTTGCAAAACTGACATATCTCACTTTATGTGGTAATAACTTTGGAAAGCCTTTATTTATCCAAGCCATTCAGAGATTGTTTTCTCGTGACACATTGTACTTCATGATAGTCATAAATTTGAGTCAAAATATTTCACCTTTATTTATGAAAAAATCCCAAATTTACCCAAAAACTTGAAAAATTCGCAATTTTCTAAATTTCTATTTCTCTGCTTTTAAAACAGAAAGTGATACCTCATAAAATATTTATTATTTAACATTCCCCATATGTCTACTTTATGTTGGCATCATTTTGGAAATGTCATTTTATTTTTTTAGGACGTTAGAAGGCTTGGAAGTTTAGAAGCAATTCTTCAAATTTTTAAGAAAATTGCCAAAACCCACTTTTTAAGGACCAGTTCAGGTCTGAAGTCACTTTGTGGGGCCTACATAGTGGATACCCCCATAAATGACCCCATTGTAGAAACTATACCCCTCAAGGTATTCAAAACCGATTTTACAAACTTTGTTAACCCTTTAGGCGTTCCACAAGAATTAAAGGAAAATGGAGATCAAATTTTTAAATTTCTCTTTTTTGGCAGATTTTCCATTTTAATCAATTTTTTTCTTTAACACATCGATGGTTAACAGCCAAACAAAACTCAATATTTATTACCCAGATTCTGCGGTTTACAGAAACACCCCACATGTGGTCATAAACTGCTGTATGGGCACACGGCAGGGCGCAGAAGCAAAGGAACTCCACATGGTTTTTAGATGCCATGTCCCATTTGAAGCCCCCTGATGCACCCTTACAGTAGAAACTCCCAAGAAGTGACCCCATTTTGGAAAATAGGGGATAAGGTGCCAGTTTTATTAGTACTATTTTTGGGTACATATGATTTTTTGATCATTCATTATAACACTTTATGGGGCAAGGTGACCAAAAAATTGGTTGTTTTAGCACAGTTTCTATTTATTTATTTTTACAGCGTTCACCTGAGGGGTTCAGTCAAGTGACATTTTTATAGAGCAGATTGTTACGGACGTGGCGATGCCTAATATGTATACTTTTTCTCATTTATTAAAGTTTTACACAATAATAGCATTTTTGAAACAAAAAAATTATGTTTTAATGTGTCCATGTTCTGAGAGCTATAGTTTTTTTATTTTTTGAGAGATTTTCTTATGTAGGGGCTCATTTTTTGCGGGATGAGGTGACGGTTTTATTGGTACTATTTTGTGGGACATACACGTTTTTGATCACTTGGTGTTGCACCTTTTGTGATGCAAGGTGACAAAAATTGCTTGTTTTGACACCGTTTTTTTTTTTTTTACGGTGTTCACCCGAGGGGTTAGGTCATGTGATATTTTTATAGAGCTGGTTTTTACGAACGCGGCAATACCTAATATGTATACTTTTTTTTATTTGTTTCACTTTAACACAATAATAGCATTTTTGAAACAAAAAAAAAGATGTTTTAGTGTGTCCATGTTCTAAGAGCTATAGTTTTTTTTATTTTTTGAGAGATTTTCTTATGTAGGGGCTCATTTTTTGCGGGATGAGGTGACGGTTTTATTGGTACCATTTTGTGGGATTGCTTGTTTTGACACAGTTTTTTTTTTTTTTTTTTACGGTGTTCACCTGAGGGGTTAGGTCATGTGATATTTTTATAGAGCTGGTTTTTACGGACGCGGAAATACCAAATATGTCTATTTTATTTAATTTTTCTATTTTAAAAATTTTTTTTTCATTCCTTACTTGGGGACTTTTTTTTTTTACATGTGAAACTTTTTTTTATTTTTTTTATTTTCAACCTTTTATTATTATTTATTTTATTTTACACTTTTCGTCCCCCATAAGGTCATACAAGACCTCTGGGGGACATTTACTTCACTTTTTACTGACATAGTAGCCCCAGTTACAGAAGAAATGCACCCCTAGAGAGGCTTTACAGCAGCAATCCAGCGCTGTACAGCCTCAGAGCAGGGCTGATCGAGGTCTCTGAGAGACCTCACACAGCCCCTGCACTCTCCGGAAGCATAGCGCTTCCTTCTCTGCATACACAGCGCTCGGTGAGCGCTGTGTCTGCAGCGATCCTGAAGGCAGGGACACCTGGGCACTGTCCCTGCCTTGTCTTAGGGTTGCTCTGCTGTCACTGACAGCGGGCAACCCGATCAGCAGCTGCACGATTAGCGTGCAGCTGCTATTTCTGAAAGGACGTTTTAAAACGTGCTTTCAGAAATAGAGGTCCACCCATAGGACGTTTATATCCTATGGGCGGACGTAAAGCGGTTAAGGACACAGCCTTATTTCACCTTAAGGAACAGGCCATTTTTTGCAAATCTGACCAGTGTCACTTTAAGTGCTGATAACTTTAAAACTGTCACGAGGGTATCAAGAGCCATGTCTGACTCCGTTATACCCGGGGTCAGGAAGTCGCAGCGGGTGGCTGCGCGCTCTATATCTAAAGATCATGGTGTTTCTTAGTTATTGTTTTCTGTGTTTGCCTTGCTATCCTTTTTGTCTCTCTCAGGGATCCGTAGCTTCTCCTCCTCAGCTGTTTCGTGTCTGCCACTCCCTACCTCCTTATATTCTCCCCTCACACTTCTCTAGTTGCCAGTTATAGAGCTTCCTGCCTGGACATCTATACTGACCCACTGGAGTGGTTAATCCTGGTTGTTGTTCCTGTGTGCTACCCTCCGGATCCCTGTTTGGCTTATTGTTGTCTCCTGTTGTCGCCCACCTGGGAATATATGTTGAGTCTGTGTTGTCTGTCCTCCCCTTGGTGTTTTCCCTTAGAGCTAGTGGTGCGGACTAGTGTTCCCATCGCCCTGTTCACTACCTAGGGCTCAGCTCAGGGAAAGCCAGGGCTTTAGGCACGTGATCGGCGTACGGGTGAGGAACCCGTCTAGGGACGTCAGGGCAGCCAGGTGCCAGCCGCCAGGTGAGTCAGGGGTCACCATCTTCCCTCTCACTTGGGCAGGGCCTTCCTCGTTCCCTCCCTCTGTGTCACGTATGTGATAGCCACGCCGACTGTGATATTATAACTGGCCCTTACTTTTTGAGAAAAAAATAAATAAATAAATAAAATTTCTTTAATTTTTTGTTTGTTGTTTTTTTTTCTCTCTCTACTTAGAATCCAATATGGATCCTATTGATGCCTTGGCAGAACAGCTTCAAAGCCTGTCTTTGGAGGTGGCAGGATTGAAGGCGTCTGTTCTCCAACAACAGCAGCAAATGCAGCAGACCGCACCCCCAGCGGTTGCTATGGGTAACCAGGTTGTCACTGAACCCAAGGTTGCTCTTCCCGACAGATTTTCTGGGGGAAGGGACAAATTTGCAACGTTCCGTGAGGCCTGCAAATTATATTTTAAGTTGCGCCCTTACTCCTCAGGTCATGAAGAACAGCGGGTTGGGATTGTCATTTCCCTGCTTCAGGGGGATCCGCAATCCTGGGCGTTCTCGTTACCCCCTGGTTCTCAGGCTCTTCGGTCAGTGGAGGGATTTTTTGGGGCTTTGGGTCTCATATATGATGACCCTGACCGAGTCGCCCTGGCTGAGTCGAAGTTACGGAGACTCCTACAGGGAGATCGGTCAGCAGAGGAATATTGCTCAGAGTTCCGTAGGTGGGCTACGGATACTCAGTGGAACGACCCGGCTCTCAGGAGTCAGTTCTGCTCTGGGTTATCTGAAAGGGTTAAGGATGCACTGGCGCTGTATGAGACCCCCCTTTCCCTTGATGCTGTTATGTCCCTCTCTATCAGAATAGATAGACGTCTTAGGGAGAGATCGAAAATTCCGGAGCAATTGGTTACCTCTCCCAAGCAACAGTCAGCCTGTACTGACTTAGATGAGCCTATGCAGCTAGGCGGAACTTCTCATCAGGTCCGTCCTCCCGAGATTCGCCGTAGGGGGGGGGGCTTGTTTTTTCTGTGGGGGGAGGGGTCATTTCATTAATGTCTGTCCCTCCTTTCTCAAAAACAAAAGACCGTCGGAAAACTACTAACCCCGGGCTGTGCGGAGGATGTCAGCCGGGGGGTATACGTTTCCTCCATACGAACATCTCAATTTGTGTTACCAGCGGTCATTGTTTTTGGTGTTAAGACGGAGTCTATTTCTGTTTTTCTAGACAGTGGAGCAGGGGTAAACTTGATTGATGCCCATTTTGCCCGCACTATGGGTTTGTCTCTCTGTACGCTGCAGAGACCTATTCCCGTATTCGCTATAGATTCTGCTCCTCTGTCTCAGAGAAACCTCACCCACATTGTTCGTAATTTACACCTTCGGGTAGGGGACCACCATAATGAGTGTCTTTCATGTTACGTTCTGGAGGGCCTTCCCTCTCCGGTGGTATTGGGTCTTCCCTGGTTGGTAGCGCACAATCCAGTGGTGGATTGGCAGGCCAGGGAGATATTGGTGTGGAGTGAGCATTGCAGAGAGAATTGCTTAAATAACAATTGCTTAATCGCCTCCATAGCTTCCCTACCTACATTTATTTCGGACTTTGAGGACGTTTTTTCTGAAAAGGGTTGTCAGAAACTACCACCTCATCGTCCTTATGATTGCCCGGTTAACCTGATTCCCGGGGCAAAATTACCCAAGTCCAGGTTGTATAATCTTTCGGGTCCCGAGAGACAAGCCATGAAAGATTATATCTCCGAGAGTCTGGCTAAGGGACACATCAGACCCTCTTCTTCACCCGTGGCTGCAGGGTTTTTCTTTGTTAAAAAGAAAGATGGGGGCCTGCGTCCTTGCTTAGATTTCCGTGAGTTAAACCAGATAACCATCCGTGACCCATACCCTCTTCCTCTCATTCCTGACCTTTTTAATCAGATTGCGGGTGCTAAGTGGTTCCCCAAACTTGATCTTAGGGGGGCCTACAATCTGATTCGTATCAGGGAAGGGGATGAGTGGAAGACAGCTTTTAACACCCCTGAGGGGCATTATGAAAATCTTGTTATGCCTTTCGGTCTGACCAATGCCCCTGCTGTCTTCCAATATTTCGTTAATGATATTTTTAGTCATCTCATCGGCAGGTTTGTAGTCATATACCTAGATGATATCTTAATTTATTCGGCTGATCTGAAAACACATGAGGTGCATGTCAGGCAAGTACTGCAGGTCCTACGGACGAATAAATTATATGCGAAAATTGAAAAATGTGTCTTCGCTGTTCAGGAATTACAGTTCCTGGGATATCTATTATCTGCTTCAGGTTTCCGCATGGATCCTGGGAAGGTCCAGGCAATTTTAGATTGGGATCTTCCTGAGAACCTTAAAGCCCTACAACGGTTTTTGGGTTTCGCTAATTTCTATAGAAAGTTCATTAAAAATTATTCAGTGATCGTTAAACCCCTTACCGACATGACTAGGAAGGGGACGGATTTTTCCAAATGGTCTGACGCCGCTAAAGATGCATTTTCCTCTCTAAAGGAGAGGTTTACCTCGGCACCTGTTCTAATTCAACCTGATGTCTCCCAGCCTTTTATTGTCGAGGTAGATGCGTCAGAGGTGGGAGTGGGAGCTGTATTGTCTCAGGGTCCGTCTCCTGGCAAATGGCGTCCTTGCGCTTTCTTTTCCAAAAAATTATCTTCTGCAGAGAAGAATTATGATATTGGAAATAGGGAACTGTTGGCGATTAAACTGGCGCTTGAAGAGTGGCGTCACTTCTTAGAGGGAGCAATCCACCCCGTCACGGTGATTACGGATCACAAGAACCTTCTGTACCTAGAATCGGCTAAACGTCTCACCCCTAGACAAGCTAGGTGGTCGCTATTCTTTACCAGATTTAACTTTGTAATCACCTATCGTCCTGGGGCAAAAAATACCAAGGCAGACGCATTATCTCGTAGTTTCCCTGGAGGGGGTAATGTTTGTGATCCGGTACCTATTTTACAAAGAGGAGTGGTTGTCTCTGCTGTACACTCTGTTCTAGAGGGAAAGGTGTTAGAGGCTCAGGGGGACGCCCCGGCCTCTTGCCCCTCAGAGAAATTGTTTGTACCGTTAAACCTGCGTCTTGAATTATTAAAAGAACATCATAATTCGGCACTTGCTGGACACCCGGGTAGTAAAGCAACCTTGGAGCTTTTATCTCGTCGTTTTTGGTGGCCAAGGTTGCGTCAGGATGTAATGGATTTCGTGTCTACTTGTTCTACTTGTGCACGCGCGAAAGTCTCTCATACACGTCCAGCAGGGTCTTTATTGCCACTTTTCATTCCCAATAGGCCATGGACACATCTGTCTATGGATTTCATCACTGACTTACCGTTGTCGGCGGGTAAAACAGTTATCTTGGTAGTAGTAGACAGGTTTAGCAAAATGGTACACTTTATTGCGCTACCCGCACTTCCTAATGCTAAAACTCTCGCTCAGGTGTTTATCAGTGAAATCGTGAAGCTTCACGGGGTCCCTTCCGATGTTGTTTCGGATCGGGGAACCCAGTTTATTTCTAAGTTTTGGAAAGCTTTTTGTTCCCGTTTGGGGGTTCACTTGTCCTTTTCCTCAGCTTTCCATCCTCAGTCGAATGGACAGACTGAGCGTACCAACCAAAACCTAGAAACATATTTAAGGTGTTTTGTGTCTGAAAACCAAGAGTTGTGGTCATCATACTTACCGTTAGCTGAGTTTGCCATAAATAATCATTATCAGGAGTCCACTGGCAAGTCACCATTCCTTGGTGCATACGGTTTTCATCCCCAATTTTGTACTTTCAAAGAGGGGGGGTCTTCTGGGGTTCCCGAAGAGGAAAGGTTTTCTTCATCTCTTTCATCGGTATGGCAGAAGGTGCAAGTTAACTTGAAAAAGATGAGTGGTAAATATAAATGCATGGCCGATAAGAAACGGTCGCCAGGTCCGGACCTAGGAGTGAATGACTATGTGTGGTTGTCTACTAGGAATATTAAGTTGAAGGTTCCTTCTTGGAAACTGGGTCCTAGGTTCATTGGTCCCTATAAAATAGTAGCCGTCATTAACCCTGTGGCTTTTCGCCTGGAGCTACCTCAGACTTTTAAGATCCATAACGTCTTCCATAAATCGTTACTCAAGAAGTATGTTCCACCTCTAGAACCATCGCCGCTGCCACCTCCTCCTGTTATTGTGGATGGTAATCTGGAGTTTCAAATAGCCAGAATTGTTGATTCTCGTCGGGTCCGCCGCTCTCTTCAGTATCTTGTGCATTGGAGGGGTTACGGTCCCGAGGAAAGAATGTGGGTTCCAGCGTCAGAGGTAAACGCCAACAGGTTAATTCAGACTTTCCATGCCTCTCATCCGGAGAGACCTGGTCCTGAGTGTCCGGAGGCCCCTCGTGAAAGGGGGGGTACTGTCACGAGGGTATCAAGAGCCATGTCTGACTCCGTTATACCCGGGGTCAGGAAGTCGCAGCGGGTGGCTGCGCGCTCTATATCTAAAGATCATGGTGTTTCTTAGTTATTGTTTTCTGTGTTTGCCTTGCTATCCTTTTTGTCTCTCTCAGGGATCCGTAGCTTCTCCTCCTCAGCTGTTTCGTGTCTGCCACTCCCTACCTCCTTATATTCTCCCCTCACACTTCTCTAGTTGCCAGTTATAGAGCTTCCTGCCTGGACATCTATACTGACCCACTGGAGTGGTTAATCCTGGTTGTTGTTCCTGTGTGCTACCCTCCGGATCCCTGTTTGGCTTATTGTTGTCTCCTGTTGTCGCCCACCTGGGAATATATGTTGAGTCTGTGTTGTCTGTCCTCCCCTTGGTGTTTTCCCTTAGAGCTAGTGGTGCGGACTAGTGTTCCCATCGCCCTGTTCACTACCTAGGGCTCAGCTCAGGGAAAGCCAGGGCTTTAGGCACGTGATCGGCGTACGGGTGAGGAACCCGTCTAGGGACGTCAGGGCAGCCAGGTGCCAGCCGCCAGGTGAGTCAGGGGTCACCATCTTCCCTCTCACTTGGGCAGGGCCTTCCTCGTTCCCTCCCTCTGTGTCACGTATGTGATAGCCACGCCAACCGTGATAAAAACGCTTTGACTTATCCAGGCCATTCTGAGATAGTTTTTTCGTCACATATTGTACTTCATGACACTGGTAAAATTGAGTAAAAAAAAAAACATTTTTATTTATAAAAAAATACCAAATTTGCCAAAATTTTTGAAAAATTAGCAAATTTTCAAGTTTCAATTTCTCTACTTCTATAATACATAGTAATACCTGCAAAAATAGTTATTACTTTACATTCCCCATATGTCTACTTCATGTTTGGATCATTTTGGGAATGATATTTTATATTTTGGGGATGTTACAAGGCTTAGAATCAAATCTTGAAATTTTTCAGAAATTTTAAAAAACCCAATTTTTAGGGACCAGTTCAGGTCTGAAGTCACTTTGCGAGGCTTACATGATAGAAACCACCCAAAAACGACCCCATTCTATAAACTACACCCCTCAAGGTATTCAAAACAGATTTTACAAACTTTGTTAACCCTTTAGGTGTTCCACAAGAATTAATGGAAAATAGAGATACAATTTCAAAATGTCACATTTTTGGCAGATTTTCCATTTCAATAATTTTTTTCCAGTTACAAAGCAAGGGTTAACAGCCAAACCAAACTCAATATTTATGGCCCTGATTCTGTAGTTTACAGAAACACCCCATATGTGGTCGTAAACCGCTGTACGGGCACACGGCAGGGCGCAGAAGGAAAGGAATGCCATACGATTTTTGGAAGGCAGATTTTGCTGGACTGTTTTTGTTGACCCAATGTCCCATTTGAAGCCCCCCTGATGCACCTCTAGAGTAGAAACTCCATAAAAGTGACCCCATCTAAGAAACTACACCCCTCAAGGTATTCAAAACAGATTTTTCAAACTTTGTTAACCCTTTAGGTGTTCCACAAGAATTAATGGAAAATAGAGATACAATTTCAAAATTTAACTTTTTGGGCAGATTTTCCATTTTAATATTTTTTTCACTTTTACAAAGCAAGGGTTAACAGCCAAACAAAACAATATTTATGGCTCTGATTCTGTAGTTTACAGAAACACCCCATATGTGGTCGTAAACTGCTGTATGGGCACACGGCAGGGAGCAGAAGGAAAGGAATGCCCCCCTGATGCACCCCTAGAGTAGAAACTCCAAAAAAGTGACCCCATTTTAGAAACTACGGGATAGGGTGGAAGTTTTGTTGGTACTAGTTTAGGGTACTTATGATTTTTGGTTGCTCTATATTACACTTTTTGTGAGGCAAGGTAACAAGAAATAGCTGTTTTGGCACAGTTTTTTAT